>NC_045438.1:6052072-6154550 GCF_002776525.5 Piliocolobus tephrosceles | reverse complement strand
CACCTGTTGTTTCCTGATTTTTTAATGATTGCCATTCTAACTGGTGTGAGATGGTATCTCATTGTGGTTTTGATTTGCATTTCTCTGATGGCCAGTGATGATGAGCATTTTTTCATGTGTCTGTTGGCTGTATGAATGTCTTCTTTTGAGAAATGTCTGTTCATATCCTTTCCCCACTTTTGGATGGGGTTGTTTGTTTTTTTCTTGTATATTTGTTTGAGTTCTTTGTAGATTCTGGAAATTAGCCCTTTGTCAGATGAGTAGATTGCAAAAATTTTCTCCCATTCTGTAGGTTGCCTGTTCACTCTGATGGTAGTTTCTTTTGCTGTGCAGAAGCTCTTTAGTTTAATGAGATCCCATTTGTCAATTTTGGCTTTTGCTGCCGTTGCTTTTGGTGTTTTAGACATGAAGTCCTTGCCCATGCCTATGTCCTGAATGGTACTACCTAGATTTTCTTCTAGGGTTTTTATGGTATTAGGTCTAACATTTAAGTCTCTAATCCATCTTGAATTAATCTTCGTATAAGGAGTAAGGAAAGGATCCAGTTTCAGCTTTCTACTTATGGCTAGCCAATTTTCCCAGCACCATTTATTAAATAGGGAATCCTTTCCCCATTTCTTGTTTTTGTCAGGTTTGTCAAAGATCAGATGGTTGTAGATGTGTGGCATTATTTCTGAGGACTCCGTTCTGTTCCATTGGTCTATATCTCTGTTTTGGTACCAGTACCATGCTGTTTTGGTTACTGTAGCCTTGTAGTATAGTTTGAAGTCAGGTAGCGTGACGCCTCCGGCTTTATTCTTTTGAGTTAGGATTGTCTTGGCAATGCGGGCTCTTTTTTGGTTCCATATGAACTTTAAAGCAGTTTTTTCTAATTCTGTGAAGAAAGTCATTGGTAGCTTGATGGGAATGGCATTGAATCTATCAATTACCTTGGGCAGTATGGCCATTTTCACGATATTGATTCTTCCTATCCATGAGCATGGTATGTTCTTCCATTTGTTTGTGTCCTCTTTGATTTCACTGAGCAGTGGTTTGTAGTTCTCCTTGAAGAGGTCCTTTACATCCCTTGTAAGTTGGATTCCTAGGTATTTTATTCTCTTTGAAGCAATTGTGAATGGAAGTTCATTCCTGATTTGGCTCTCTGTTTGTCTGTTACTGGTGTATAAGAATGCTTGTGATTTTTGCACATTAATTTTGTATCCTGAGACTTTGCTGAAGTTGCTTATCAGTTTAAGGATATTTTGGGCTGAGACAATGGGGTTTTCTAAATATACAATCATGTCATCTGCAAACAGGGACATTTTGACTTCTTCTTTTCCTAACTGAATACCCTTGATTTCTTTCTCTTGCCTGATTGCCCTAGCCAGAACTTCCAACACTATGTTGAATAGGAGTGGTGAGAGAGGGCATTCCTATCATGTGCCAGTTTTCAAAGGGAATGCTTCCAGTTTTTGCCCATTCAGTATGATATTGGCTGTGTGTTTGTTATAAATAGCTCTTATTATTTTGAGATATATTCCATCAATACCGAATTTATTGAGAGTTTTTAGCATGAAGGGCTGTTGAGTTTTGTCAAAGGCCTTTTCTGCATCTGTTGAGATAATCATGTGGTTTTTGTCTTTGGTTCTGTTTATATGCTGGATTATGTTTGTTGATTTGCATATGTTGAACCAGCCTTGCATCCCAGGGAGGAAGCCCATTTGATCATGGTGGATAAGCTTTTTGATGTGCTGCTGGATTCGCCAGTATTTTATTGAGGATTTTTGCATCAATGTTCATCAGGGATATTGGTCTAAAATTCTCTTTTTTTGTTGTGTCTCTGCCAGGCTTTGGTATCAGGATGATGCTGGCCTCATAAAATGAGTTAGGGAGGATTCCCTCTTTTTCTATTGATTGGAATAGTTTCAGAAGGAATGGTACCAGCTCTTCCTTGTACCTCCGGTAGAATTCGGCTGTGAATCCATCTGGTCCTGGACTTTTTTTGTTTGATAGGCTATAAATTATTGTCTCAATTTCAGAGCCTGCTATTGGTCTATTCAGGGATTCATCTTCTTCCTGGTTTAGTCTTGGGAGATTGTAAGTGTCCAGGAAATTATCCATTTCTTCTAGAGTTTCTAGTTTATTTGCGTAGAGGTGTTTGTAGTATTCTCTGATGGAAGTTTGTATTTCTGTGGGGTCGGTGGTGATATCCCCTTTATCATTTTTCATTGCATCTATTTGGTTCTTCTTTCTTTTCTTCTTTATTAGTCTTGCTATCGGTCTATCAAATTTGTTGATCTTTTCAAAAATCCAACTCCTGGATTCATTGATTTTTTGGAGGGTTTTTTGTGTCTCTATCTACTTCAGTTCTGCTCTGATCTTCGTTATTTCTTGCCTTCTGCTAGCTTTTCAGTGTGTTTGCTCTTGCTTCTCCAGTTCTTTTAATTGTGATGTTAGAGTGTCAATTTTAGATCTTTCTTGCTTTCTCTTGTGGGGATTTAGTGCTACAAATTTCCCTCTACACACTGCTTTAAATGTGTCCCAGAGATTCTGGTATGTTGTATCTTTGTTCTCATTAGTTTCAAAGAACATCTTTATTTCTGCCTTCATTTCGTTATGTACTCAGCAGTCATTCAGTAGCAGGTTGTTCAGTTTCCATGTAGTTGAGCGATTTTGATTGAGTTTCTTAGTCCTAGTTCTAGTTTGATTGCACTGTGGTCTGAGAGACAGTTTGTTATAATTTCTGTTCTTGTACATTTGCTGAGGAGTGCTTTACTTCCAATTATGTGGTCAATTTTGGAATAAGTGTGATGTGGTGCTGAGAAGAATTTATAGTCTGTTGATTTGGGGTGGAGAGTTCTGTAGGTGTCTCTTAGGTCTGCTTGCTGCAGAGATGAGTTCAATTTCTGGATATCCTTGTTAACTTTCTGTCTAATGTTGACAGTGGGGTGTTGAAGTCTCCCATTATTATTGTATGGGAGTCCAAGTCTCTCTGTAAGTCTCTAAGGGCTTGCTTTATGAATCTGGGTGCTCCTGTATTGGGTGCATATATATTTAGGATAGTTAGCTCTTCCTGTTGAATTGATCCCTTTACCATTATGTAATGGCCTTCTTTGTCTCTTTTGATCTTTGATGGTTTGAAGTCTGTTTTATCAGAGACTAGTATTGCAACCTCTGCTTTTTTTTTGTTCTCCATTTGCTTGGTAGATCTTCCTCCATCCCTTTATTTTGAGCCTATGTATGTCTCTGCATGTGAGATGGGTCTCCTAAATACAGCAAACTGATGAGTCTTGACTCTTTATCCAGTTTGCCAGTCTGTGTCTTTTAATTGGACCATTTAGTCCATTTGCATTTAAGGTTAATATTATTATGTGTGAACTTGATCCTGTCATTATGATATTAGCTGGTTATTTTGCTCGTTAGTTGATGTAGTTTCTTCCTAGCATCTATGGTCTTTACATTTTGGCATGTTTTTGCAATGGCTGGTACCGGTTGTTCCTTTCCATGTTTAGTGCTTCCTTCAGGGTCTCTTGTAAGGCAGGCCTAGTGGTGACAAAATCTCTAAGCATTTGCTTATCTGTAAAGGATTTTATTTCTCCTTCACTTATGAAACTTAGTTTGGCTGGATATGAAATTCTGGGTTGAAAATTCTTTCTTTAAGTATGTTGAATATTGGCCCCCACTCTCTTCTGGCTTGTAGAGTTTCTTCCGAGAGATCTGCTGTTATTCTGATGGGCTTCCCTTTGTGGGTAACCCAACCTTTCTCTCTAGCTGCCCTTAAGATTTTTTCCTTCATTTCAACTTTGGTGAATCTGACAATTATGTGTCTTGGAGTTGCTCTTCTCGAGGAGTATCTTTGTGGCGTTCTCTGTATTTCCTGAATTTGAATGTTGGCCTGCCTTACCAAGTTGCAGAAGTTCTCCTGGATGATATCCTGAAGAGTGTTTTCCAACTTGGTTCCATTTTCCCCCTCACTTTCATGCACCCCAATCAGACATAGATTTGGTCTTTTCACATAATCCCATACTTCTTGAAGGCTTTGTTCATTTCTTTTTCCTCTTTTTTCTTTAGACTTGTCTTCTTGCTTCATTTCATTCATTTGATCCTCAATCGCTGATACTCTTTCTGCCAGTTGATCGAGTTGGTTACTGAAGCTTGTGCATTTGTCACGTATTTCTCATGTCATTATTTTTATCTCTGTCAGTTCGTTTATGGCCTTCTCTGCATTGATTATTCTAGTTATCCATTCTTCCATTCTTCTTTCAAGATTTTTAGTTTCTTTGCGCTGGGTACGTAATTCCTCCTTTAGCTCTGAGAAGTTTGATGGACTGAAGCCTTCTTCTCTGAACTCGTCAAAGTCATTCTCCGTCCAGCTTTGATCCATTGCTGGCGATGAGCTGCGTTCCTTTGGAGGGGGACATGCGCTCTTATTTTTTGAATTTCCAGCTTTTCTGCCCTGCTTTTTCCCCATCTTTGTGGTTTTATCTGCCTCTGGTCTTTGATGATGGTGACGTACTGATGAGGTTTTGGTGTGGGTGTCCTTTCTGTTTGTTAATTTTCCTTCTAACAGTCAGGACCCTCAGCTGTAGGTCTGTTGGAGATTGCTTGAGGTCCACTCTGGATCCTGTTTGCCTGGGTATCAGCAGCAGAGGCTGCAGAAGATAGAATACTGCTGAACAGCGAGTGTACCTGTCTGATATTTGCTTTGGAAGCTTCGTCTCAGGGGTGTACCCCGCCGTGTGAGGTGTGGGGTGTCGGTCTGCCCCTAGTGGGGGATGTCTCCCAGTTAGGCTACTCAGGGGTCAGGGACCCACTTGAGCAGGCGGTCTGTCCATTCTCAGATCTCAACCTCCGTGTTGGGAGATCCACTGCTCTTTTCAAAGCTGTCAGACACGGTCGTTTGCGTCTGCAGAGGTTTCTGCTGCTTTTCTTTGTTTGTTTGTTTAGCTGTGCCCTGTCCCCAGAGGTGGAATCTACAGAGACAGGCAGGCCTCCTTGAGCTGTGGTGTGCTCCACCCAGTTGGAGCTTCCCAGCGGCTTTGTTTACCTACTTAAGCCTCAGCAATGGGGGTCGCCCCTCCCCCAGCCTCGCTGCTGCCTTGCCCTTAGATCACAGACTGCTGTGCTAGCGATGAGGGAGGCTCCGTGGGCGTGGAACCCTCCCGGCCAGGTGTGGGATATAATCTCCTGGTGTGCTGTTTGCTAAGACCCTTGGTAAAGCGCAGTATTGGGATGGGAGTTACCCGATTTTCCAGGTGTGTGCTCAGTTCTCCTGGCTAGGAAAAGGGATTCCCTTCTCCCTTGGGCTTCCCAGGTGAGGCGATGCCTTGCCCTGCTTCAGTTCTAGCTGGTCGGGCTGCAGCAGCTGACCAGCACCTATTATCTGGCACTCCCTAGTGAGATGAACCCGGTACCTCAGTTTAAAATGCAGAAATCACCCGTCTTCTGCGTCGCTGATGCTGGGAGCTGGAGACTGGAGCTGTTCTTATTTGTCCATCTTGCTCCGCCTATTTCTTTTTATGGCTGAGCAGTATTCCATGGGGTGGGTGGGTGGGTGGGTGGGTGTGTGTCTGTGTATATCACATTTTCTTTTTCTTTATCCACTCTGATTGATGGATATTTGGGCTGGTTCCACATTTTAGCAGTTGCGAATTGTGCTGCTATAAACGTGTGTGTAAGTAACTTTTTTGTATAATGACTTATTTTCCTCTGGGCAGATCAGGAGCAGGATTGCTGGATCAAATGGTAGAATCTACTTTTAATTTTTTAAGGAATCTTCACACTGTTTTCCATAGTGGTTGTGCTAGTTTACATACCCACTAACAGTGGAAATGTGTTCCCTTTTCACCACATCCACGCCAACATCTATAATTTTTTTATTTTTTGATTATGACCATTCTTGCAGGAGTAAGGTGGTATCACATTATAGTTTTGGTTTGCACTTCCCTGATCACTAGTGATGTTGAGCATTTTCTTGTATGTTTGTTGACCATTTGTATATCTTCTTTTTAGAATTGTCTCTTCATGCCTTAGCCCACATTTTGATGTGATTGTTTGTTTGTTTGTTTGTTTTCTTGCTGATGTGTTTGAGTTCCTTGTAGATTCTAGATATTCCTCCTTTGTTGGATACACAGATTGTAAAGATTTTTTCCTCACTCTGTGGGTTGTCTGTTTACTCTGCTGATTATATTTTTTGCTGTATATAAGCTTTTTACTTTAATTAAATCCCATCTATTTATCTTTGTTTTTGTTGCATTTGCTTTTGAGTTCTTGATCATGAAGTCTTTGCCTAAGTCAGTGTCTAGACGAGTTTTTCCAATGTGCTCTTCTAGAATTTTTATGATTTTGGGTCTTAGATTTAAGTCTTTCATCTATCTTAAGTTGATTTTTATTTAAGGTGAGAGATGAGAATCCATTTCTTTCTTCTACATGTGGCTTGTCAGTTGTCCCAGAACCATTAGTTGAATAGGGTATCGTTTCTCCACTTTATGTTTTTGTTTGCTTTGTTGAAGATCAGTAGGCTGTAAGTATTTTGCTTTATTTCTGGGTTCTCTATTCTGTTCCATTGGTCTGTGTGCCCGTTTTTATACCAGTACCATGCTGTTTTGGTGACTATGGCCTTATAGTATAGTTCGAAGTTGGGTAATGTGATGCCTCCAGATTTGTTCTTAGTCTTGCTTTGGCTATACAGACTCTTTTTTGGTGCCATATGAATTTTAGGACTGTTTTTTCTAGTTCTGTGAAGAATGGTGGTCGTATTTTGATGGGAATTGCATTGAATTTGTAGATTGCTTTTGGCAGTGTGGTCATTTTTTAAACATGGATATTTTATTTTGTGGGATTTTTATAATATCCCATGTTATATGGAGCATGGGATGTGTTTCTGTTTGTGTCATCTGTGATTTCCTTCAGCAATGTTTTGTAATTTTTCTTGTAGAGGTCTTTCACCTCCTTGGTTAAATATACTCCAAAGTATTTTATTTTATTATTATTTTTTGCAGTAAAAGGGGTTGAGTTCTTGATTTGTTCTCATCTTGGTCACTGTTAGTATATAGCAGGGCTACTCATTTTTGTACATTAATTTTGTATCCTGAAACTTTGCTGAATTAATTTACCAGTTCTAGGAGCTTTTTTGAGGAACCTTTAGGGTTTTCTAGGTATATGATCATGTCATCAGCAGAAGCAACAGTTTGACTTCCTCTTTGCCAATTTGGATACCCTTTATTCTTTCTCTTATCTGATTGCTCTGGCTAGGACTTCCAGTATTATATTGAATAGAAGTGGTGAAAGTGGGCATCTTTGTCTTTTTCCAGTTCTCAGGAAGATTTTTTTCAACTTTTCCCTGTTCAGTGTAATGTTGGCTGTGGGTTTGTCATAGATGGTTTTTATTACTTTAAGGTATGTCCCTTCTATGCTAATTTTGCTGAGGGCTTTAATCATAAAGAGATGCTGGATCTCGTCAACTGCCTTTTCTGCATCTATTGAGATGATCGTGTGATTTTTGTTTTTAATTCTGTTTTTGTGGTGTATCACGTTTATTGACTGCATATGTTAAACTGTCCCTGCATCCCTCATGTGAAACCCACTTGATCATGGTGGATTATCTTTTTGACATGCTGTTGAATTCAGTTAGCTAGTATTTTGTCGAGAATTTTGCATTTATGTTCATCAGGGATATTAGTCTGTAGTTTTCTTTATTTGTTATGTCCTTTCCCGGTTTTGGTATTAGGGTGATACTGGCTTCATAGAATGATTTAGAGAAGATTCTATCTTTTGAAATAGTATCAATAGGATTGGTACCAATTCTTTGAATGTCTGATAGCATTCAGCTGTGAATCCATCTGATACTGGCCTTTTTTTCTTGGTAACTTTTTAATTACCATTTCAGTCTCACTGCTTGTTATTGGTCTGTTCAGAGTTTCTGTTTCTTCCTGGTTTAAATTAGGAGGGTTGTATATTTCCAGGAATTTATCCATCTCCTCTAGATTTTCTAGTTTATGCACATAGAGGTGTTCATAGTAGCCTTGGATGATCTTTTGTATTTATGTGGTATCAGTTGTAATATCTTCTGTTCCATTTCTAATGGAGCTTATTTGGTTCTTCTCTCTTCTTGGTTATTCTCACTAATGGTCTATCAATCTAATTTATCTTTTCAAAAAACCAGCTTTTTGTTATATTATGTTTTGTAATTTTTTTTTTGTTACAATTTTTAGCTCTGCTCTGATCTTGATTATTTCTTTTCTTCTGCTGGGTTTAGGTTTGGTTTGTTCTTATTTCTCTAGCTCCTTGAGTGTGACCTTAGACTGTCTATTTGTGCTCTTTCAGACATTTTGATGCTATGAACTTCCCTATTAGCACTGCCTTTGCTGTATTCTGTGGGTTTTGATAGGTTGTGTCACTATTATCATTCAGTTCAAAGAATTTTTGAATTTCCATCTTGAGTTCATTGTTGACCCAAAGATCATTCAGGAGCAAGTTATTTAATTCCCATGTATTTGCGTGGTTTTGAGGCTTCCTTTTGGAGTTGATTTCCAATTTTATTCCACTGTGGTCTAAGAGAGTACTTGATATAATTTCAGTTTTCTTAAATTTGTTAAGACTTGTTTTGTGGCCTGTCATATGGTCTGTCTTGGAGAATGTTCCATGTGCTGATGAAAAGAATGTCTATTCTGCAGTTGTTGGGTAGAATGTTCTGAAAATATGAAAAATATTAAGGCCGGGCACGGTGGCTCAAGCCTGTAATCCCAGCACTTTGGGAGGCCGAGACGGGTGGATCACGAGGTCAGGAGATCGAGACCATCCTGGCTAACACGGTGAAACCCCGTCTCTACTAAAAATACAAAAAATTAGCCGGGCGAGGTGGCGGGCGCCTGTAGTCCCAGCTACTTGGGAGGCTGAGGCAGGAGAATGGCGTGAACCCGGGAGGCGGAGCTTGCAGTGAGCTGAGATCCGGCCACTGCACTCCAGCCTGGGCGACAGAGCGAGACTCCGTCTCAAAAAAAAAAAGAAAGAAAAATATTAAGTCCATTTGTTCTAGGGTATAGTTTAAGTCCATTGTTTCTTTGTTGTCTTTCTGTCTTGATGGCCTGTCTAGTACCCTCAGTGGAGTATTGAAGTCCCCCACTATTACTGTGTTGCTGTTGATCTCATCTTTCTTAAGTCTAGTAGTAACTGTTTTATAAATTTGGGAGCTCTACTGTTGGGTGCATGTATATTTAAGATTGTGATGTTTTTTCTGTTGGACTAGTCCTTTTATCCTTATATAATATCCCACTTTGTCTTTTCTAACTGTTGTTGGCTTTAAAATTTCTTTAGTCTTATATAAGAATAGCTACGTCTGCTTGCTTTTGGTTTCCATTTGCGTGGAATATTTTTTCTACCCCTTTACCTTTAGTTTATGAGAGTTTTTATGTGTCAGGTGAGTCTCTGGAAGACAGCAGATAACTTGGTTGATGAATTCTTAGCCATTCTGTCATTCTGTATCTTTTAAGTGAAGCATTTAGGCCATTTACATTCAACATTAGTATTGAGATGTAATGTTCTATTCTATTCGTCCTGCAAGTTGTTTCCTGAAAACCTTGGATTTTTTTTTCATTGTATTGTTGTTTTATAGGTCCTGTGAGATTTATGCTTTAAGGAGGTTCTATTTTGGTGTATTTCAAGGATTTGTTTCAAGATTTAGAGCTACTTTTAGTAGTTCTTGTAGTTCTGGCTTGGTAATGGCAAATTCTCTCAGCATTTGTTTGTCTAAAAAAGACTGTGTCTTCCCTTCATTTATGAAGCTTAGCTGCACTGGATACAAAATTCTTATATGATAATTATTTTGTTTAAGGAGAACAAAGGTAGGACCCCACTGCTGTCTAGCTAGTAGGGTTTCTGCTGAGAAATCTACTGTTAATCTGATAGGTTTTCCTTTATAAGTTACCTGATGCTTTTGTCTCATAGCTCTTAAGGTTTTTTGTTTTTGTTTTTGTTTTTCATCTTGACTTTAGATAACCTGAAGACTGTGTGCCTAGGCAATGATCTTTTTGCAGAGAATTTCCCAGGTGTTCTTTGAGCTTTTTGTATTTGAATGCCTAGATCTCTAGCAAGGCTGGGAAGCTGTCCTTGATTATTTCCTCAAACAAATTTTCCAGACTTTTAGATTTCTCTTCTTCCTCAGGAACACCAGTTGTTCTTAAGTTTGGTCATTTAACATAATCCCAAACATTCTGGAAGCTTTGTTCATTTTTTAAAAATTCTTTTTTTCTTTGTCTTTGTTGGATTGGGTTAATTTGAAAGCCTTGTCTTTGAGCTCTGAAGTTTTCTTCTACTTGTTCAATTTTATTGCTGAGAGTTTCCAGTGCATTTTGCATTTCTCTAAGTGTGTCCTTGATTTCCAGAAGTTGTGATTGCTTTTTTTATTTATGCCATGTATTTCACTGGAGATTTTTTCATCCATATCCTGTATAATTTTTTTTATTTCTTTAAGTTGGACTTCACCTTTCTCTGGTGCCTCCTTGATTGACTTAATAGTCGACCTTCTAAATTCTTTTTCTGGCAATTCAGAGATTTAGTCTTAGTTTGGATCCATTGCTGGTGAACTAGTGTGATCTTTTGGGGGTGTTAAAAGAACCATGTTTATCATATTACCAGAATTGTTTTTCTGGTTCCTTCTCATTTGGGTAGACTATGTCAGATGGTAGATCTGGGACTCAAGGGCTACTGTTCAGATTCTTTTGTGCTCCCTGGATGTGGTGCTCTCCCCTTTCCCCTAGAAACAGCTCCCTGAGAGTCAAACTGCAGTGATGCCATTTCTCTTCCAAATCTAGCCAGCCAGCAGAGCTACTGGGCTTCAATCTGGTACTGGGAAGTGTCTGCATAGAGTCCTGTGATGTGATCTGTATTCAGGTCTCTTAGCTGTGGCTACCAGCACCTGCTCCAGAAAAGGTAGCAGGAGAGTGAAGTGGACTCTGTGAGGGTCCTTGGTTGTATTTTTGTTAAGTCCAACCAAAATTCTGATATCCTGGAATTTTCTACTTTTTTTTTTTTTTACCCAATTAACAATTACATGAATGTTTATAATGTTTCAACTAAAGTACAGATTTATGTTTTTTGTCTTTTCTATGTGTGTATATGTTTTATAATTTTTAAGATTATGTATAACTTCTGATTTAAGGATAGAAGACCTATTTCATACCTGATACTCTGTTTTTTTACTTTGTTCTATTTATTTATAATTAAGCTTCACTACCATTTTGCAGAATGGAGTAATTGGAATGGATAAATAAAACATTAACATTGGCCCCACATTAGAACTTCACTGTATTTAAAACAGATTTTATAAATTCTAGAAGTTGTGTCCTTGTATATTCACAGTTATAGAAAAGTTTTTATTAGTTTTCTCATTACAGTTGATTTTTTAATAATTATTTTAATCATATTGAAATGAGATGTTTAGTAGTAATACCTTTCCTACTTGAATTTTGTTCTTTTTTTTAGTTGACCACTCTTGAGAAATTTAAGTACAAATTCTCACAGAAGTTTTACTTCTATTTATTAACTGGTACTTTTTTCTCTTGTAAACCTTTAGAATTGTATAATTGATTGTGCCTGTGTACATTTTTTCCCTCAATTTGAGTGCTAGTAAGCTCACAACCCAATTTGAGACTTACATATAGTTCCAGTATTGCAGTATGTTTACATTTATTTTTTGTCTTCCTAATCTTGACATTTTATTCTGATTTTCTTTGGCTTGGGATACTTATGCTTTATATATACCTCTTTCTCATTTCTAACTATTTTGCAAGCAATTTAGAACCTTTTTATATTTAGGAGGAGATGACACAAATGAACATACAAAGGAACAAGTATTGGATGACATTGAGTTGTGCTTGAGACTATTGGTTCTCTATAGTTCTTTTGTATGAAATAAAGTTCAAAAGTTTAAACCAGTTATGCAGACTGTTTTTCTATTTTAAAAAGGCCCTTGCCTGTCAAATGAGAGTAAATATTTATAGTTGGCCGTGGCGAAATGTTCTGAGGATGAAAAAAAATGATTTTAATAGAACTGCATCCTTAATGGAAGATGGATACAAAAATCCATTCATACATAGAAACTAGAAAAGAATGAAGTAATGGTAGACAGCAGTTACCTAGTTACAGCTAAATGCTTAATACCATCACTTCAGGGGAAGCACATAATTGTCTTACTGTATACCATGCTATATGTATGTTTTTGCCTTTTAAGATTTTTAACTGATTTCAATAAAGAAGTGAAATGTTTGTTGTCCTTTTACTGGTTTGCAAGTAGTGGCACAATAATGATATAATGGAAAGTACACTGGCTCAATTTAAATGTGGGCAGATTATTTCATCTCTCTGAATCACTGTCAATACTTTTTTCAGCTTCATGGGAATAGCAGTATCTATCACAGAGCTTAGAGTGGATATTACTTAAGGTATGATATCTGTATCATACCTAGTGGCTGGTCAACATATGTTCATTTTCTCCTCTTCTCATCACCACAGTTCTCAACCTTAGAAAGTCAGCACTCCCTGAGCCAAATACATAGTATTTTTTTAATTATGTATTTTTCTTTTATCTATATATGAATACTGTCTTTTTCCTTAAAAAATAAGATTGCCACCATATGATAAAAAGAAGTAATTGTTTGTATTTCTTATTTTGAAAGAGCAAAATAAGTTGTGTTGTTAGTAGACTTAGAAACAGAGGGTAAATGTGGATAGTTACTTGGATGAGGGATGAGAAGTGAGGAAGACAGTCGATAGGTTACAGAAGTTAGCAGCAGTGGTATCTGAAGAAAACAAAACAAGCGTGTTCCCACCCCCCATCACATTAGTTGCCCTTTTTTACACAGCTAAAATTAAATTGAGAGGGAAAAAGATGACAGTGGTCGTGGGGGTAAACACCCCATGCAGAAAGCCTCTACTTTTACACGACTCTGCTTTGTTGGATCGTCAATAAAATCAAACAGGAAAGACTTCAGACCTGCAAAGCTGCCAAAAATGTAGTGGTCTCTGGATTCTTGACAACTGAACTGTGAGAGTCATGTGGTATGTAAAACGTCTGGAAAGAATCGTTCTGCTGAGGGGCAACTGACAGGTCTGCTGGATTTCAGTAATCCAAGAAGGTGCCAGAGACAAGTTCTCAGTTTCATTGGGATGGGTTCTGTGTGGTGCTTCTACATGGCTCTCAGTAGTACTTACCCCTGTTTATAAAGATGAATACTAGGAATTCCTGGTATTCCAGAACTGGAAAAGACTTGAGAAATTAACTCCAGCTCTTTATTTTAAATGAGGAAACTGAGGCTCAGAGGCCTCAAGTGACTTCCCCAAAGTTGCATAATGAGTTAGTGTTAGAACTACAGCCAACACCCGAGTCTCTGAACTCCTGAGTTAAATGCAAATATCTGTGAAAACCATTTTTTTAATGTAGTGTAGGATTCTCCTTCTGTAACCTTATTCAGCTCTGGAAGTTGATATCCTAAATAAAGAAAGAGAAATAAACAACTCCTACCCTTCCTTTGTAGTTTAGCAAGAATTTGTACCTCTGACCCAAACTCCAAGGACAAGTTGCTTCAAGATGCAAAACAAGGAAGAGCGTCTGAGGTCTTTAAAAAAATGTTAACCATAGTAAACAAACAAACAAAAGAAACCCTACTGTACTTACTGTGTCATGGCCCCCTTTTCTCTCTGGAAGGGGAAGTAGAGGAGATTCAAGAGAAAGAAGAGGAGGGAAACATGTTTTACACTGTAAGGGGTTTCTACTTAGTAAGTGCTTCATAAATATTTACTGATAGATGAAATAGCCTTCAACCATCACTGTCTAACTCAAAATAGTTTTTTATGTAATAAATTATACCTTAAAATAGCCACACTTTTTCTCCTCAAGGTACGTGATACCACCAATTTTATATGAAATGTAGTGCAATAGGAAAATACAGTCTGTCTAAACTAACTGTAAAGAAAATCCATTGCTAAAAAGAGTCAGTAACATTGTCTAACATTTCTGTGTAATAATGTAGTTTATATAAGTTTCTAGGATGACTATCTAATGAGGTGTTTCTCCTAATACCTCAGTCCTTAAAGTGTTTATATTGATGTGCAGTATTTATATGTTTGTATTCCCCAAACCTTAAGGCTGCCTGGTTCTCATTGCTCATTAATGTCCCCACCAACAAGGGAACAGGAGGCATTATCGGTGATGAATCAAATCAGTTTTGCTGCTTCCTGAAAGCTATGTTGATTGCCATGTGTTTTTGGATGGAACAAAGATGAGGCAGAAATTATGAGCAAACGTGAGGATGAGGATGCAGTTTATGAAACTCATCCAGTTAATCTCCGGTTAGCCCATTACTTAAGTGAAAATTGGTAATCATTAATATCATGGTAAGAATTTGTCATGTGGACTTAGGTGGTTAGAGAGAGTGGTAGTTTGTGTGACGTTTAAGAAATGATGTGAGATCAGACTTAACTGTGTGATTGTGGCAAGTTAATTAACCTCTATAAGTCTCTGTTTGCTCTTAAGATTGGGATAAGTTATATTATGAGTGAGATAATACATGTGTTATGTTAAGCACAGTGCCTAATACATAGTGAGGAGGTCTCAATAAGTATCAGCAGATAATATTACTAATGAAAAGGCATTATTTCCATTTCGGGTATACTCGAATGTTCTTTTAAGATGTCATTTCTACTTCAAAGGGTTATACACATTCCCCTCCATTATTTTAAAAAGAGAAAATTAGTACTAGGGTTTAACTATATACAGATGAAAGACTTGAAATGGACATTTCATGTTGCTCAAATTGGATTCTGTGTTTCTGTTAAGTAGGTATTGTTTTTAAAAAGCAAAACTTCCTATTTTCTTTTGATATAGAGTCAAAAATCAAATCTTAAAGTACATTAAGGAATGTTTACTTGTATATTATGGAAAGTCAATATGAAGTTCAAAACTTTGTAACTGAATTTTGAGGTTTTGCCTTACACCTGTATAGAGAGTGTAAAACTACAACTAACCAGAATCTACCTGGTCTGAATACTAATATTTTGTCTTTATTTCTGTGTGAACATTTCCTCTATTTCCTCTATTAGGAATTCCTCCTGGTATTAAGCTGAAACCTGCTTCTTTGGCCTCCTACTATTGGAAGGTGTGTCTTTTCTAGGCTCAACTTCCCCTGCTTCCTCACATTGCATCTTCAACAGACCCCAGTTGTCCTGAGTGGTCTCTGGTTGGCCTTGACCTTAAAGTCAAAAGCAAGGATTGTTGCTAAGAAGCTATTTGTGTGAGATACCCTCAGATTCTCAGAGTATTGTTGGGATCACTTTTCCTTTTTATATGAATGCAACATTACTAAAGCTGTACAGTTTAGCTCCGTGCCTTACAGACTCTCATTTATTACCTGAGAATATACTTATAAACCTTTGGCCTTTCTTGACTATTCAGTTTGTTATTAGCAACTGTTTGTGTAATGGCCTTTTAGTTTATTTGTGTTTTACTCTTAGTTCTGCCAGTTTTTCAACTGTTTATTTTTTAAAATCTTGACCCATAATATCCAATAATAAATAAGAAGTAGAGGTATTGTGCTTTCCTTATAGGAGTGTTGTGATAACAAAACCTATAAATAAAAAATTATGATGTTTTACTTTTAAACAAAAGGCAGGAAGAGCCCATGTGTTAAACAGCTGTGGTGAAAGCAAAGAACACTGACTTTTTAAAAATGAAAACTTGATTTCAAATCTGGAACTTGCAACTTGCTTGCTGTGTGATCTTGGCTAAATCTCTCTGTTCCTCTAACTTTAAGATACTTTCTGAAATGGGGAAGATATTTCCTACTTTATGGATTGAGAAAATAAAATAATATATGCAAACAGTGTTTCATAAACTAAAAGTCACTAATATAAAGAGAATATATCTCGTCTCTGCGCTAAGGGACCACATGAGCAAATGGTTATCTTTGTGTAAGCATTTAAATCAAGAGTATTTTCAAAGTTTGCTTTAATTTTAACTCTGCTGTAATAAACATTGAATCTTTCATCTTTATTGTTGGACTTAAACATATAATTATACTGGTTAAAAAAAAAAAGAGGAGTTGGGCCAGGCACAATGGCTCATGCCTATAATCCCAGCACTTTGGGAGACCGAAACAGGCAGATCAGTTGAGCCCAGTTATTCAAAAGTAGCCTGAGCAGCATGGCAAAAAATACAAAAAATACGGAAATTAGTCAGATGTGGTAGCATGTATCTGTGGTCCCAGCTACTAGGTTAGCTAAGGTGGGAGGATCACCTAAGCCCAGGATCCATGATCAGTGCACTGTACTCCAGCCTGGGCAACAGAGTGAAACCCTGTCTCAAAAAAAAAAAAAAAAAAAAAGAATATTTGGTCAACAATAAATAAAGTAAAAGCAATTAGGAATTCCAGGTAAAGTAAGAAATTGTAGAATGAGGTCATGGTCTAATCAGAATGCACAAAAAATATGACATGATTTTGAGCAATTATGAAAATTAAGAAAAGGAAATCTATTTGACCTTTATTCTAGTAACATGTTCTTTCAAATGACGGAGTTTATAAAAATGGAACTCTAAAAATAGAAATGTAATTCTAGCACATTACTTGTTTTCACAACAAATGATATTTATATTCTATTTATATTCATAACAACGTAAACAGATTATTTACCTTTAATTTTTAGGAACAACTTAGAGACAAAGCATAGAAAGAGTAGTTGACAATTTGGGGTACAAATGGCAGTCAGAGGCTAAGATATAGAAGGGGATTGGAGAATTGGTGGGAAGGGGAGAATCACTGATAGCCTATTTTATGTTGTGGGGAGTTAAAAATTGATCGAACAACAGCTAGAACCTGAAGTATGTTGTTTAAAGTTAGCAGTGGCCAGTAAAAGAATAAAACTGTAACAACTGGGAGGAGGGGGTAAGAATAATAAAGGATAATGTGAATTAAGTCCTTATTTCTTAATGGGAGGTCTGTAGATGTTGTTTCTGGCTTTTGAACTAAGAACTACAAGTATAATTTTATTATTTAGAGTTTTGAATGTAGATTATCAGAAGAGTTAGAAACAAATGACTAAAGGGTAGTGGCTTTGGGAAGCAGTGCTGAAGTGGGGCAGGTATGGGGCTGGAACCTATTCTTTTCCATTATAAGACACTCTGTACTGTTGTAATATTTTTATGGTTTACATTATTAGTTTGATACAAGCATAGTTTTCTGTTTTTTTTTGTTTTTTTTTTTTTTTTTGAGACGAAGTCTCGCTCTGTCACCCAGGCTGGAGTGCAGTGGCCGGATCTCGGCTCACTGCAAGCTCCGCCTCCCGGGTTTACGCCATTCTCCTGCCTCAGCCTCCCGAGTAGCTGGGACTACAGGCGCCGCCACCTCGCCCGGCCAGTTTTTTGTATTTTTTAGTAGAGACGGGGTTTCACCGTGTTAGCCAGGATGGTCTCGATCTCCTGACCTCGTGATCCGCCCGTCTCGGCCTCCCAAAGTGCTGGGATTACAGGCTTGAGCCACCGCGCCCGGCCAGATACAAGCATAGTTTTCTAACTACTGATAACCAAAAGTCATAGATGGATACTGTGGCATATTTGCTGCCATCCCCAAATCTGGAAGATATACAGTGATTATTCAAACCTAAAGTTACCTCACCTTCCTGCCATCCGTGCTCTGCCACTCTCTAGATTCTGCTTTGACTTCTAGGTAGCATGAATTGTTTTTGCCAGTCTAGGATCAGCCTGTGTCACATTGTATTTTATGTCGTCTCATTCTTAGTTCTCTTGTTCACTGAAATGTCAATCTGGTTAATTTCTATAAAATAAAACATACTGAAGTTATAGGTATATGATGGTAAGAGAAACAATGTATCTACTGCTTAGAAAATAACTTGCATTATACCAATACTTTCTATCACGATTTCACTATTAAAATTATGCAGAGGAGAATATTAATGGACTCGAACACTGGAAATTTTTTGGAAACCCTGTTTTCTGTATTTCTCTATTAAGTTTACCTTAACTTTTTTATTTAAATTAACATGTTTTTATTCAAGAGGTCATAGTAGTTTACCAGATTAGCTTGGTCTTGGCAAAATTGTGACCAAATCATTACTAAAATATTCATTTTTAAGAATAGTTCAATACAGCGATTCCAATGATAATGCATATATTCTGCTTTATATACGATTGTATTTGAAACGATTACTTGCATATCATTTCTCTGCTCCCTCCCTCAAATGTACATAATCAGGGGTTAGAAAGATGACTGGCTGTCAGAACAGCTTTTAAATTTTTGGTTGGAAAAGGTGCATCTTTAGAATATGGTAGATTCTCTTGTTAGTTAGCTAAATAGATTCACTGATTAAGATTGAAGTGTAGGCAGATTTAGATCAACAATAGCAACTAGTAGCAATTAAGCAAATTTGATGGTGAGATTGTGGGTGGGGATTGAAGGCCAAAGAGATGCTATTTTCTAGCATTAACTTTAGAAGAGACCAAAAAGCTGTTTTAAGCCACAAGTTGGAAGGGGGAAGGTGGAGACGGAGAGACATTCCTGCCTCTAACCATATTTGATAATGAACATTTTGGTCAGTTATTCATTCATTCTTCCACCCATCTGTCTAGTGTGTGTTTGAGTACCTACTGTAACACTTATTGGTGGGTGTTGTCGGGATGTTAAGGGGCTAAACTTGGCATTCTGTTATCCCTGACATTCTGTTATTTCCTGACATCATGCTATCTACAAGAGTGAGATTGTATTTCAAAAGGACAGTCGTCCTTTCCTTATTAATCATATACTCCATAAGCATCTAACTTCCTTGATGGCTTCAACCTCAAATCACCCAGCAATGACTTTCAGGAATTCCATTTTTTAACTAATAGATTATTTATATATTCCATGTCGCATTTGTTATTTCCTAAAAGTACATTTAAATCCTTAAATGTTTTTGAATTTTTGTGTCGCTCTAACAACAACAACAAAATATATGCAATGGGGAAGAGTTCGGTTAATCAAAATTTAAGCCAGTTTACATAATAGCATTTAAATCTTTTCTAAATTTTTCCCCAAACTATAAATCAACCCATTATTAGTGATTAGTTTGATCTAGGGAAAAAAAAGTTTTCTCTTTTCCATTTGGTTTTTAATAGCGCAAAGAAATTGTATCAATTAGAAAAATACTCAAACTATTTGGATGTTATTTTGTCAAATTATATATAGTACATAGAAAGTTGAGGTCAGGGGAATAGGAGGAGTAGCTTCATTACACCAAACAAAATAGTGTTTCCTTCTGTCTGCTATGACATTTTATGAGCATTTCACCAGCATTGCTGACTTTTTCTGGGTCGTGTTTGCTGCTTCTTAACTCTGCAGTGTTGGGAGTGCTGGCTCACTCCCTCCACCTTTTCCTCTTCTACTTATGCGGCCTTGTGTATGCTGTTTTTAACACTCACATAGTGCTTACCATGAGCCAGGCACCGTTCTTCATTAGACAGGGAAAGGAGATACTTCCTTTCCCACCCCTCTTCTACTCTGGCATTGGAGATATCCTCAAATGAAATAGCCATGTTTTCTCCAGAGTTCTATCTAGTTGCATCTGACCAGCTCTTTTTCCTTTCATTTCTGGCAGAACTAGTGTCCGGGGGCTCCTCCCTCTTCTACAGCTGTGTGTGTCCATCAGAGCCATAGCCTCAGAGCCAGAGGGTCATGGGAAGCAGGATCTCCTGTCCACCCCCACCTGCTTTCTCCATCTGTAATGGGCCAGCTGCCCTCCTCACCTCTGCTGTCTTCTGCTCTCTACCTAGGGTCTGAAGAGGCATAAGCCTTCATGGGCATCTGGCCACGGATCTGCTTTGCCTGTTTAATGATGCTGATGTCAGCTTTGTCCTGAACCACATACCACCCATAGTTTGTAGACACCATTCCCTTTATTGGGGGCCAACTGAGACTTATAACTGAACTTTTTACAAAATCCACAAAAAGTCCTTGATTCTCTGCTAGGTCTCTGATTATCATCTTGTCTGATTTAAAATGCTAAACAAAATTGAATCACTGGAAGATACTGGAAAGGATAACTCAACATTCTTGACCTTCACTACCTTCTACCTCTGCCACCCAAGTTTTAAGAAGAAACAGCCAGGTACAGTGGTTAATAATAATCATTTTAGTTGCTGCAGTACAGATAGAAGACAGTATAATAACAGTAATGAAGGCACCCAAGTGTCAGAGTTAGTCTGTTACAGATTCAAATACCAGGTCTACTTTTTGATTGTTTAGCATTGGCCAATTGACACAATTACTTTTAAGTTCCACATATGAAAATAAACCTGATCATGGTATTTATCTCATAGGATGTTATGCAGATCCAGTGAGATAATATATAAAGAACTTAGCACAAAGACTGATGGATTGAAAGCACTAGGTAAACATTTCTTCATTTTTGCTACCATTGAGAAGCAGTTTACATGTACCAGATATGGCAGTGCATTGACTATATGCACGTATCTACTTCATTAGGAGCTCCACAAATAGCTTCACCCCAGATAGTGCTGCCGCCAAAGCTCTCTGAATTTTGTCATAGAGGCCAGTGGCAATTGATGGCCCCAGGGCACCTAGTTTTACTCAGAAAAATGTCCTTCATCAACTTGTTAGTGCCAAGAGTGACCAAGCTTTTTCTAAATCTTCCAAGAGAGATCCTGGTAAATAAAAGGGTTCTTTCTCCTGTCAAAGTGCTGGGTGGTCGCCACATCAACAAACAGGGATTCAGTCACTCACTTCCTCTCCAAATTGAGGTCCCTGAGTAGTGAATGACAGTTTCTGGGTAACAGCCATCTACTTGGTAAAGTTCACCCATTCATTCAAAGCCACCTAACTGTTCCACACAACTCGTTCCTGAAACAGGAAGCAATCAATGTGGCCAGTAAATGATGGCTTATATGGAGATAAGCCTTTCCTTTTCAGGACCATTGTATGTATCTGTGCTTATGCCCTGCTTGACTCAAGCAGCTTGTGTAAAGAGCATGCCTTCTTCTATTTGTCCCATACATAAGAACTACAGGTGGCTGGGTATAGTAACTCATGCTTATAATCCCATCAGTTTGGGAGGCTGAGGCAAAGGATCACTTGAGGCCACGAGTTTGAGACCAGCCAGGACAACATAATGAGACCTCATCCCTAGAAAAAAAAATTAAAAATTAGCCAGATCTGGTGGTGTGCATCTGCAGTCCTACCTACTTGGGAGGCTGAGGCAGGATTGCTTGAGCCCAGGAGTTCTAAGTTACCTATGAGTTACGATCACGCCACTGCACTCCAGCCTGGGCAACAGGGGAGTATCCTATCTCTAAACAATATTTATTTATTTTAAAAGTACCACAGGATTCTCTTACCTGATTTGAGAGCCGTGTTTCTTAACCAAAGCAGGGACTTTTTCTTCTGATAGGCTAACTCATGAGGTCACAGAATGAGACAAAGTCTTCCATGGTGATCCCTCATAGCCACCAATAGAAAAGTAATTCAGTGAGAATGTGAACAGTGTAAATTAGATTAAGAATCTTGTAGTATTTGCTCCTTTAGCTACTTGTAGTATTTACTCCTTTAGCTACCTTAGCACTATTGTCATCTTGAACTGGGTAATTCTTTGTTGGAGGAGCTGTTCTGTAGCAGCACCCTCCATCCACCAGAAATCTCTTCAGACATTGCCAAATGTCCCTGGGGGTGAGGGGAGCTAAATCACCCTCAGTCAACAGCCATAATATATATCTTTCCATGAAAAACAGGATCTCCAGTTGTTTCTTCTAGATAGACAAGAGAGTTTGTCGGTTACTCCTATTAAATTTTCCCTCCTGAGAGGACTATCTTCTGGAAGTGACTTTTTCTTTTTCTTATAGGTTGTTAATCTGGTCTTTGCTGCTGTGTTCTTAATCTAGAAGACATTAGATAGTCAAAGGACAGGGAACTATCATGAGAAGACTGAGTTTTATTCCAACACTGCTATTATTAGCCTTGGCACTGAGCAAATCCTTTAACTACTCTAAACCTTAGTTTATCTATCTGTCATCAAGGTTGTGGAAAGAGAAATATGTACGTACAAAAGCATCTTTAAAAAGCAGAGCACTCACCTAGCACTCAGATCTTGGTTTCTAACACCATTCTCTAGTATTAGAAGCCAGGGCTCCTTGGAGAAGTCTGTGACTTTAGGCCTGGGGCAGGAAATATACAAGATGACCTAGAGCATCTTGTAGTGCCAGAAAGTAAATAAATGCTTTTAAAAAATTATAATGATGGGAATATGTAAAAGGGACACAGGAATTAAAGGATAGAGCCCCCAATGGCTAATACTGGAACAATTTGAGAACAAAATAAATGAAGTAGTATGGGATTATAACCCAGAGTATAAAATAACCATCAATGAGTCTGCTATAAATAAATGATTAACAAGTAAGTAAATGGGGAGAAGAGACTAATCTACCACTCAAAAGATTCCCAAATAATTTATGCGCACATTTTACCTTCAAGAAGGCAGAGCATGAATTTTTACTCCTTAAGGGTAGCCTGTGCATTGTACTTCTTATAAAGAGTACAGTATGGAAAGAGGGGGGAAAGAGTAACTTTGCAGTGGGTCAGCCTGACAAATACTGTCCCGGCCAAATCCTCCAAGTCAACATCAACAGTGACCCTTGATAGGATATACCCTTAATATAACATGAGAATGGCACTTTATCTCCATGGTCTTCCACCCAACAACACATAACCTAGTCTAATGAAGAAAAAGTCAGACAAATCCCAATTGAAGGACATTCTACGAAATATCTAACTAGTACTCCATAAAACTGTCAAAGTTACCAAAAACAGGGGAGGTCTGAAACTATGTCACAGTCAGAGTAACCTAAGGAGACATAACCAGTACACATAATGTGGTATCCTGGATGGGATCCTAGCATAGAAAAGTGGCATTAGGTAAAAATTAAGGAAATCTAAATGAAGTGAGGACTTTAGTTAGTAATAATATATCAGTATTGCTTCACCAGTTGTGACAAATGTACCTAATATAGAGGAAATCTAAATGAAGTGAGGACTTTAGTTAATAATAATGTATCAGTATTGCTTCACCAGTTGTGACAAATGTCCCGTAATATTGAAAGATATTAAAAGGGAAACTGAGTGTGAGGTGTATGGGAACTCTGGACTATCTTTGTAATTTTTCTGTCCATCTAAAACTATACTAAAATTAAAAATTTATTTTAAAAAGCATAGCTAAATAAAGGTAAGACACTATTATAAGTAATGATTATTTTATCCAGAAGGATGTTGTCGAGCTCTGGTGTATAATTCCCTTAGTTTTAAAAGTCTATTCGTGAAGTCATTCCCCAGCTTCCCTCTTGGGGTGATGTTTCATGTCCTTATGGATCGTACTTCATCTCTTCTCCCACTAGCTTGGAGCAGTTTTAGGTTTCCAACTAAAGAAGCTGAAGGATATCATGTAACAGTTCTTCACCTTCTTGGCATAAATCCTGTGGCAGATCGTGTTTACTTTTTCTTATGAGGAAATCCACATATGCTCCCTTCATCTTCTGCCATCCACCCAGAAATACAGCTGCCTTTACAACTTACCAGTGCTTTTTTCTAACCAAGGTCTGAAAGGTTGTTTAGTTTCTTTGTTCTCAAGGAGAATGGAAAAAAGCAGGAAGGTACTATGGTAGCACCCCACACCACCAACTTGCCCGGTACTGCAACTAGGTGTATACAGAATAGGAAGGTAAGATGAGAGGATCCTTCGGAATGTGTCACCACATGTAAAATCTTGGAGGGACAACACATAAGCAGATAGAAAAATTTAATATAGGTAACTACAATTAGTTACCTCTATGATACTCTTGCCTTGTTGGCTGTAGCCATTATAACTAACTGTATACTTGGAAGTCATTCCAACCACCTTTATTTCAGTGAACAGTATTGTTTATTCATTCTGGGCATGTAGCACTGTATAAAGTATGTATTTGAACATAGTTTGTTATAGAAATTGAATTTAGAATCACTCCATTATATAAAGTAGTGTTCTGTAATCCATTGGTGAAGAAAAATTGACCAAATTTTTTTAATGCGATCAGTGATTTATGGGACTGCCTCAGTAATGCTTTTCAGTTTTGAGAACTTCAGTGAGGTGAGCATTTGCCAGAGTCAGGTTTACTGGTGATATTAAAAGTATTGGTTAATATAAAGATAATAGCACAAACAACATGTGCTTACTATTATTTAGGCTTGTTTGACATCCCATCGCACCCATGAAGTTGGGAAGGTAGTATATGGCCACTTCTGACAGGTGAGGTCATGGGCAAGGACATGAAGCTGAAAGAAACACAGGTGTACAGCCTAAGCCACTTGATTCTGGGCAGAGTATTTCTCCTTCTAGCCTGCACTGAAGCCTTGGCATGGTTTCATGATTATAATTATTACCTGTACTGTTTTAAATGCTCTATTTCTGGACCAAATCATGTTTGCTTATTATTTGGATCCAAATGCCACACTTGTAGATTTATGCACCTACAGCTGATAATTTTAGGAACCGTGGACTAAAGTTAATTTACACCTGGAGGAGTGCTGACCAATAGAACTTCCTGGAGGGATGAAATAGTCTATATCCAGGCTGTCCAATGTGGTAGCCACTAACCACATGTGGCTATTGAGCACTTGGAATGTGGCAGGGAGTTGCAGGAACTGACTTAAATTTTACTTAATTTAACTTTAAGTAGCCACCTGTGGCCCATACCTGCTAGAGCACCAGTCTAGACAGTGTAGGAATCCTTCATGTGATGCAGGCTCCCCTGCTACCTTAGCTCTGGGCCTTGCTTGCACACACTTGGCTATTCTTTTCGAGAAAACATTTCTGTAGTACCTTTTTTTCTTATGCTTAGCATGGTTGGAATATATAGATCACTAGCAGAACTAAGTTCCTTCTCAATTTTGGCACACTTACATCTAAAGCTGTAAGTTCTTAGACTCATCACTAAAAAATAAAATTCGCTGAGTTTTGTTCACCATACTTTTTTTTAGGGGAAATGAGGAAACAACGATCCCATATGTTCTTGATTCCACCTTTAAGAGTTTGAACCTTTAGAAAATTATTATTGGCAATAGGTTTATGTCTTTAATTCTAAAAACAAAGGCTATTTTCTTTTACAGATGCAAATCTATTAATTTGATGCCTACAAAGTTCATTGACACTTTAAGTTCAGATTGAGTGATATTTACAGAGTCATGAAAATCCAGTCACATGATGTTTGTTAGGTTAAGAATGGCGTTCCGAGATTATAGTCTAGGAAAGGGGGAACTACAGTGTATAATTTCATAAATACACTGCAGATAAACATTAAAATATTAAGACAATGACAGCTATTTTTATTATTGTTGTTAACTTGAGCCAGTAAATTCAGAAGCTCTATGGAAGGAATCAGAAAAAGTGGCAGTTCTTAATTATCTCACATTTCCTTAACTAGAAAATCTTAAGGAGTGAGGAAAGTACAAAGGCAACAAATATTACTAGGGGTAATACAGTAATGCAAAAAGGGAAGGAGGAGCTGTCTCATAAGAAACTTTTTCTTCTCCAAACATGGTTTTTCACTTCTTAATACAAGTGCTTTTTAAATTTAATTTTAATTTAATTTAATTTAATTTAATACACAATTTTTTCCCACAGATTGTGATATTAAAAAAAACTTGTTATGGTAGGATACAGGAAATAATGAAGTTAATGTAAAATGTCACTTAATGCAAATTTGAACAAACCAAATTACCAACTGGTTGCTTTTCTATACTAAACAGTTCTACGGTGTTGTATTAAATTCGCATTTAATGTGAGTTTCTGATTTAACACTTGTTTTTATTCTATTTCTTGGATTCATTTTCATGGTCATGAAACTATTATGTCAGTTCTTTATTATTACTTTACTATACATTGTTATTAAATGTGAACATATTTTTAGCTAATAGAGCCCTGCAGTCCCCCAGAAGCTCTTTTCATGCTCCCTTCTAGCCAACGTCACTTTCCTGGAGAGACACCTAACACCACAGATTAATTTTGTCTCATTTTTTATTTTATATATGTAATTATGCAGTATATATTTTCCTGCATCTAGTGTCCCTTCCTCAACATCGTGCTCCTGTAATGTGTCCCTGTGCTGAATGTCACAATAATTCATTAGTTTTCATTGCTGTGCAATATGCCATTATATTAATATAACTACACCACATTTTATTTATTCATCCTACCCTTGGTAAACATGGGTTAATTTAATTGGGGACTGTTACAAATAATGCCTCATGAACATCATTTCCATGTGATTTTCATGCCTATTTACATGTTACTCTTAGGTCTACACCTAGAATTAGAATTGCCACATTATAGAATGTATCTGTGAGTTCAGTTTTAGTAGGTACTGCCAAATAATTTTTCACAGTACTTGCACGGTATGAGTTCCAGATACTTTATATTCTCAATATCCCCACCAGTACTCGATGTTGTCAGAAATATTTTTTGCCACTTGATATCTATAATTATTATCATAATTTGCCTTTTAGAGAACACTAGTAGTTTTAGACCACAGATGTCCTGACACACACGCGGTGATCATCAAATATACCTATTCCCAGCTCTCCATAGACCTGCTGAAAAAAACCCTTGAAGACAGTGGCCTCTGACCCAGCTCACTTTGGGCTGTATAATTTGGAATTTGGTCCTGCAGTGAAACACTTGGGTAAGGGAGAGGAGGCGATGCACTGCTGTGAGCCTGAGGCTTTTGGTGGGGTAAGAAATACTTCAGGAGTTTATACTACCAAGTTTGCCAAGTGCTCTCAGAGTATGTTTGTTGAATTTTTATAGTAAAGTAATTCTTCATAAATAGCCCTCAGTTTACTCAGTTGAATACAACAAATTGCTTTTTGGTAATTACTTCATTCTCAGCCGTGAATGTGGAAATGTAAAACAGATGAGAGATAATGACTAAGATTCAAAAAGATGCCCTACCTAATTAGTAATCAGGGAAATGCAAGGTAAAACAATGATGAGATGTCCACTTTCACTTAGTGTATTAGCAAAAATTAAGAATCTGACAGTATGACCTGATGAGAGCGTGGGGTAAGTGTACACACATATATGCTGCTAACAATGTTAAAAACTATTGTCCCCCACAATTCTGAAAGCAAACTCAGTGTGAATATTAAGATTAGAAATGCAGATACGCAGTAAGCCAGCCGTTTCACATTTATAAGCCCTAAAGAAGTACTCACATGGGTACATGGACTCATATACAATGTTGTTTACTCCAGAATTTATACTGAAGAAAATCACCAAAGGACTGTTGTATTCATATGCTAGATTGCAATGCTGTGGTTAAAAAGAATGAAGTGTTTCTAGAAAGTAAGCTGTGTGAGAGAAAAAACTTTGTCCATGTTTTCAACAAGTCAAACAATGAATAGTATGTAGTAGGTGCTCGGTAATTATTTGTTATAATTACATAGCTAGATTTAAGTACATGGCTAGATTTTGAAGTCATTCTGTTGGGTGAAGAAAGCAAATTCCACAAAATGTGTACTAGAAAATACACATATATGTGTGTAAATCCATAACACCTTATTGGAAAGATACACACCAGAATGTGAACTACATATGTGTGTATGCAAGTCCCTAGAAATTTATCTGCAAAGTATACAGTGCAGAAGTGTCCAAGGAAAGAATACAGTCATGGGTTCTTAGTTTCTCTTTCTGGGTAGGCCAGTAAAACCCCTTCCTCATCCCTCTTTTCTGCTTATCATTACAGACAGAAACTAAACACTATGTCTTCAGGCTGCTAAAAGCCTAAAACAAAACAAAATAGAACAACAACAAAATAAGCCAGGTTGGACAAGCTTGGTGTGACACTAAAATGACAACAGTGGTACCCATTAGAGTTTAGGGACCAGAAATTAACAGTACTATTTAGAGAAGACTTCAGACCTTTTTTTTTTAATGTTTCAAAATTTAGAACATATATTTGGAAATTTGTAAATGTTCACATATATTACTTGAGTTATTACAAGATAACTTTAAAATAACATTTAACCTTAGAAAGATAATTTCCATGTTATCTGGTAGGTTGATACTTACTGAGTCAGGAGCTTCTCCCTGTGGAGCCCCACAGTCTCTACACAGATATACAGAGCATCTGATCTTGCTAGACCTAGTCCTCCCAAAGGAAATTCCTTAAATGTGTGGAATAAATTGGGGGGGGGGGGGGGGCTGTTCAGATATTTTACATATTTCTTTAAGAATAAACCAGCTGTTTGTGTAGTTTCTCTCTTTATTCTGAATTTGTATGTAAAAGTGTACATTTTAAATTTTTCACTCATTGTATTTAAATCTTTACAACAAGGCTGTAAAATGTCTTAATAAAGGGGATAAAACAATAAGATTGGTAGATATGGCAGTAAGGATTGTGTAATGAAAAAAATCAAAGAGACCAAGATTTTCATTCTATCCTGCTGTTTTCCTCATTACGTCATGATGATAGGCAAGTCTGCCTCTCTAGGCCTCATTTTCATATCTGCACAATGAGGAGATTAGGTTTTGTGGTCCCCACGGTTTTAGTAGCTACCCCAAGTTTCTCTGCTCAGTCCTCTGAGAATGATCTAATAGACCATTGGGCCATCTGGCCCAGTGTTTTGTCCTGGAGGTAACAAAAAGTAGAACCACCCTGCCTCCTACTCAGTAGGACTTCCAGGGTTTTTTCATAGCATATGTTTCAAAATATGTTTTGAAGGTGAGTAGCATTTTGATAAGGGAAATCTTGAATTTTAGACCCATGCAGGGCAATTCTGTGATGCAGTGTGTCCCACAGCATTTCGTGGTTAATCGACTGCCTGTACTCAAGCCAGAGGAACTTGGTAAAGTAAAAATAGCTCTCACACAAAATGTTTACTATGTGTAAAGCATTGTGCTAAATGTTTCACATATATCATTGCATATAATTCACATAATTACCTAATGGGGTGAGTCTTATGACTATGATCATTTTCTAGATAAGCCAACAGTCTCTGAATGACTAAAGCACTTACCCAAGGAGATTGCACAACTAAGACTTGACTCAAGACTGTCTGATTTGGGTCCATACCACCCAGGAACACTGGAAACCATATCATGTAATATACTTTATCTATGTGTCTACTCTGGTACAGAACTTTGTCCTCTGAAGCTTTTCAGTAGAAATGGAATAGCAACTCTCCTTACATCAACAGCAACAGCTGTTTCTTAATGAAGTCACCTACAAATTATGAATTTCTTTCTGCCATCCCTGCTACCCTGCTCCATAATGATTTAATGTGCTGGCATGAGACATTTAGATTAAGTTCCTTTTGATGTTTTAAATTGATTTTTTATCTGGAGGGCAAAACATTTTCTTTGCCATAGTTTTTAGATAAACTGTTAATTGGTCAAAGTCTAGTGCAGTTTTCTCTTTATTCACATTTTTCTTCAATGAATACACATAGGGCATTTAGTGTTTATTGCTAACATTTGCCAAATAATTGTGTGCAAAATATTTGTCTCATTTAAATTGGATTTTGAATGTTTTACTTATTGAGTAATTCTAGAGTTAGAGTTCTCTAGATTTATATTGACATCTTTCCTTTTAAAAATAAATAGTCCAATCACTTATGTCATATGCTTTCTTAACAAACTTTTTCCTAGGTCAAAAGAAAGAATATAATTTTTATTAGAAAATAGTTTCATTATTACAACATTGTTTTATTCAGATCCTCTGGGAGCTGATATCTCTGCATTAATAACTATGCCTATTCCCTGCCTACAGCAGATTTCTTCCACTTTATTCTGAAAGATTGAAGGTATGCACTCAATAAATGGATCATGTATCTTAAGAAATCATGGGAAAAAAATATTTCTGTACCTACATTTCCTTTTAAGATCAATAGAGTCTATAACTATAGAAGTAAATGTTTTCTTTTTTATTGTGGACTTAATGTATTCTAAAGAGAGAAAGCAAAAAAAAATCCTTTAAAATATTTAATTAGATAGATGGTAGATACATATATATATTATATAGGTAAAGACTAAGTTTATAACCTTATTTTTTATATTTTTTTCATGTTAACCAGGTAAAGAGTTACTTAATTTTTGGTTTAAAAAGTCTGTCTTTATGTTTGAAAAGTATATGTGATTGTTATTTTATTATGATTATACATTTGTTAATTCTAAAAAATAACCAAAATACATAAACTTGTTGCATTAATTAGATTGGAAGGAGGCAGTGTGAAAGAGGCAAAAATAAGACCAGAGAAGGAAAAAGAGGAATTGAAATGTTTAAAAGTCCTGCTTAGAGTAGAATATTCTGGGAACCCAGCCATACCCAGCCATTACTCAACTATGAACCCCTCATGCCCAGGTTCCCACTGTATTTCTACCTGAGTCTCTGCCCACTCCTTACAGAGGCTATGAAGAGCTGCCTCCAGGCTTTCTTTACTCTGAGCCTCATTGCTGATCATTGTGGAATGAGTACTGGGTTCCCATAACAGATTATTTTCGTTACTATATTGATTTGGGAGCTGAATTTAGCATAGTGTATACATACTGAAATGCTGTCTTGGCATTCTGTTAGGCTACCTACTGCAGAAGAAAAACCAGGTTAGAAGAAACAGTGAAAGTTCTATTCCAGGTCTTTTGTTTGTTAAATAATTGAGCACTTCAGTCCTCAGTGTGGGGCAGATTTCCTTAAGACATTGATAGTTAATGACCCCTAATGTCTAGCTTATGATTTCTTTGTTCCTGTTATTTTTTCTGATCTCTTTGTGCCTCAGAGCTAGAGAAGTCAACTGTAACTTTTTTCAAAGGAATAAGCATTGCCACATTTCTGAGTCTGCTTTGCCCCGAGGCATCCCATTTTAGTTCTCCTAATTTTTTCCAGCTTCTCTCTTCTGAAGGAGGTAGAAGCTTTCAAGTAAGGATAATGTCAGTGGACTGACTTCTGTTGAAAACAAAACCCTCCCAAAATGGTTTTGTGCTTCACAAATACATTTTAAAACCGTTTGAAATGAAACCTTCAGTGTATCTCTTTGAAGCTAGCCCCTAAAACCTGTCCCAGGTTTTACCTGGAGGCATCTTTATTTTTCTGTACCAAGGAAAACATTCCTATTTCTTGCACAGTTAATTTGTAAGACTGTACTTAGGCAATAGTGCCTTTATTCATTCATCTCAAGCTACAAGCTCTTTAGTTCTTTCTGATGATATCATCATGTCATCATGTGCATTTTTTGGATCTTTCAACTTCCTTTGACATTCATGAGGGAAAATATTACCAGTGGTAGCTTTCAGCCCTAGACTTGTAGTGTCTTTCTGTGACCCCTGCAATTGCTCTTTTAATAAGCAGACCAAGTGAACCTGAAAACATCTTACTCAGAGACTAAAAATAAAGTGTGCTAAAATCATAAAAGCAATAGCAAAGGCACATATAGATAGGTTTTAAAGAGATGGCAGAGTGAAGAGAGCCATCATCTGGCTCAGAATATACTAATAGAGAAACCAGGCCAGAGAATAATTGAGGGGTAGTTACATCATGGTGGGGATCCACTGTGATTAAAAGATACATAAAGGTATTTATGTTGTCTTTCATTAGTTTGATCACAAATGATTTTTTAATATTCACTCTGCTCAGAGACTGCATAGCCTTTAAACAAAGTCTCTTAAATTGATGATTTTATTATTCTTTGGGTACTTTCTAATAATAGTGTCTTATATATAACTAATTATATTTTTATTATGTTACTGTCCTGTAGTTATTAAATACTACATATCAGGACTCAGTAAACCTTTTCTTAAAAGGCTGGATAGTAAATATTATAGGCTTTGGGCACCAAAAGCCAAAATCAAGGCTATTATGTTGATACTTATATTACCATTTTAAGATGTAAGCACCTTTCTTAGCTTGTGGGCTGTGGTTTGCCAACCTCTGGTCTTTATGGTCACCTGGTAAGTCTTGCTTGGTAGCTTTTTCCCACACACACTTACTTCTGTAGTTAGGAATCCTCTGGTATTTGCCTGATATTAAGAGTATAACATGAATGTTAAGATGGTTCTTTTCTTAAAAGATCTCGGAGTCTCAGAAGAAAGAAAAATACATAAATATGGTTATTACAAGTGTTGATTATAGTGTAACCTGATGAATGCCATCATTGATGTGCAGAGTGGGTATTGGGGAGGGCTCCTCATAGAAGGTAACCTTGTGACAAGCCTCCACGGTTCACCAGGCGGCAGAGGGAGGGCAGTGTATTCCAGGAAGGGAGATAATATTTATGCCTTAACCTGAGACGTTTATTTGGAGTTTGTTTTCCCATCTCAGTGGAAGGTCTGAGTTTTCAGATAATAGCAGAGACAATATCAGTTCAGCGACTACAAAGAACTTCTACAGAAATCCTGAGGAAAAGCAGAATTGAATTTTATAATTATTATCCAATAATTATATAGCTAAACAGGCATACCATTTAAAGCTTTTGATTTCTGCTTCAGAATGCAAGTTATTTTTCTTTAACAGATAATGGTCACCAAATAAGTTAGATCTCAAACATATAGATTTAGACACATAAATGATGAGGTTTAGTGGACTAGGATTCTTGAGTACTCTATTCCATACCCAAGTTTGTTACTAACTGTAATTTTGAGTGAAATATATGGTGGCTACTTAATCATCTTTAATATGACAAGGTTGAAGGATGTGATTTCTAAGGCTCCTTTCAGTTCTAGATATAATTAGAATGCATATTGATGGATACTTTTTTCCTCTGCAGAAATCTGATTTGGTGTTTCAATTTTCTTTTATGGCTTTCGAGTTCAGTGCCATGCTTAAAAGGCTTTCCACATTGCAAGATTTTAAATAAATGTATGTGTAAGGTTCAAAAAGAAGCTGATTTGTCTAAATTTATCCAAATTCTGAGCTCTCACTTATTAAAATTCTGATTAAAACCCAAACCCCTGAACTGTAATACTACATCATAATGTACCATGGGAAAGAAAAAACAGTAAGGATTTGTGGTGACCCTGTAGTTACCATAGAGTCCCCAAATACCTTGTAACTGGAGGGGCAGTATTGCACAAGCTCTGAAAGCAGACTGGCTGCATTCAAATTCCGATTCTGCCACATAATAGCTGTGTGAATTTGGGCAAGTTCCTTAGCCTCTCTGTATCTCAGATTTTTCAGTTGCAAAATGAGAATCATATAGGAGGAATCATATAGGACCTGTTCATGGGGTTGTTATGAGGATTAATTCCATTAATAGTCATAAAGGTCTTGGAACTGTGTTTGGCAAAAATAAGCACTCAGAGTATGTCAGTTATTATAAGGATGATTATTATAAATAATCTATTTTAAAATGTGTTATTAAATTAAAACCATGGAAATGGTTTAAAATAAATGTTAATGCCATAGGAAATTCCTCAGATACAATGCTGAACAGAAACACAGGTAAAAAAACTATATATGGTATCCTTAAAATTCCCAGAGTTAGATATGAACAGAAAATATACTGACAGGAATCACATGGAAGTATTACTATGTTTGGTAGCTAGTCTGCAAAGATAGCTCCCTAATGAATCATGCCTCCCGGAAGTCACACTTTTCTGTTTTCTTCTCCTTGAAAATGAGCTGGACCTCTATCATCAGTAAAATTCAGCAGAAGTGCTACTGTAAAATTCCTAAGACTAGGTCATAAGGAGTCTTGCAGCTTTTGCTTGTCTTAAAACACTTGCTCTGAGGGAAACCCACTACCACTTAACGAAGTCCAACTACCCTGAGACCCAAATGCAGTGAGAAAGCTCAAGCTAGCTAAGTGGAGAGATGTTTGTTTCACCAGCTCTCACCGTTCCAGCCCACCCAGCCCAGGTGCCAGACAGTGAGTGAAGAAACCCTTAGATGAGTCCATACCCCCAGGCACAACTCCAAGTGAGAAATGCCTGGCTGAGTTCAGTCAACCCTCAGAATCAGGAGATGATAATACATCGTTATTTTAAGCCATCATGTTTGAGGTGGTTTGTTGTGCAGCAGTAAAAAACCCAATACAATGAATTTTCTGTAGCAAAAGTGTATCATATATAAGAAAAGCAATAATTTAATCTCTTTAAATACTTCTTTTTTCCATATAGGTTCAACAGTAAGAGTTGATTATATTTTATGTATGTTTTTATATTATATATTTGGTTATTCTTAATTAAGCTACAAATTAATTTTACTAGAACACCCATTCATTAGCCATGCTAAACAAGTATAAATTTATTGGACTTAGAATATTTACATGTAAAAAATATAGAGTCCAGAAAGTATATTTATTCCTGGACAAATTGTGTACAAATTCTGTACTACCTATTACAGAGAATTTCCTTTTGCTAAGACATTTTTATAAGATTTTTCTCAACTAGAACAAAGGGAGGGATATTGGAATGTTTGCTTTGTTGTACTGTACAAGTCTATGAGAATCTAAGTCCGTGGTTCTTCGTGTCCCTAGCCTCAGGAATCTAATTAAAGGTAGAGAGCTGTGAACCCTCAACGCACACAACACACTGATGAACAAAATGTTGCAAAGAATATTGGGGTTTCATTCATGCACCGAGGCCCATGTTTGGATTTTAGGATAAGAACCCAGGCTTAGGGCATTATTACTCCTCAAGCAGTGTTACAGAGTATTACACATAGACTATCCTATATGTTTATGTTTATTATATCGAAGAAATTATTTCATTATTCTAATGCTATTTCAATTCTATTTCAGATTTTATATTAAAAAGTTAATAACTTTGTCAAAACAATTATCTGAGTTAAAATCTCACCGAGTTGAAACTTTAGGATATTCTTTTTTCCTTTTTCTTTTGTTACCGTGGCGTAACTAACCAGGTGATATTTTATGAAGACATATAGAAGATATGACTGATGTGATACAGATATAGGTGGAAAGTATAGTGAAAAACAGAGTAATGCCTCATTAAAATAGCTGCTTAACTCCTCTGTCTATGCAAGGTATAGATGTGGCAGAGACCTAGGAGGCTAGAGAGGGCTTTCCTATGTATATAATACACTGGACATTGAACAAGTAATCCTTTGTGATTATAATCTTTATGTGTGTTCTGAAATGGATTGCTTCTAAGTGAAATATAGCTCTGCATACTTTTGGCTTTATTATTATGAAAAGATATTTATGAAGAAACTGAGGATATTTGAACTAAATTAATTAAGGAAACAGTGCTCTTGTGATAAAATTTGATCTTTAAAATGCATATTCCTTTGAATACCAATCTAGTTTTTTAAGAAAAATCCAAAGTTTTTGAGTTGAGATTTAAAGGGTAGCAGGGAGGCAGGGGAACAAACATCCCAGGATAATCATTTTTTACTGCTGTAATCACTCCGTATTTCAGCAATTATTATTTTCAGTTTCTAAGTGTTTCATATTTGAACTAGATGAGAAGTGATAAGTATGTAGAATTTGCTTTAAATACTTGTTAATTTTGGTTTTCTTTAAACTGTTTAAAACATTTATGCTGACATAAGCTCTTCATGTATTTACATTTTGTAAATTTATATGCAATAGAAACCTTTGAGTTATTTTTTGGAGGTGAAGAAAAACAATTTAGAGCCTGTTTACTTTTATTTCAGCTGTTTCTAAAAGGATTTGTAAATATTTTATCTTGAATTGCATAGAGATAATCATTAAAATTGGAACTTTATTCCAAAGCATCTTGTTTAGGTTATCTATTGCTCCATAGGATACTACTACACAAAAGAGTATTATGTCACTTACGGATTCTGGGCTTAGTTGGGTGCTTTTCATGTGAGGTCTCTCCTGTGGTTGCAGTCAGATGTCAGATATCAGCGAGGACAGTAGTCATCTGAAGGCATGACTGGGCTGGATGTCCAAGGGGCTCACTATATGTCTTGCAGTTGAAGCTTTTAGCTCAGCACTCAGCTGGGGCTGGCAGTTGGAGCCCCTACAACACAAATTCTTCATCTAACCTATTCCTCACGGCATCTCAGGTAGCCTCAGATTGGTTGCACATCTTAACATGGCACATGGCTTCCAACAGATAAGGAGTTGAAGCTGCCAGGCCATTTAAGGGCTACACCTGGAACTAACACAGGGTCATTTGCACCACATTCTATTGGTCAAAGCAGTAAAATAACCTGCCCAGATATAAAAGAATGGAACAATTAACTCCAACCCTGGACATGTGAGGTGGGAGATATTGTTGTGTCCATCTTGGAAACTCAGTCCACCTCGCATCTTTTATGTTGTATGTTCAATACATTTAACATCTGTTCTATGTGTAGATCACATGTAGGAGAACATGAAAATGCCCCTTCCATTATAATGAGCTACTGAAAACTAATGCTACTTTGAGAAGTGCAGTAACAGGCACAGGATCCTGGCTATTTCACCTCTAGTGATAGGCTCCCTGCAAAAGGATCAGAAAGAGTTGTGTCTAGGTAAGTAGAAGGGGTGGAAGGGAATTCTTATTGGGGATTTTGTGCCAAGCACTATGAGATGGATACTTTACCCACACTACTTTCTTTGTTTTTTAAGAGATAGGATATCTCTGTGTTGCCTAGGCTAGGCTCAAGTGATCCTCCGCCTCAGCTTCCCACGTAGCTGGGTCTATAGGCGCACATCTCTGTGCCTGGCGTTCTTCTCTGTCATTTAATGAGATTTTATAGGTGAAGAAATTAAGAATTAAAATTAAAATTTTTAAGTAAATTTCTCAAAAATCCTGATATTGTAAGGGGCAAACCTGGGATTCAAACTTAGGCCATTTGACTCCAAAGTGTGTGCTTTTTCTACTTTACATACAAAAGTATTGCTCTCATGGCTGAGAAATGAAAGTGAATGTGAAATAGTACAGTGAAAAACATAAAACAGGTCATCATTAAGTCTTTACCCTCACATATGTCCTTCTTATAAAGGAAATAAAAATAAATTTTATTTTACTTAAAAGATTTTTACTTAAAATGTTTTTAAACATAGACACAGACTTGAGCATTTTTATCAGATAACGTTAAATATGCATAATCTGGTTTTGTACTTCTAGTCGAAATAGTGAGGTCCATGTTCTGCTAGGAGAAAAAGACTTTCAGAAAGCTGTCTGGTTTTGTAGGGGTATTCTACTGAAGTAATTCTCAAAGTATGGTTCTTGGACTGTCAGTTGACCTGAGAAATTGTTAGAAATGCCCAATTTCAGGCCCCACCCCAGACCTACTGAATCAGAAACTCTAGGAGTATTTTTGAAAGCATTCTGGATAATTCTAATTTACCTTCATTTTGAGACCCACTACTCTGCCAAAAGTCTGTTTTGGAAAGATCATATTCAAAATGCAAAGACATTTTAGAGGAGGAGAAACACTGTGGAAATGGGTGTTCATTGTGGCTAAAGAGTCATCTGGCTGGACATCACCATGCAGGCATAGACTCAGGCAACCCTAAGATTAAAATGGTCCTTCGAAGCTGCCTATTTCACAGGTTTGCAAATGTCTGATTGGCCAGGTATAACTTTCTGGGGCTCCACCAGAGATCTCTAGGGTGGGGCACAGGAATTGTTAACATCATCATTCTCCTCTGGACACACTTTCTTGTGAAAAGCGTCATGCAGAATAGAACCCAGTTATCAAAGTTTAGTCTGAGAATGATTAAAAGAGTGGAAATTATTGCTTTCCTGGTTCTGAACATTGTACTGATACTAATGTAGCTCTATAATCTAATCACCTAATTGGATAACACGGAGCACATGAAGATAAGATGCCTAGGGCTGCCACACATGCTTCTCACCCAGCTTTCTGGGTACATAGTAGTAACTAAATAAATTGCAAAACGTGGTCTCCAAACTTTTTATTATACTTTGTCTATATTGTGGAGCCTAAGCTGACTGTAAGCTCTATATTTTGAAGTTGCTGACAAACAACACCTCCTCCATTGCTATGCCTGTATGGCTGAGCTTTCAACCTGGTAAGATTACATCTCTCCCTATGAAATTTTACCTCACTGAGTCACCTTGTCGACCTTACAGCCTGCCCAGATGTTATTGTATGTGATTCTGTCATCAGAGCCATCTGCTGACCTTCCCAGCTGTCAGCGTCCTCATTAAAGGATTTGTTATATTTTGAATAAAACCAGGCAGACCTTCAAAAACCTCTCTCTCCGCATTTACGTTGTCTGTCCAGTAACCATGTCAGAAAGAGGAAACTAGGTTCTTTTAGAATGATTCATTCCGATATCATAGGAGAAAAAATAGATTGTGAACTCTGATGCCAACAGGGGAGTTGACTAGGCCAAGTGTAGACAATATGCTATGGTGGGATTGTGGGTAAACTATTAGAATACATATGTAATACTGTCCAAGGACATTAACATCCAAAAATTTTAAAATACCGCTGACCCAAAATCATATTCAGCCCAGAGTCAGGCAGTTTGACTGTATTCAGCCCAGAGTCAGGCAGTTTGATGGCTTTGGAGAGATAAAGGAGTCTGTTTGGCTTGTCTATACTCATTTAAACTGTTTGAATAATTTTTCTTTCAAAGAATTTCATAATATACCCTTTTTCCAGGAATCCTCCTTTCATAGGAGGAATGAAATCCATTATTCTGTATTCACAATACTTAATTAAATCTAGAATACCATGCTTAATTGGTATAGGTAAGAGTAAACATTTTAAAGATCATCAACCACAATAACATTTAAGATAATTGGCAACAGTTATGATTTGTTGATTACCTAATATGTACAAGGCTATGTGTTAGGTAATAAAGATACTACAAAACTCAGAAGTCCCTGCCTGAGAGCCTGTGATTTCCAGTGAAGCAGGCAAAATACACAGAAAATAATAGTAAGAATTCTAGTTTTTATATTTTAGGGCAACAATTCTTAATCCTGATAGCACAGTAGGACTACCTGGGAAGCTTTAAAAAAAAAAAAAAATACCAATGTTGTGGCCCTACCCCAAACCAATTAAATCAGAATTTTTGGAGTAGGGCCAGGATATGCAAATTAAATTACAGAGCTGGAAATCAGATGCTATTAAAATGTAAATTTTATATATTATGTTTTTTCCATATATTCTGTACTTCATTTCCCAGTTTTTATTTGAGAGACTTTCCAAGCATTATATTTAGCATATAGATTTTCACTTTAAACAATCTATTCTAGATTTCTTTATTTTATTATAAAATTAGATATAAACCTTATATTTTATTATATAAACAGCAAATGTTTTAATAAATTTTAATTTTATTTTTTGCCACCTATAAATAAACAATTTTATCTCTTTTATCCTCCAACAAATATTTCAGCGTCTTTTAGCAAAGAAAAAAGTTTCTTTTTTACAGAAAATTAATTATATCATTTCTACAGCAAGTACATTTAAACAGTTCATCGCTAAACATTTTAGCTGTTCACTAGCATGCGCTTATATAACTTGTAAAGATTATAAATATTTAAATCTCTTCTAAATTGTACTATGCAATGGAAACAACAACAGACCTTATTTGGAGGTTGACCATGGAAGTGTTAGCATCCTGGCATCTCTAGTCCCCTCGGACAGCAGCTTTGAAAATTCTGGCCAAAAATCATGCAAACAGTAGTGATACAGTTAGCAAGAAAAAGCTTATTTAGTGATGATAGAAATAGTGATGTGGCACAATTGTCTGTTAAACTGAAAAAAAGGATTTTTAATATTCAGGTTGCACTGTATTTTTTTACCACGAGAGGTCCCTAAATCCTCTTTGGTGTATTCAGGCCATTTGATGTGTATATCAGACTGTTGCAACACTTTGTATTATTTCTGTCACTCTACATTAACCAATTTTCTAACATAGAAAGCTAAACTTTTATTCTTTAGAATCAGCTTTTTAAAAGAATTTCCTTTAAATCTCCTCTGGACCTAGAAAATACCAGCATCAAAGGATCTAAGAGTGGTGGAAAAACCAGGAAAATAAGTTACATAAAGTGGCAGTGAAATAGAATTCCTTTAGAGGTTAAGTGAAAACACAGGCTTCTTTGTGAGTTAAGAACAAACAATACCGCTCCTTTCCATCTTAGGTCTAAATTCCATTTTGTTCAATCAGTGTTAATTAGTATCATAATTAAACATGACTTTTTTCATAGGCTGCCTTAATCATACATGAATAATATTATTTTTGTCACTTCAATTTGGCTCTGTGGTACTAATCAAACTCTTGCCTTGAATGTAAGGAAACATAAATGTTCCTGTGTCTGCTCCTGTACTAATTTAGGTATTCATATGTTGAATACTTGCTCCATGCCAAGCAGAAAGATATATTTCTTGCCTTTAGAAGTTTATAGTTTCTTTGGGGATATAATTTAATAGACAGTTATAATCCATTGTAGTATGTTTAACATAACTCTTCATTTGATTTAATACCTTGACTTATTTCAATAAAAAGATATTTCTATTTGTATAATTATGTCTCCTATTTCTTTAATAATTGGAGGTTACAAGGGGGCAAAAATATTTTCTCCATGGCAGCCAGTGATCTTTTGTAGTAAGAGCAACTCATAATCTACCACTGGGTATGTGTTTGTACAGGGCTTGTCTTTTTTAGTTTGTCCATTTCAGTCTGGCTTATGAACAAAGCAAGGACATCTCCGTTATGACTTTAGAGAATAATTTTATCTGATTAAACTATTATATTTGTACTCTTTTCAATCAGACATTACTAATTAAGAGATACTAATGAAATTAACCAAGGTAAGAAATTTAAAATATTGTATTTAAATTCATATGTCTTATATTTTTATTCCTTTGGAATTGTTAACAGCAGCTTTTTAATAATAATTTATATTTTGATCACTAGATGGCACTAAGCACATGTAGCTAAGAAAAAATAACTTTTTCTCAAGTTTTCTGAAAACAAGTCTATGTTTTCAGCATTACACACTATAAATTTTTTTGTTATGTAACCCATAAAATTCTTCTTGCTACAAAAGCGTTGTTTTACTAAGTGAAATAATCTCACATCTGACTCCCTTAGGTATAGTAAGTTCCAAGAGAGACACAGCCTCTGAAATTAGCAGTCATCCACTCATCAAACTTTTCTATTATTGGCCATTTGCATTTTTTTTTTTTTTTTTTTTTGAGACAGAGTCTCGCTCTGTCGCCGGGGCTGGAGTGCAGTGGCCAGATCTCAGCTCACTGCAAGCTCCGACTCCCGGGTTTATGCCATTCTCCTGCCTCAGCCTCCCGAGTAGCTGGGACTACAGGCGCCCGCCACCTCGCCCGGCTAGTTTTTGTATTTTTAGTAGAGACGGGGTTTCACCGTGTTAGCCAGGATGGTCTCCATCTCCTGACCTCGTGATCCACCCGTCTCAGCCTCCCAAAGTGCTGGGATTACAGGCTTGAGCCACCGTGCCCGGCCTTTATCATCTGTTTCTTAAACTGGCCTTTTCTTACTAGTACTTCCTCTTCCCTGGAAAACAGAGACTATATTTTAATTTTTTAAAGGGGTATTATATAGCCTCTGGTATGTTAAAAAGAGATCCTAGAGATTCACACACAAAAGTTCCTGTAGGGCAAACTATAAAAAGAGCAAAAACTTTGTTTTTGTTTTTGGTCTTCTAAATATTCTCATATTGCAACATATTCTTTCTTCTGTTATTTTTGGTCTGGTTATGATATTCATGAAATATATTTTCTGAATCACGATGCTTTAGGTTGCAAATAATAAATATCCTTAATATTTAAGCTATTATTAAATTGAGTTATTTTGTACAACTGGAAGTTGTCCAGAAGTTGAATGGTACGTCCAGTGGTGGTTAGAGTTAGTCAGTGACTTAATCAGAAATCCAATGGTGGCCAGGCACAGTGGCTCACGCCTGTGATCACAGCACTTTTAGAGGCCTGAGGTGGGAGGATCACTTGAGCCCAGGAGTTCAAGGCTGCAGTAAGTTATGATTGTGCCACAGTGCACTCCAGTCTGGGCAACAGAGCGAGACACTGTCTCAAAAACAGAAACAAAAGCAGAAACCCAGTGATGTCATCAGGGACCCAGGTTTGTTTCCTTTCATATGTCCACTCCGCTATCTCTGATATATCAGACTTGTGCTTTGTGTTGATGATAACCACTGCAGTTCTACATAGAATTTATAATCGTGGTAAAGTCCAGTAGTAGAAGTAGGGATATTTCCCCCTTTATAGGTTTCTTTTTATCAGTGATATATATTACTTCAGGATCCTGCAGCAAAGTTCTCCTCAGGTCTCATTTGCCAGGCCTGGGTCCCCAGCACTTCCTAAACAATTCAATGACAAGAGAAGGGAATAAATGTGATGGGTGTAGACTGATAGAGACCCTTGCCCTTGCTAGCATCACAGACCCCCTCAGAGGAAGACGAAACCTGAAACAATATCAGAGCACTCCCCAGCAAAGAGGGAGATGGATGTGGGGAGGCAGACCACAATATTTGCTACCATTTTTGTTTTTATTTGTTCGTTTTGTTTCACTCAAAGACTCTTCTTCCTGGCCGGGCGCTGGCTCACGCCTATAATCCCAGCACTTTGGGAGCGCAAGGCAAGCAGATTGTGAGGTCAAGAGGTCAAGACCATCCTGGCAAACATGGTGCAACCCCGTCTCTACTAAAAACACACAAGTTAGCTGGGCATGGTGGCGGGTGCCTGTAGTCCCAACTACTCAGGAGGCTGAGACAGGAGAATTGCTTGAACCTGGGAGGCGGAGGTTGCAGTTAGCCAGAGATCACACCACTGCACTGCAGCTTGGTGACAGAGTGAGACTCCGTCTCAAAAAAAAAAAAAAAAAAACTCTTCTTCCTGATGTCCTGATGTTCTTGAAATATAACTTTCAAGTATTTCAAGTGTATCACACTGGACAGAGTCACAGATGTATCCCGTATCTAGCTACTGCAGACTCTATCATTCAGTACAAGCTTTTAAGCTATTTTTTTTTTTTTTTTGTATTTTCTATGCATGTATCCTTTTTGTAACAATTAGAGAAAGTAAAATCTTGGATTATTTTTATCTGCTTATGAGTTCTATCATGCTCTGAGAGCAATATTTCTAAAAGATGTTATGAATCTAGTAGCATTTCAACTAAATCTGCAATTGCCTGCTGAGTACCCACAACTTTAAAAGCACTGGGTCAAGCACTATGGGTAAGTCTGGCCCAGACATCTGGAAACACTGCCACCATCTGCCCTGGAGCTCAGCCAGACCCCGTGGACACTCTAAAGGGGCAGAGTAAGCAGTCCCACTTCAGTGATGCGAGTCATTCAATGTTCCCTGTCAACTACAGTGCCTTTTGGCCTGTTCTGGCCTATTTTACACCAGTTTTTCCATTTGGTATCTCAGCACTTCTCAAAGGCTATAGAATGGCTCCCCTAGTATAGGTTCCATCTGAAATAGCAAACTGTGACTCTGAGGAACTCATCCCCCTTCTTGGCTATTTATGCCAAAGACATGATCCTGGTGCAGTATCTGAATGTTGATTTGTTTCTTATCTGTATTCAGCAAATATTCATTGAATAATTAAAAGAATATTTGTAACCAATTGATATTTCACATGTAAGGTTTTCTCTTACAGCATTTGAAAATGTTGATCATATTGTGTTTCTTGTGTTACCTGTTTTTGTTTTTTTTTTTTTTTTTTTTTTGAGATGGAGTCTCGCTCTGTCGCCCAGGCTGGAGTGCAGTGGCCGGATCTCAGCTCACTGCAAGCTCCGCCTCCCGGGTTTACGCCATTCTCCTGCCTCAGCCTCCCGAGTAGCTGGGACTACAGGCGCCCGCCACCTCGCCCGGCTAGTTTTTTGTATTTTTTAGTAGAGACAGGGTTTCACCGTGTTAGCCAGGATGGTCTCGATCTCCTGACCTCGTGATCCGCCCGTCTCGGCCTCCCAAAGTGCTGGGATTACAGGCTTGAGCTGCTGCGCCCGGCCGTGTTACCTGTTTTAACAGTTTATCAGTTCTTGTCAAATAGCCAGTGAATATTATCAACTAACATTTTCAAACAATAATTTGTTTTCAAGTAAAGAACTATTCTTAAAAAGCAAATAGTATTGGCATAATTGCTAGGTTGGTCAAACTTTGTTCTTATCTTTTTAGTTTTATCTATAGATTTGAAAGAGATTAACTTGTTAGAGAATAGATTTAGTTAAAAAATGTTTAAAAAGGGAAACCTCAATGATATTTTTATTTTTCAGAAAACTGTGGAATATATTTTCCAGAAATAAAAAGAGATCCAGGCAGATATTTACACAGTTGTCCTGAATCTGTGAAAAAGTGGCTTCGACAGCTAAAGAATGCTGGGAAAATTCTTCTGTTAATTACCAGTTCTCACAGTGATTACTGTAGACTTCTCTGTGAATATATCCTTGGGTGAGTGATGAGTCATTCGGTTTTCATTGTCTTATGAAATACAGATAGCAAATTAGACCAGGGCTTTTTAAAAAGTGTCAGCCATGACCATATCATTATTTTAAGCAATGCTGAGTGACAGTTTTTTTTTTTTTTTCTCATGACATACCTCAGTATCTGCTGACAGCAGCCCAACCAAGTACATTTTAGCAAAGCAATGTTACTGGGGACCAGTATGATCATAGCTCACCGAATGTCCAGGTTTTAGGTTTTCTAGAAGGTGGTAAACTGTATATCCTTCAGTTTTCCATGAATTTGGTTTCTCATCTTTGGATGATGACTGAGGGACACTGAGTTGTAGGTTATACTCCTCCACAGGTACCTGGAGTACAGCCACTTTTTAGTCATTTCAGTTTGGAGCCATGTACTTTACTGTTTAACACAGCCATAATGGTATTGAATTCATGAAAATGAAGGCAGTATAATTGCATAGACTTTAAAGTAAGACAGACTTGACTTCAAGCCCCACTCTGCAGTTTACTGGTTTACCTGGGGTAGGTTTTATAACCTCTTTAAGCTTCAATTTTGTCATCATAAAAATGGTACAGTAATGCCTTGTGGGTATGAGGGGATATTTAAATAGCATAATACAGGTAGAGAATTAGATAGGAATAGTTGATAGACTTCAGTGTGTAAATACTTATTCTTGTGGGCAATACCAGGAAATGCCTATGGTCAAAGCAAGATTCCACAGTGAGCTATTTTCCTCAAATTCCATCAAACACCGAATTGCCGTGAGTATGGAGCAAGTTTGGGCCTTAAAACCTACCTTCACCAGCTTTTTTAGCATCATGATTTCCATGTTCCTTAGCATGTGTGGCTTTAGTTTGTTCTATGATATGCTTACAATCTGTGAGTAGAATTTCTGCTTTTTGAATAATATATAGGCTGATATATAATAATGCATCCTTTGGGTGAATTAAGGCTAAAGTCCTGGATGTCTTGGAAGGTGCCGCTCATAGAGACATTTGCTATCCTAGTAGTGGACCCATGCTTTAAAATGAACAATTGAGATTTTAATTCCACTTTTATTAGCATAGATAGCTATAGTCTTTCTTCATCTCAATTTCTATTTATTGCTGTTTGATTCATAAAAGTATTCTGGAATGTTGCATAAATATTGTTTCCCCCATTGTAATAGTGAGTCCTTCAGGAGAAGGGCTACCTTTCCTTTGCCATCAGAAATAATCCTTAATATAATGATAAGTACAGATTTAAAATCATTATTTATTGTCATATAAAAGTTACCACATTATAAGACTACACTGATTGTCAGATAAAGTATCTTCTTCACATTTGAAGCACTCTCTGAAAGATGACCATGACTTGCTATAATGCTGCTTTCTGTGGGACCCATGTAACACGCAAAATTGTTAACTCTTCAAGCTAACAAAGCCAGCCAATTGCAGGCCCCCAAATTTGAAGACAGATTTTCCAAATATTTCCAACTGTTAGAAACTATTGACTTCACTGCCGAAGCCAGCTTGGTACCTAGAGTCTATGTACTGCTTTCTCTTTTTCCTGATTGTGTTTATACTTCAAAGAGTTGTCAGGAAGACTAGTACTCAACCACCTTCTATTTCCAGTGGAATGTTCACCTTAAAGTGTGAGAAAAATGTAAAGCATATAAAAGTTAAAAGATAAATGATGCTGTTGTAAAATAGATAAGCAAAGATCAAGTTCTGTTTTATATGGACCTATTCTAATTCTTAAAATAAATTTATGAAAAATTGTGTTGCTTTTAGGAATGATTTTACAGACCTTTTTGACATTGTGATTACAAATGCACTGAAGCCTGGTTTCTTCTCCCACTTACCAAGTCAGAGACCTTTCCGGACGCTCGGTAAGTTAAATTTGGTTTCTTTCTTCTCCTGTATACCGTTGACTAACAACCTTGTGCAGAACACTGTTGTTACATGCAATGCCATGTCTTCTTTTCTCTCATGGGGAAGAAAAAAGATAATAAACCTACGTTTGTATTAAATTTTATGCTACCACTTTATATCACAATTATTTCTTTGCATGTCAGCCTTTCCCTGACTTTAAAAATGAAGAGCATGAACTTCACCTTAGTTTTTAGGACCTAAATAAATGCCTCGATAAATGTTTGAAGGATGGATTACTTGTGATAAATCAGTTGAGTTGTTTTCTAGAACAAAAGCACCTGCGGAACACATGAGGATCATAACAAATGAAAGATTCCTGTCTCTGGGGAAAGGGAAGGCCTTCCTGAAAGGGTGTTTAGAATTGTCATTCATGTAGTAGAGACTGATAGGGAGAGAGGCGGAATGAAAGGGATTTGTGGGTGAAAAAGAATGATAATAGAGTGAGGTACTCATAGTAGGTGCTCTTGAAAGCTTCTTAAATAAATACATAAATGAATAAAAAGCAGAACCTGATCAGGAGTAGAGAAGTTATAGTTTTTGGGGAGTGAAAGACAGTGACTTTAGTTTTGATATCTGTTGTATCTTTTATTTCTATTTAAGTAGTTTCAAGTAAGCTCAATGATATATTAACATTTGAGGACCATTCAGAAGTTCTCTTAGGAGAGGACCACCTAAAATAAATCCAGGATGGTTAGAAATTGAAACACAGTTAATGGTTGTAAATGCACATAAATGTATAAAAGATTATTAAGAAATAAAATTTATAGATCTACCTAGAAATCTAGCTGTCTTTTAAAGAGAATGATAAAATTAACATACATACATATTATAAGCATAGTATATATAAGCATCTACCATAATATATGATTTATAATTTTACTTTTGATTAATATGCTTGGCATTATATAACAACTTGGGCCAGGTTGGACTGATATTTAATATACATTTCTCTTTACTTTCCCATGGCCACATACTACCCTGTTCTGAAATAAAATTTAAAATTTCTCAAAAAAGTGTTCAGGTGAATCAGACACATTTAATACATTTATTTAATATGGTAATACAGTATTATTTACTTTGAACTTATTTTTGCTATTCAAAAGCCTGATTCAATTCTAGGCATTTGATAGTAGCTCAGTACTCAGTGTTGGGCTTATGAACAGTGAAATCTAAGTGAGGCTCATTGTAGCACGTGTCAAGCACCAAGCCTTTTTCTGTGCACCAGACAGATATGTGAACATGTGAGCACATCAGCAAGTGCAAGGGATGCTTATGGATCTTAGTACGTGTCATGAAGGTAATAACCACCTTATGAGGTACAGCATATGGGGCAGGCTTCCTTAGAGTGGCTGGCCAGGGAAGCTCTGTCCAAAAAGGTTAGGTAAGGTGACTTGCAAGGTGAGCCCTGAGGGACAAGTGATGAGAAGAGCAGAGGAAGAGCGTTCCTGGCACTCTTCATTCATTGGATCAGATGAATGCCAGGGCCCGGTGGGAGATTAGTTTTGTCGCATTCTAGTAACAAAGAAGAGACCTGCCCTTCTGGCACATGGTCATGGGGTGGGAGGGGGTGAAGTTAGGGAGGCAGGCACCCTCATAAGCAGTGGAAAGGGGTTTGAATTTTATTCCACAAGTAACCTGAAGCTGTTCCGTTGTTTGAGGCAGAAGAGTGATATAAGAGACTGCTTTGGCTGCTGGGTGGGGAATGGTTTGGGTGTGGGGAAGGATGGAAAGAGGAAGACCTGGCAACTGCAGTGTCCGCAGTAAGACACTGTGGTGGTTTGGTCCAGAGCGACAGTACTGGAGACGGAGAGAGGTAGATACATTTAAGATACATTATGGAGTTGGAAAACACAGGGCTCCATGATACTAAAAGAAACAGCAGATGAAAAGAAAGGAGTAATAAAAAAATAACTTCCAGGTGGTTGATTTTTCTTTTTCCTGAAATGAGCAAGTGAGTAGATGGTGGTACCGTTTATAGACTTGGGGAAAAATACAGAGGATAAAGTTATATGGAGCAGGGGTTACATCTATTAAGAACTCGTTTTTCAACGTGTTAATTTTGAGATGCTTATGAGTTATGTAACTGTCATTATCAAATTGTATAAATATGCCTGGAGTCCAAGGGAACAAGTCTAGGCTGAAGATATATATTGGGAGTAATCAGCTCATAGATAGGTATTTGAAGCCAGGGGCTTATATGAAACCAAATATAGAGAGAATGTAGATAGGCAAAAGGCCTAGACCAAGCCATGACATTCTCTAATATTAAGGATAGAGAAGAAAGAGTGTAGTGTGGCAGCACATAGATTATAGTAGAGAAAAGAGTAGAATATGTATGCAGAAGCCAGAGGAATGTGGAAAGGGTAGCCAGCTAGTCCAAATGCTACAGAAAAAAAAACACTGAAATGAGGAAAGAGAAATCTTCACTGGGGTGGGCAAGATGGAGGTCACTAGTGCCTCAGTGAACAGTTGCCATAGAGTGGTGGGATAGAAACTAAATTGCAGTGTCTTGAGTAGTTCATTGGAGGTACGGAACCAGGGCATACGTACAGCTCTTTCTAGAATTTTAGCTCTGAATGCGGTCAAAGAATTGAGGTTTTAGCTGGAAGACAATGTAGGATTAAGGGCATATTTTATTTTTTTAAGATAGAAGATACTGGAATATGCGTATGTGGTGATGAGAATGATCTAGTACAGTGGTTTTCAAGGGAGGCAGTTTTGCCCTTCATTGCAAATTTGGCAATGTCTGGAGACATTTTTGGTTGTCACAACTTGGCAGGGGGTAGAGGCTAGGTGTGCTGCTAAGCAGCCTACAACACACAGGACAGCACCCCCCAACGACAAAGAATTATCTAGCCCCAAATCTCAGTAGTGTCAAGGCTAAGAAACCCTAGTCTAGTAGAAAGAAATAGGTCGGTGTTGTTTTTTTATATTGGTTTAAAGTCTTATATAATAAAATCCTTGATATTAAGGAATAATCTGTTATCAAGGATTCTGATAGTATTCTTATAATTAAACCGGAAAAAAATTTAAATGTTTTTCCCCACTTTACAAACTTACATTTAAATATGTGAGTAAGTACCCAATAAAATTTGCTTTTATTTTTATTTTTGTGGGGTTTGCATATTTTGTTCTAAGAAAATCTATATGCCTTGTATACCCATAGTAGTGTTTATGCCATTCCATAAGATTTTTATTAAAATTTCACACAAAGATACAAATAATGGGAAACTGCACATTAAAAATATACCAAGTTTTTTTTTTTAACATATTGGAAATTATAAATGCCTTAACTATGTTGACAATTTACATCATTTTATGTAGTTTTTCTCTATGTAATTGAGAGTATCCTGAGATAAAAGGGTGGAGTGTTTAAAAAATGATTACTTTAGAAGTAACTATCTTAAGACTTGTGTGCAGTATTTTCTGTTAGTTGTACAGTACAACTGGATTTGAGGGCTGACATAATGATGTTGATCCAAACTACATCTTTAAATATTATACTCATCAAAAGACTTGAAAGTCTTTTTGACTGAATTTATGGTATGGAAATATTAGGAATCTAAACTTTAAAAATAAGCACATCCTGATAATAAATATACCATTTTAAAAAATTGTTTTAAATTTTGGGTTATATAAAAACTTAGTTTTTTAATTTCTACTTTCTCTAATTTGTATTTCATTTATTTTTTAATTGACAAGTAAAAATTATATACTTATGTTGTACAACATGGTATTTTGATATGTATATACATTGTAGAATGGCTAAATGATACTATTTAAATAAGTATTACCTCACATTATCATTTTTTGTGTGTGTGGTAAGAACACTTAAAATCTATTCTCTTAGTAAATTTTAAATATACAATGTATTATTTTTAACTCTATGTTATATACAATGTATTTCTTGGATTTATGGATTTATTCCTCCGAACTGAAATTTTGTGTCCTTTGACCAGCATCTCCCAAAACCCCTACCCCTAGCCTCAGATAGCCACCATTTTACTTTCTGATTCCGTGAGTTTGACTTTTTTACATTCCAAACGTAAGTGAGATCATACGGTATTTGTCTTTCTGTACCTGGCTTATTTTGCTTAACATTGTGTCCTCCAGGTTCATCCATGTCACAAATGACAGGATTTCTTTCTTTTTAAGTCAAATAGTATTCCATTATGTATATATATGGTATTTTCTTTATCCTTTAATCTGCTAATGGACATTTAGGTTGATTTCATATCTTGACTATTGTGAATAATGCTGTGATGAACATGGAAGTGCAGATAGCTCAACATACCAATTTCATATATTTTGCATATATACTCAGTACTGGGGTTGCTGGATCATATGGTAGTTATATTTTTAATTATTTTGAGGAACTGCCACACTTTTTTCCATAATGGCTAAACTAATTTACAGTCCCACCAAGAATGTACAAGGATTCCCTTTTCTCCACATGCTCTTTAACACTTACCTTTTGTCTTTTTGATAATAGCCATTCTAATAAGTATGAGGTGGTAGCTCAGTGTGGTTTTAATTTGTATTTCCCCGATGATTAGTGACATTGAGCACTTTTTCATATTGCTGCTAGATACTTGTATAGCTTTTTGAGAAATGTCTATTCAGGTCCTTTGCTCATTTTTTAAATTGGATTATTTGTTTCCTTACTGTTGAGTTGAGTTCTTTTTATGTTTTGGATATTAACCCCTTATCAGAAGTATGCTTTGCAAATATTTTCTACCATTCTACAGATTGCTTTCACTTTGTTGAGTGTTTTCTTTGCAGTTGCATAGCTTTTTAGTATTATGTGATCTCATTTGTCTATTTTTGCTTTTGTTGTCTGTGCATTTGGGGATATAGCCACAAAGTCTTATAAAAATTTCATTTTAACTAGCAGTCTACTGTGTTTCATTCTCCTCTGTGGTTTTAGAGATGAAAAATCTGGATTGATGAAGCAGGACCCAAAGTCCTACCAGTCTCTATAATGAAGACTGTGAAGTGCCTAGCAATCTCAGCATATATAGGATTTCATGCTTTTTGTACAGATATTTAGAAAAGTTTACCTCATTTTGGCCGGGCGCGGTGGCTCATGCCTGTAATCTCAGCACTTTGGAAGGTCAAGGCGGATGGATTCGAGACGAGGTCGGGAGTTCGAGACCAGCCTGACCAACATGGAGAAACCCCCATCTCTACTAAAAGTACAAAATTAGCCACGCATGGTGGCACATGCCTGTAATCCCAGCTACTAGGGAGGCTGAGGCAGGAGAATCGCTTGAACCTGGGAGGCGGAGATTGCGGTGAGCCAAGATCACGCCATTGCACTCCAGCCTGGGCAACAAGAGCGAAACTCCGACTCAAAAAAAAAAAAAAGAAAAAGAAAAGTTTACCTCATTTTTATCACATCCAGGAGGGCTAGATATCTAAGGTTCTTTCCAGCCTTTGTTTTCTGGGCCTCTGATTTAAAATATTTCAGTGGAAGAATATTTTTTAGAATTAAACCAAAATACTTTATTGTATTTAGAATGCAAAAAAGATTGCCAGAACTATTACTAATTACAAGATTGTACTGCACATATTTTAAAATCCCTACTTCATTACATTCTATGTGTTTATTCTGCTGCTGATTCTGATTCTTCAGGTACCTCTAACTGCTTTACCTCCGTTTCTACTACCTTTCCCTTTTAATGTTGATATTCCCTAACATTCTATATTTGGCTCTCCTTTCTTCTGTTGTCCTTCAGCTCTCTACCACTGGGAAGGTTTTAACTATCATCTATATACTGGTAGTTCACATTTCCTTATCTCTGGGCTTCACATTTCTCTGACCTTCAGAAGCCTATTTCTATCTGTCTTCTAAAATCTTCACATCCCACAGCCCCAGAGTCGCAGGAAACTTGATATGCTTGCAACAGCTCATTAAATCCCCATCCCATTTTAGCATGCCCCTCTTCCCATATTCCATAATTACATTTTAGCTACTTTTCCAAGCACAGACCTTAACCAAGCTAGTAAGCAAAAACCACAATTACTTTTGCACTAACGTAAAAAAAATCAGTCATCCTCATTTCTTCCCTCCCTTTTAAGTTGTCCTTCCGTTTGCTCAGGTTTGTCCTCACTACATTCCCACCACTGCCCCTATCATCCCTTGTGTGAAATGGCACAATATTTTAAGTCATTGCTCCAAATGGTCAAAGTAGAGTTAATACAACTGAGCTTGCTGGGATGGAAGGCACAGCGAGCCAATCACAAAACACAGCATGGCCTTATCGAGTGGCACAGGTTTGACATCAGCGGTTGTCATGGTAACAGAGGCGAAGATGCTGATACCAGGGTCAGTCAGGACCGAGCTCCTCCCGCCAGTCTGATTCCTGCCGGTGCTTAAGGATGTATGGAGGGGAGAAGCGGCTTCCAAGCAAAATCTTCTTCCTCTCTTTTCTCTATCACGTGCACTGAGTCACCAGATCCTCGCCAGTGCTGAGAGCGGGGATACGGGGAATCTCTGTCTTGCAAGATTAAATTATTATTGGAGAGGGAACGTGTCTGCCTTGTTCACTGCAGTGTCGCCAGTGCTGCTTAGCTCAGTTCCTGCCCCTGCCCACCATTGGGAGAATCATGATCCAACTCTCTCTCTTCCCTCTCTTTTCTCTTCTCTCTCTCTCTCTCTCTCTCTCTCGGCCTTAGCTGTCACCAGTACACTGACTCTGACTCCCAATTCTTTCCCTGAGACCTGTTTTCCTGAGTCTCCTACGCAGTTCCTCGTCCACACTAGGCAGCTCCACTCAGTGTTCTGAAATCAAGCTTGAGATTCTCCTTCCGCCTAGAAACCACAACCAACCAAATATGCTGGTCACCTTGTGTGGCTTCCTTACCTAACCATCTATTAAAATTCTCCAGCTGATAACCTCCGTTGTCTTTACCCTTTTACCTCCAGTATGCTGTGCATTAAATCCTGCTTAATATGCCTGGGAAATCTCTCATCTCCGTCCTCCTTTCCCTTTCCGCTAGGCTATCTAACCCCTCCCTAAGCTCTCTTCAGACACTTTTCATTAGCACAGACTTCTATTTTTGAGTTCTTTAAAATTTCCCACATCTTTTTTATTAATTACTTAGGCACAAATATATTTAATCACATGCACACAGTATCTCATTGGCTTCCATTCCATGTAGCATCCTAAGGCTAATTGTACAATATGGTTCCTAAATTACCTTTCCATCCTCCTTAACTTATCTCCATAAAAGTATTCTTTACTGCTACTGAAATGATTGCCTTTTATTCTTATATCAAATTTTTGTTCTCGCTATTCTGTCAACATCAGTGTTTCTCAGACTTTAATGTACACATGAATCACCTAGAGATCTTGTTAAAATGGAGATTCTGATTCAGAGGCCCTGGTGAAACCTTACATTCTGCATTTCTGAATAACTTGTCTGGTGAAGCAGACGCTACTGGTTGGAAGACCACACTTTGAGTGGCATAGATATGTGTAGAATGCCTTCTCCCTTTCCTCTCTGGTGACTTCCTACCTCTTATTTAAGGTCAAACATACAAATCACATTTTCTTTGCAATACCTTCCTTCTGCAGCTCCAGCCAGAGCTGTTTCTTTCTCTGTATTGTTTAGTGTTTTCACTTGGTTACAGTTGGGAAATTGTCTGATGAACTTTGTCACTGGATATTAGTGCTGAGGGGTGCAGCTGTGTGCAGGAATCTGTCTGTCTTTAGCACAATTCCAGCAACATTAAAAGCTCCCAGAATGAAAGAGGCTGAATCCATCAGCGAACTAGTCAACTCCATCTCTACTAAGAATACAAAAACTTAGCTGGGCATGGTGGCAGGTGCCTGTAATTCCAGCTGCTCGGGAGGCTGAGGCAGGAAAATCGCTCAAACCCAGGAGGCAGAGATTGCAGTGAGCTGAGATGGCGCCATTGCACTCCAGCCTGGGCAATAAGAGCGAAGCTCCATCTCAAAGGAAAAAGACAAGAACTATGAATGAATGGTAAACACCCCCCCACACACACCAAAGTAGATAAGGGTAAGAATCACACTTTTTCTTGAATAGTATAATTTTCCTGTTATAGCCCCCAACACAGGCATTTTACTAGACCTTTTACTTGAAAAATGTCTTACCTGTCCATGCTAAGAAAGAGAATGTATGTATGAAAATGTACAACTGGAGAAAAAAGTCTAGCCCAGAATTGAGGAAGGGATTTATAAAAGTGAAAATGAACTGTTCAGTCAACTTTACATATATACAGAAAGGAATCCTAGAAATAAAAACTGTAAATATATTTTAATCATAATTCATTATTTAGTAACCTCTAACAAGTCAGAGATTGCCACCAGAATATAAGTACCCTTAGAGAAGAGACCCTAAGTATGCTTAGGGCAGAGACTTGGGCCATCTCATTCACTGCTATACCCCGACTGACTAAAACAGTCTGTGAAATATAGTAAAAATAAAGAATGAGACGAGAAAGAAAATGAATTATATTTCTAGCTCAGATTCTGTTTGACTCCACCAGGCTGTGCAGATCCACTCATGTTTGTAACTTTTTACTTGTAACAGAAAAACAGTGGCAACAACTCACATGTCTGTCTATAGAGGACTATTATTAATAGATAAATAATAGAACATGTATAAAATAGAATGAAATGCACATATTTTAAAAGGAGGTAGATTACACTGTGCTAGCTATAAAATAGTTTAAAAATAGCAAGTTGCAGAGCCTCATGCAGATTATTCTAATATTAGCATTTAAAAGCATTTTAAAATTATTAGTATTATATTAGTTTGCTAGAGCTACCATAACAAAATACCACAAACTAGATAGCTTGAACAATGTATTTTATTTCTTTGCAGTTCTGCAGGCTGTGAAGTCTGAAGCCAGGTTGTAGCAGGATTGGTTTCTTCTAAGGCCTCTCTCTTCTTGGTTTGTAGATGGTTGTTTTCTGCCTGTGTCTTCACATAGTCTTCCTTCTGTGTCTATCTGTGTCCTAATCTCATCTTCTTATAAGGAGACCGTATTGGATTAGGTCCACCCTGAGAGTCTCATTTTAATTTAATCCAGCCTTTAAAGGCTCCATCTCTAAATAGTCACATTCTGATGTACTAGGGGTTATTATTTTAACTTATGATTTGGGGAGGAACATAATTCAGGCCTTAGCAGGTGTATATATATATACTGAAACTCATCAAATTCTTTTATATTCAATTTATATATATTCAATTTATTGTATGTTGATTATGTCTCAACAAATGTGTAAAAACATGGAGGAAAGGAATATGCTCATATTCGTATTTGCTTTTATGTGCATAAAAGAGTGATTGCCTTTTGCAGAAAAGGTGAGTGCATACCAGATAGAGTTCAAAAATAAGACTTTTTAAAAGTATGTAAATATATTACTGATTCAGAAAAAATCTCATAAATACACATTTTTAAACATTAATAAAGTAATGACACCAAGCGCTTTGGGAGTTTAGGAGAGGCAGCAGTCACTGTGAGTTGAGGTTAGACATTCTGGCCTACAAAACTTATCACAGGTTCTGCTCTCTGTGGTAAGTTTCGCTCAGCTTTATTCAAGACTCAGTCTGGCCTTGACTGTATCATTGTCCCATAGCTACTTTGTAACTGTTATACTGTCAAAAACTTTACTGGTTTTTAAACTCATCTTGTCCCTATGTTCTTACAATAAGAAAATAAAAAGATTTACTTCATTGTAATAAAACATAGCTATATTTAGGAATAAATTACAGTTTCCAAGACAGCTTTAGTTTTATTTATTTGCCTAAATTGATTGCTCCTCCATCTCTTTATCCAACTTCATTTGTTTCTTAACTTCATTAGGTCAGTTTTTTGGTAGTTTGTAGGCTAAAAGAAAGGGTTTGAGCTTTGTTCTCCTATGAGTTTTCTCCTTTATAGTTATTTTATAACCCAAACATCCATTAGTGATTAAGTTAAAGGATTTGAGGAATAATTTGTATATCTTGTAGAGCTTTGGTATAGAAAATTGTCCTAATAATATATTTTTATAGAAAAATGTTTTCAATTAATACATTTTACCTAACTGTTAAGACTGCTTTAAATTAAAGCTGGGACAGTGGAATTCTAGGAAAATAATACAGGTTTGCTTTTTTACGAGATAAAGCTTTTTATCAGTGAATTTGGGAGAGACATTGTGAAAATAATAAACTATAAAATTCAGTTCAAAGGGCATTCTAAAGCCCTCCTTCTTTTCTTCATTCATTGCTCAACTGTTTTCAATATAAATGGAAGATTGTAACAGCACTAAATTTGGGCCTTATATAAAGATGTCATAGGGAGTTGGCTGAGGCTCCATCCTAAGTGAGAATTGTTAGTTTGCGGGTGTCCTCAGGGATAGCAGATAAAGGTTTATTCTGTGCTATAGTTGTTTCCTGTTTGTGGCAATACCATGGGACACATTCAGGTCCAGGAATTGAAATTCGGAAATGCTCTCTGGGAGTATCATCTTACTTTGTCTTCTAGCCCTAATTTGAAATCCTTTGGAATAAGGAGGCAAAGTGCATTCTTGTCCTGGCTCTTATTATAACATTTCAGTGACTTTGGGCAGATTCCTCAACTTTTTCAGATATCAATTTATTCACCTGTAAATTGAAGGGATTATAGCTAAGACTTCTTAAACACTTACTTTGTGGCAGACACTTTTCCATGTGCTCTATTTTTATCTGCATTAATTTATTTATACAACCACTCTGTGAGATAAGCATTGTTTTTAGCCCCATTTTAAAACTATGGAAGCAAATTATCACCACCATCTATCCCCTTTGTCTTCTTTATATTTTCTATATCTTCTAACATTATCTTTCTATATCTTCTAACTTTTTTTTTTTTTTTTTTGAGACAGAATCTCGTTCTGTCACCCAGGCTGAAGTCCAGTGGCGCTATCTCGGCTCACTGCAATCTCCGCCTTCTGGGTTCAAGCAATTCTCCTGCTTCAGCCTCCCGAGTAGCTGGGACTACAGGCACGTGCCACTATGCCCGGCTAATTTTTTGTATTTTTAGTAGGGACAGGGTTTCACCATTCTGGCCTGGCTGGTCTTGAACTCTTGACCTCATGATCCACCTGCCTCAGCCTCCCAAAGTGCTGGGATTACAGGCATGAGCCACCGTGCCTAGCCCTTCTAACATATTTTTGATTAAACTTTTTAAAATCAGTATCCTCATTGTACTCTTTGCAGGACACTGTTTTTTGGGTTGGGGTGGGGTTGTTTTTAGACAGGGTCTACCTCTGTCATGCAGCGGGGAGTGTGGTGACGTGATCTCAGCTCACTGAAACCTCTTTCTCCGGGCTCAAGCTATCCTCCCACCTCAACCTCCCAAGTAGCTGGGACTACAGGTGTGCAACCCCTTACCCAGTGAATTTGTGTATTTTTTGAAGAGACTGTGGTTTCACCATGCTGACCAGGTTGGTCTTGAACTCCTGGACTCAAGCAGTCTGCCTGCCTCAGACTCCCAAAGTGTTGGGATTACAGGTGTGAGCCACCATGCCCAGCGTACATTTTAAAATATTATGTAAAAGTAGAGATTTATGTAACTATTTTCAATTGACCTTATAAAGAAGTACAGTGCCCTATCTAAATAATGTAAAAAATGTTTATTTGGGTTTATAAACACTGTGCTTGAAACTTCCCTGAGCTTGTTCATCTGCACTGTACAGCTTCCACCTCAGTTATGTGGCTTTCACAGTCCGAACAGGCTCTCTCCATTGCAGGAATTAATACTTCTCTGAGTCTTGCAGCTTCCTAGCTCTGAAGGCTCTGCCAAAACCCTCAGCCTCAGCTGCCCCTGTAGATTAATTATTCGTTAAGGCAGCCTCCATCCAGTATAGGGGCTGGAAACAGGGAGGGGAGGTAATGTTTGTATAAAGTGAATTTTTTGTTTTGACTTGATTTGGGGTTTTTTGCTTCCTATTAGATTACTGAGTCTCAACATTTAAGAAATTATGATACTATGGATTTTTTAAATTTTTTTCATAAGTAGTAGAAAGATTCTCTTGCCATTATCCTTGCAAAGTAGGCATCTACGTATCAACTGTGAGTCTTTTCAGAAATATTGCTGTAACTTATTCATTTTCCAATTGCCATCAAATCCACATTACTTGCATAGTAAGACATTTCAGTAAATAAACAGACATCAGAAGTGATCACTTTTTACTATGTTTCTCCAGGAATATGCTGAATCTTCTTAGACCCTTTTATTGTTAGGCTAGTACATGATTTTGGCTTCTTATCTATTCTTTCTTTAAAGAATAGTGAGATTTTCATTTAATTTTGCAGAAGAATTTTTAAAATGGCTGCTGAAATGGCAGCAAGATAGGCATAAATATTTATTGAACATAAGCTGCTAGTTGCTATGATTTGGCTTTAATTATCTATAAATGTAGTTTTAGAATTGTGTTTAAAATATCTGAGGTTATGCAGAAATGCACCTTAATATTGTGATATATTTGACTCATTTTGTAGTAGAACTAATAAATTATATTTCATTTGTTATAATCACCAATCTTTAATTTGTAAATCTTAAATTCTCTAGTACCAGATTCAAGATGTTTTATGTTATAAACTAAGCAGAGATTTAATGTTGTTGTCTGTGACTTTTACATATAGTTTCTTTAGGGAAAATTCGATTTTAGTTAAAGGTACTAATATTGCCAGAGATGTATTTTTAATGACTAACTTACCCATCTTTGCCTCCTTTCTAAACCCTTTGTTTTCTCCCTGTCCTACTCCGGGGCTGATTTACAACAAAGCCAATGAAGCTTAAGCTTTAAGACCCCCTCATGTATCTCTTCCAAATCCTATCAGGGACCATGGTAATTTTGTATGAATTCTGTATTTATTCTCTTAAAGAGGACCCTTCTAATTATGTAAGCTTCTGTATACACAACCTCTGTATCCAACATAGGATTGTATCTTATAAGATTCTTCTTAGTGGCACAGCAGAGAGGACCAAAAAAGTGGGGGGAATAAACCTGTTTAAAATCAGAAATCTTACAATTGATGTGAGAAAAAGGAGGTTATTTTTTTCCATACAGTTTGCAAAGCTGTATCAACAGCTACCAAAGTCTCTGCTGATATATCATGTATTTCATAAAACCTTACTCAGTCTTCCTTTATCATCGTGCTGGTAGGCGGATTCTCTTCAGCTTTTCAGCTCGTGTATAAGTAATAGAATAGTGGGCAAAATTCAGAGAGGCAAAGACTCTGTCACCAGCCCTGCTTTAACAGGAGTGGGAAGGTAATGTGCTGGGAGAGGACAGCTCAGAATGGTCCACAAACTTGTGCTTTGGCATCAGATAGCCCTTTCATTCTCCATCCACCCCAAGCTGGTACTAGGGTAAAGCATTTGAGGCATCAAGGGTGCAAAAATTTACATCTGAATATGATAGACTGCTAATTAAAAACTTATCTCCTTCACCCTCAATTCTAAAAAATTAACACCTAATGACTTTCACTGTGTTGTTTCTTTGGTAAACCATTTTGTAGTAGTAGGGGCCTGATGTCAAGCAAATGTCTATCTAATCACCGAATAAATCACTTACCAGCATTGAGATCCTGGGCAAAATAACTTCCCGGAACCTTATTTTCCCCAATTAAGAAGGCCATAGGATTAAAAAGTATATACCTTTAAGGCCTTATAATATGTAGGTACCACTGAATGTCAGCTCCTTTCCCCACAAGGTTCTTGTTTGTACATGTCCTGCAGCCATGCCCTAAGTGTGGTCTGCCCAACTGGCTACTCTCACTTGATTAAAAAGTATATGATTGTCAAACTGTATTTTCAGAGAATGATGAGGAGCAGGAGGCACTGCCATCTCTGGATAAACCTGGCTGGTACTCCCAAGGGAATGCTGTCCACCTCTATGAACTTCTGAAGAAAATGACTGGCAAACCTGAACCCAAGGTATTTTCCAGTTGAGGAGAAGCCCTCAGTGCCCGCATGTAGACATAAGCAGTTGTGAACTGCCAAATCTCTCCTAATTCTTCTACTTAAATAAGCCTTTCCTTTGTCAGTGTAGACAGGCTGTCTATCTGTGATAGAGAAGAGCAAGGATTCCAGACAGGGCACCACAAATTTAGGGGGTGTGTGTGTAGGATGCCTGTGGAATGTTAATCCTGATAATATCCATCCAAAAAGTTTTCATATATAAAACAAACAACTGAAATTATGCTACAGACTAGCTTAAAGATACACTTGTTTTTGACAGCATGATCACGTCGTCGATGTTGGACACTGGTGCATTTCTAACAGCAGAATCCTTTCTTCTGAGAAAATCTTTACCAGAATTTCTGTGAGCTGTGAGATCATGGGGTAACAGAGCCCTGCTCCACTGGCTGTCACCATGCCACAGTCCCCTGGGGACTCCTGAGGGTTAATGGATGGAGCAGTCTGACTTGCAGATGCTGATTCTCATATCCCTTAACTCTGTTTTCACATCTGAAAACGGAGAGGTATGGACTCAATCAATGGAGTTTGCCTCAGACTACCTAGGGAACTTTCCAGCTTCAACATGCCTAGCCCCACTCTCACAGATTCTGTTTCAACCGATCTGAGGTTGGGCCCAGAAACTCTCTTGAAAAGTGGTTGTGATTTGCACTTTTAATAATCTCGAATCCACAAGTTGTCTGTAATACCTCACCAGCTCTTCAACTGCAGGGGCCATTTTATTAATAATTGTAAACATCTATATAAACATATAGGTTCACTTCTTTAGGAAAATTGAATAAAACCACTTATTTCACCTTATGCTCTCTTCCACCTGTGAATGTGCTGTATAACTTCTTAAGACAAATCTGGCACCCTGTGAATCAAATGAGACAAGTTCATGGTCACCTGTGAGGTTATTCAAAGACGTTTAAGCTGTTTATGCAGTTTTTGATTGTCATACTCTGATGCCTGTTGAGAAATTTTCTTCTTCTTTAGATGAAATTAATGCCACTCTCTTTCACAATTCTGTGCCTCAAACGGCATCTGCTGTCTGTCTTGCAGGTTGTTTATTTTGGTGACAGCATGCATTCAGACATTTTCCCAGCTTGTCACTATAGTAATTGGGAGACAGTCCTCATCCTGGAAGAACTCAGAGGGGATGAAGGTGCGAGGAGTCAGAGGCCTGAGGAGTCAGAGCCTCTAGAGAAGAAAGGAAAGTATGAGGTTAGCGTTCCCTGCATCTCTTTCCTCGAAAGAAAAATATGTATGTTTGAAAGCTAAAGTATCTGTATACTACTTGACTCCAAAATTGTCCTGGTCAGGCTGAATGCCATCATGTTAAAAAAAAAAAAAAAAAAAAAAAGACTAATAATTTGAAACTTTGTACTAATTTTACTGACTTCATGTTCTATTTATACTGAAAGCAATAAATAATAATGCCGTCCTCATTCCTTTCTAAAAAAATAAATACTAAATAAGAAAATTAGACCAAGTTGTTTTTTAACTACCCTTTAGACATCATCATCATCATCATAACAGAATTACAGAGTTATTTTCATTGTATGGAAAAAAATTCTCTTTCTAGGTTGCTCTGTTTGGGCTAGTTTTCAGATAATAACTAATTGACCATATAAAAAGCTAGTTTCTGTTTAAAATAAAGGATAGTTCCTAATAAGGAGGAAATATTATTCCTATTCCAAAAACTTAATGCGTGCCCAAAGCCTATTTGTAGATTCCTACAGGGTTTCAAAGTTTTTATTTACTTCATAGACAAAAAAGTTATGAGATTGAACATTAGTTAATCACCATTTTAATTATTCTGTTCTTTTGTTTCAGGGACCAAAAGCAAAGCCTTTAAATACTTCATCTAAAAAATGGGGTTCTTTTTTTATTGATTCAGTTTGGGGACTGGAAAATACAGAAGACTCCTTGGTTTATACATGGTCTTGTAAGAGAATCAGTACTTACAGCACTATTGCAATTCCAAGTATTGAAGCAATTGCAGGTAAGAGGGAACATACCTTCACCTGTTACTAGACAGTAATGACCAGTACTAGAATTCTTGTCTTTAAGAAAAAGAAATCTTCCCACAACATTGATGTATCTTTGGGGAAAACATCTTCTAGATATGGAACCTAGGTAATTAGGACCAGCACTTCTGTGGGAGGCAACTACAAAAGCTCGACAATTTATTTTGTTTTTAATTCAACTTGGAGGCATATTATAAATTTAGGGAAGAGTTACCAGGACAAACTGCTGAGGAGGCCCAGTAAGGTGAACCTGACATTTGAGGCTACTCTTCCCCCTGGGTATTTGCTGATTCTGGAGAGGGCACCACAGAGGGTGAGGGGGCCTTTCAGTAACTTCATGAATCTACAGGAATAGGAACTGGAGGAGAGGGCCTGCCTGAGGAGGGGTGGGTCTGGTGAACTCCCTCAATCTGTGTTGAGGCCCTGAAGTGCTTTACTTTAGAATAAGGATGAATTGAGAAGAAATCTCCATTTTCACAGGAACTAAAACTCAGCTCGAAATCAGCTGAATACCTAAAATTGGATTGAGGAGATTCCAAATTAGTAGTGCCCCAATATATTAGTAGAAACAAATATAGATTCTCTTTTGAGGAGGATAACATCATTCTAGGACTCAAATTATTTCTAAAAACAATTCATATAAAATTCAGCACATAATGAAAAATAGCCAGGCACATAAAGATATGAGACCACACTAACAGAAATAACCATGCTTATTATAGTCAAATACAGAAATGGAAGGAATGAGAAATTTGGTAGAGACAAAAACTATGGTATAAACTGTGATATAAAAAGAATGGAGATTGTAGAATTTAAATATTTAAAAAATGAAATTAAGAACAGGTGGATTTAATAGCAAATTAGCCAGCGATGAAAAGTCACTTAGTGCACTGGAAATTAGGTCAAAAGAACATATTTGGAATGAAACAGTAAGAGAAAAATCATAAAAGGTACAGAAGAGAGACTGAGACATAAAAGATATAGAGTGAGAAGGAGTAAGGTTTCTATACGGCCAGCCCTCTGTATTCTCGGGTTTCACATTTTCAGATTCAACCAGCTGTGGATAAAAATTATTCAGAGGAAAAAAACAATAAAACATAATACAACAATTTAAAATGTTACAAATGTTTAAAAATACAGTATAACTATTTACATAGCATTTACATTGTATTCGATATTATAAGTAATCTAGTGATGAATTAAAGTATACAGGAAGATGTATGTAGGTTTAATGCAAATATTATGCCATTTTTTGACTTGAGCATGTGCAGGTTTTGGTATCACAGGGGTGCCCTGCAGGTACTGAGGGGCATCTGTGATTGGAGTCCCAGGAGATGAGAGAATAAGGGAGATGAGAGAAAAGTGGTGGGAAAAAAATAAGCCAAAGGTTTAAGAAGCCCAAAGAAATGAAACAAAATGAATAAAAAGAAATTCAGAGTTAACTGCTAAATGCCAAAGATAATTAAATATTAAAAGCAATCAAGAGCATAAATATAGATTGATTAACAGATTGACATCTGACTTATCAGAAACAGAGAAGAGTCAAAGACAGTAGAATGATGGCTTTAAATTGCTGAAAGAAAATCATGTGAATCTTGATGGAATTCTATACCCAGTAAACTTTTTAAAGAATAAAAGTAAAATATTGGCTGGGCTTGGTGGTTTATGCCTGTAATCCCAGCACTTTGGGAGGCCGAGGCAGGCGGGTGGATCGATACATCTGAGGTCAGGAGTTTGAGACCAGCCTGGCCAACATGGTGAAACCCCGTCTCTACTAAAAATACAGAAATTAGCCAGGTGTGGTGGTGGGTGCCTGTAATCCCAGCTACTTGGGAGGTTGAGGCAGGAGAATTGCTTGAACCTGGGAGGCAGAAGTTGCAATGAGCTGAGATCACACCACTACACTCCAGCCTAGGTAACAGAGCAAGACTCTGTCTCAAAAAAAAAACAAAAAAAAGTAAAATATTTTTAGACAGAATAATAAAGAAAATGTATATCCAGAAACCTGCACTAGAGGAAATAAAGATTATTGTTCTCCAGGTACAATTAAAAATAATTCATGTTGGAAGACTGGAAATGCAAGAAGAATGTGTGTGATATAAGTATATGGTATAAGTGTATGAATTAAAAATGAATGCTTAGTGTTTGAAACAATAAAAATTAAAGTCCCATGGGATTTACACAAATAGAGAATTAAAATGCCTGACAACAATGGCATATATATGCCAGAGTGGGGCAGCAAAAATTAACATGTTCTAACATGCTAGAATTAAACAATTAAGGATAAGACTATGTTCAATATTGATGTCGGAAATGCATGTTGTAATCTCTAAAATAACTGTCAAAAGAATTGTGATGATATACATATACCAAGCTAATATGTAAAATAATTTAGGAATCTAAAAGAAAACAAAGGGGACGAGAGAATATTAAGAATCAGCAAGACAAATGGAAAGCATTTAGTAAAATGTTTAATTTAAACCTGAAGTAATTACATTAAATATATGTGACCAAATACTCCAATTAATAGCTGATTTTTAAAAAATAACAATACCCAGCTGGGCACTGTGGCTCACACCTGTAATCCTTGCACTTAGTAGAGATGGGGTTTTACCGTGTTAGCCAGGATGGTCTCCATCTCCTGACCTCGTGATCTGCCCGCCTCGGCCTCCCAAAGTGCAAGGTTGTTTATAGGAGATATATCTAAGACATAAGGATTCAGAAAGTTTAAATATCCAAAGATGGATGAAATAATACCATGCTAACAGTAACCAAAAGAGAGAGTAACTGCATTAATATGAAACACAGTAGATATTAAGGGGAAAAATGATTAGCATGAGAGAGATCACTTCATAAATACAAACCCTTAGTTCTCAGAAATATATAACTGCCAGTCTAAGATACTCACAAAGTCCCCTGTTCTCTCTCAGGTCAGAACTTAATCTCTCCATTTTTACAATACCAAGAAAATGCCTAAAAAGGAAAACATCCACTCTCCTTTATACAGGCATATGCTTTCCGCTTGGATTCTTAGTTTCCAAGTTTCCTTCAGCATTTGACAAAGGGTTTGAGGAGAAAACCGGCAGAGTCCAGTCCTCTAACCCTTCCTTTGCAGTGGTCCTAGCCCCTCAATTTTTGTCTCTGCAGCCCTGCAAGACTGCCAAAATCTCTACTGGTTTTTCTGCTGCTTATAGTAACCCCTACCACCAGCCAGAATCCCAGCACCAGAGGAGAAAAGCTGAAGCTTAGTGCTAGCTCCTCTCTCCGCTGGTTCCTCCTTCCCAGGAATTGTGTCTTAAGTCTTGGTTGCCTCTTTAGCTCTCTGGTGACTTCAGTCTTATGTTTATATTTTATCCAGATTTTCTAGTTGAAGTTAGAAGTCTAGTTAATTTTTTTGAACTTCAGATTCTTCTTCCTTCAACTGAAGAAAGTTGCCATGTTATGTGTATTAAAATTCTTATTTAGCTAAGCATTTGAAGATTATTCTTAGTAACCCTCTTCCTGGGACTATGAAGAAGATTATTAGGTTTCATTCACCAGTTACATGATCCTCTGAGGAGGGCCTGGGAGATTTTTTTTTTAATTTTTATTCAGATAAGCCTTCATATTTTTGTATTAACTTCTGTGCAGAGTATTAAAATTAAACTCACTAGTTAGAGCTCTGGGGATGATTTGAGATATCTCTAAATGTGATTTGACTTAAACATTATTATGAATTGTATAGGGAAAGATATCTAACTCTTCATCCTAAGTGACCTTTGATAGACCTTTTCTGTAATATGGGAGAAAGAATAAAATTAAATTGTTTTAAATGAGATAGGAAGTGAAAAATAACCTAGTACATCCCTTTTGCCTCTTAAAACCTTATATTCAAGTAATGTTTCTGTATTTGTGGATATTCTGTTAGACATGGTTATCTCGTTCACATTTAAATGCCTAGAAGCCTTTTTTATAGCTGTTGTAAAAGTTTGTATTTATTAGCCATATATATATATGTTACAATGGTGATTGGTTTATACACATTTTTAACCTTATAATAATAGCTACACAGAGACCTACTGAAGGAGCAAAAGAAATGTTAAAATTTTACAGGTTTCAAAAATAAGTTTTACTATCAGTGAATATCAAGTTTTGATTTGTTTATGAAAGGCATTCAGAGGCCTGTGCAATAATTAAATTTTTTTTTCCTCCCCAGAATTACCTCTGGACTACAAATTTACAAGATTCTCTTCAAGCAATTCAAAAACAGCTGGCTACTATCCAAATCCTCCACTGGTCTTAACAAGCGATGAGACACTGATACCCAAATAAGTTGTCTTTATTGGAAAATGAAGTGAAGACCCATATATGCAGTAAAAAAAAAAAAAAAAAAAAAAAAAATTTTTTTTCAAAAAATACTGTAAAAGACTTTAAGGAACGAGTTTTATTGACCAAGAAGTTGATATTTGCCCGTAGGTCTCCTTTCTATAAATCATCTTGATGTTTAACAACTCTTATTATATTAAAATTTCAGTATCCTAAAACTTAGAACCTTATTGATATTTTCTATACAATAGTTTTGTGATTAGCATTCACCTGGGGACACTCACTCCCACACACAGTCACTCTTACACATATGCCTAGTTCAGTGGTTCTCAAAGTGATCCATAGACTAATAGCAGAGCATTACCTGAGAACTTGATAAGGCACATTGCAGGCCCCACCCAAAACCTGTTGAATCAGAAGCTCTGAGAGTGGGGCCTACCAATCTGTGGTTTAACAAGCCCATCAGGTGATTCTAATTTACACTACAGTTTGAGACCCACCGACCTGGAACATATCCTCCAGAGACTTGGCTTAATTGGTCTGGCTAAATATAGCTGAGCACTGTTACCTTTTATATGCCCTAGGAAAGTGCAGCCAGAATTGAAAACCAACTGATCTATACCAGTTCTTTCAATTAATAGTCAAGAACACTGAGTCCAGTGAGATTAAGTGATTTTTCCAGGCTATGAGGTTTTATGCTATTCCTGTGTTCTCTAAAACAAGAAAATAAAAAGACATGATTTCTTCTCTGTTCATACAGCAAGTATGGAACAGAGATGGTCTAGAAGTCAGTTATCTCAACCTCTATTGTTACCCACTAGTTTTTTTTTCTAATAATGTTAAAGGCTATTTAATTTATTTAATCAGCTTTAAGCATTACATTCTCAGTAGGGGATGAAAAATTGGTTATTGGGGTGAAAAAAAATACTAGATGGGGTGAAAAAATATATGGATAGGATGACTTCCAAAATCATCCTATCCAACAAAATCTTATTCCTCAGTATTAATTTCTCTCGTTGGGAAGAAATTTGTAGTTGGCACTATTTAATTTAATTTGAATTTAATTTCTGTAATTGGGAAGGAGGGTAATAATGAACAAAAAGTTTGAGAAAAAATGCTTTAAGAGGTTTTACAGGCATACTACAGTCCAGGACTGTGGTGTTCTATGTGCTATGTATTGTCATATTAGTAGCTATTTGTTACAAGATACTTGAAGCCAAATGTTTGCAGTATAGGTTCCTGGCTACTCTTTATGCTGTGATTTCACTCTGTCTATCATGGGCAGTATTAGAAAACATACTGGTTTTCACTGTCTGGTTTTCATACACTATCATTGTTTTACCTGGATTGTAGTGGAGAATTGAGCATATCAATGCATGCATTGGAAAGAAAAAAATCTGGTTAAAATTTGGAAATGTTCAGCTAAATCCCAGATATACTGTGGGATGAGTTATCTCAGGATAGGTAAAAAAAAAAAAAAAAAAAAAAAATTACTAAAATTTTTCCCTCACAGTCAGTACCTTTCTTTGATATTTAACAATAAGTATATAGTGATACACTTGAGGTTTATGTCCAGAATGTCATTGGAATATTACAATGAGCATAAATAAGCTTAGGACTAAATGAAAGATGCTATCTCATGTATGCTTTAAATAGAAAATTGATTTCTTTTAAAAATAAAGCTGTTTTTCCTAATCCATGTTTATTCTGTAAATGGCAAATAATACATCTTTAAATACTTATAAACTACTGTTAATATGAAAAATGAGAACTCCAAAATAAGAAATAATTGCACTTTTTGGGCCACTGAGTAGTGGCGGGGGTTCAGGAGGCAGAATTCGGTTGTCAGAAGTTCTAGGCGCCCCTTTAGCATTCTACCTGAAGACCCTGAACAAGTTACCACCAAATTTGGCTTCAGTTTTTTCCATCTTATAAAAAGAGAGGCTTAGTTTATTTCTAAGTTTCCTTCCTTTCTAGCAGTCAGTATTTCTTCTAATGAATGTTTTTTTCTATAATTAGCAAGACTATAATTTGGTTTTTTAAATTTATATTTCATTGTTTCTAAAAAGTGCCAGTGTTTCTGATTGGATATGAAGATTAAAAATAATCATCCAAATGTGGCACCAAAAAAATTAAAAAGAAAATATTAAAGTAGTTATATGAAACAAAGAAATTGTATAAATGGGCAGAAGACATGTAATATTTGCATACAGGCAAACATTCATAATCTAAAGGACACCTAAAAATAGATTTAAGGGAGCAGAGGTTTTCTTTGCTGGCCACTGTTTATCGCATCAGCAGAGGAAAGATCTGAATGGCTCAGTGACCAAATGTTTTGTCAGAATCTGGTATTTGGAACACCGAGGTAGTAAAAACTTCAACGGAACCATGAATTGCAATCTAAAATCAACTTCTGAGTTTGTTAAACTCTGAACTGAAATCAAGTATTATTTCCCCACCAATGTTCATATCCAAAAATAACTTTAAACACACACATACACACACTTTTAGTGAACTGGTTTGAATGAAAATAAGTTTATATAATTATTTTATATAACAAATCAGCATAAAGTGGAAAGTCAAACTGCCTCTCTAGGTGTAATAACCTTGACTGAATGGTAGAAATACATGGATAGCTTTTTAAAATATTCAGTGTTGGATAACAGTCCCTTACATCTTTTCAGGCTCTTGAGCACAAGAAGACTATCCTAACAGTTGGTTCCCAGATTGGTGCAAGACTGGAATACACTTGACTGCTTTTGTTAAAGCCATGACAGCATACCAAGTAATTCACCCAGTATGGTCTTATGGCCATCCTTGAAAATCCCTGGGCATGGTCCAGTTCACATAGAATGAATTCAAAAAGGTGTCTCTTGTTGGTCTCTAGAACTATCCTCAGAAATAATAGTAAAATAGTGGTCATGATTGCTGACTCCTCGCTAGGCTACTTCATGTACATTGTCTTGTTTACTCTCTACAGCAACCATATGAGATGTATATAATTATTAAATTGTACAGATGGGAAAACTGAAATTCAGAGAGATTAAATACAATGCTTGCTCTATGTTACACTCTTACTAAGAGAGCAATACATGAACCCAGGTTTGATCCTCAAAATCACACTTTTAATTACTTGATACATAATGTCTTCCAATATTGAATCTAGACTGGGGCAAATTCTCAGGCCAAAACCACACTTCAATTTAGCAATAATGCCATTCTAGGACATGAGAGGGATTAAAAGTGAAGACACAGTCTCTATCCTTAAGTAATTCATAATTTAGCCAAATATATTAAATATCTGTAATACAAAACTTACCTAGGAGAGTAAAATAGAGATCCAAGAATCGTAAGAGTCTTAAAGCATATAATGAATTTGCTCTTCTTGGAAGCCACACACACCAAGGTCATCAGTAAGCAGGCCTACTCTTTCTTCGTATTCTGGGTTAATATTCACCTTGACTGCTTGGTAAATTTCCCTCAGTTGCTGAAGTAACCAAAATGGAGAATGAGTGATGAAAACTCATCTTTGAGTAAACTTAGTGGGAAATGGGATATCTGGGCCTATAGAGAAGTTGGGTCATTACTTAGAATGACAACTAGAAAAGTACATAGACTGCTTGATAATTAGTTTCTTGAACCACGTACCTGTTCACAGACTTTTCAAAAAACAAGTTTGTTTTACTTTTTTTGGTACTTTGGTCATGTTACTTCCTTGGTAAAGATCAAAGTTTAATAAAGCTTAACAAAGTTTAATAAAGAAAAGGAATAAACTACTATCTAAATGTGTTAAAAGCAATCACCAAGTTTAATCAATTAAAAAATATTCTCTTAATGTAACGGAAATGTCAGCAGTTCTTTACAATACTTAGCAGCTAAATTCCGTGAGTATAACATTTAGTGTCTTTTTGGTACGTTAAATGTTCAATGCCTTTGATGAAGGGAACAAACTGTTAATTTCATGCATGTGCAGCAAACATCAAGATTACGTACGTAAATTCAAATGTGTTCATCTGTAACTGTATGGAATCCTGTATTAAATCAAGGGATAAAATGTACTCCTCTCAAAGGCTGTTCATGAATGATTAAGCATAACTTTCAACTGAGGCCTGAATACTTGTGTCAATAGGGTTTAACATTTGTATGCCAAATTTACTACCATAGCCGTGATAGTGTGGAAGATATGCTAGCTTGAAATCAGAAAACTCAGCAGTGAGACTTGCATCTTAGGCAGTTTACTTCCACTTTCCGGACCTCTGTTTTCTCAACTATTTAAATGGAAAGGATAAAATTTGTGTTACAAGGTTTATCAGAGTAATATGAGACTGCACTTCGAAGTGCCTGACACATCTCAGATCTTTTGAGGAGATTGTGATCCAGGGAATATGTCACTGAAACAAGATCAAATATCCAGGTCTTAAATTGTGATTCTGTAGGACAGGAACTCACAAATTAAAAATACAGGTAAGGGTTTTAGTTTTTGTTTGTTAATGACGAAAACTTTTAAGGACGCTTGAGTTAGCTGGAGACAAAGCAGCAGCACCAGGAGTAATGGGGATTAGGGGCTGATAAGAAGGTCAGAGAAGCCTTTTATAAGTGTCTGGCTTGTGCTGAATGCCCAGAAATGGAAGCCCAAGGAAATGTTGTGTGAGGACCAGGAAATTACGCAGTGTCACCACTACTCAGAGATTATCGCCTGAGAAGACTAAAATGATAATACTTCCTAGGTGACCAGAGGATGGGAGAACCTCTTAACAGGTTTGGAGGTCCACATAAAGAATAATTGGGGTCTAGAATTATGGAAGAAAAACAAAGCAATTCAAAGAAATGGAGCAGGGCTATAGCAGTGAACCAATTGGTTGGTAAGTGAAACCTGTAAGATGCCTAACTGAGTAACTTAATGACTAATTTTATTAGACTAAACAGAACAGAAACCATGCTAATCTGTAACAAATAGGTGGCGCCAGCCTATTAGAGTGAATGCTATTGGTGAGACTAAAGCAGATAATAAGCCAAGTGTAGGAAAAATGACATTTTCTGATTACATCCAGAACAGGCACAGAAAACATATAATAAAGCTTGAAACAGGTGGTTGACAATGCAGAAATCAGTCACTGAACTGAAAAGATAAGATGAACATTGTTAGAGGAATTTAGGATTAAGATGGACGTAGAGCTTGCAGAAGAAAACCTAGCTCTCTAATAAAGTTCTCCAGCCCTAGAAAAAAATACCTCAGCATGAAATTGCAAGTAACAATTGCACCAGGAGTCAGCATCTATTTAACTGTATGTTTAATGAAGTTTCTAACTCAAATGAGAAATTTTGGGCCATTGTTGTCAAATTTTTGCTTAGATGGCTACAAATACTTGGCAATTCATTTTCACAGATTTTGCAGCATCCATAAAGCCCTCCTTACTGCAGAGAATGCAGAGGTATTTATCCAATAAAACTTCATGTAATTGCTGCTATACAGCAAAACTATCATTACTGGTAATTAAAGTTGTGATACCTGATATCATTTGTCTCTAGACATTTCATTTCATGTTTTCTTGGTATTCTTTTTAAAGCCACACACTAGTGTAAGAAAAGAATGTAAGTAGCACTCAGAATACACAATAATTAATTCTTCCAAAAGTCTATCTTAAGCTTATTGAGAGTTAGACCTCGGAAGGCACAGTTAATATAAATGTAATGAACAAGGATGCTGCGTAGACAAGTTTTCCACTGAAAACAGTATTTTAAGTGATACTATATGGTGCTTCAATTACCACCAAAAACTGCACTGGTTATATAGAAACAATAATGCTCATGAGTATGCAGTTGTAGTTGGGCTTCTATTTACCATTTTTCAACTGAAAAATCTTAGGAGGTTTGGTGGCTGTTGCTTTTTTTTTTTTTTTTTTTTTTTTAACTTTCAGGATGATAGTTACTGGTATCATTTGATAACTTTAATGATTTCCCAACCTTAAATTAACCTAGACAACACAGAATTTTTTATTTATTTTTATTTTTTGATGAAAACAAGAAATACAGTAGTGACACTTTATTTTTCCTTCAAGCACATGGGAGAAGACAAAAGTACTAATAATCATCATTGAGTTTGACAGAGAAATTCTACTAGTACTTACACTGCTTAGGAACATAAATGTCAAGTACATTACTAGGGCAAGAAATATCAAGTAAGACAAGAGAGTCATATTTTTCTTTTTGAGGTTATTTTCACAAGACATAGCAACAATTTGTAAAATATTCAGACTACTGAAAGATCACATTCAAATTATATTTCTAAGAATAGAGCCATATATGAACAGAGAGAAGAACAAGCTAATACATTAATGAATATTCACTGAAGTCTTCATACTGCACAGGACACAAATTTGGTATTTTTGCACATGTTGTCAATTATAAGCAAAAAGCAGGCCTGTAAACATCAATTTTGTCATAGGCTGAAATGGAGAAAGGAAATAGATTTTACTCAAAAACAGTGACATAAGGAGCATATACCATTAATCTTCCACACATATAAAGGTCACTCCTAGGATAATCGAGAGGAAATACCCAGACTTACAGTTTTGTTTACAAAAATCTACTGCTGAATTCAAGGACTTAGGAAAAATTGAAGGAAAATCTTCCTCCAAGCATACGATTTAAATCCCAGCTCCTCTTCCCTGGGGAGCACCTCAGGGGCCTACCCCCCCACCCCTGACCCTGCAGGGTCTTTCCTGTGGGCCTTTCCAAACCCACTCCACAGCAGGTTCATTTCTGCTCTGGACTTAGCTCAGTTTCCCAACCTAGACTAACCTCTCCACTGTGTGTGTTCAGACCTCCTCAATCCTAAGGGAGCTTAGGGCAAAGCCTTCAAAACCGAAGGGGAAAAATTCCCCTTATCCCCTACAAGGAGGCTGGAGATCTTCCATAATGCAGGCTGCAGCCTGCTTCTTCATTGGTTAGGAGCAGGGAAGGAAATGCAGAAGCTGAGAAATGAGGGCCAAGAAAGCCAGGCAGTAGGATGGAGACACATGGGACATCAGGGCAGGAACAAAATAGTACAAAGGAGAAGAATGACCTACAAAATGCTACCCTGGAGTCATTTCCAAGCAGTCCAAGGCCTAAAAAAGAATTTCCATCTTTAGAAAAGTGGAGTGAAGCTAAGTTTTGGTTGCCTTCACTCACATCCTGTTCAGGACCTGTCCTGAACCCATCACTGTGAGGCCCTTCTCTCTCTTTCCAGCTTCTCAAACTAAAAGCTGAAGAAATACACAGGTTTTGGTAGAATGGATGGGGTAAAAGATAAAGATGTCAAAACCTGCCTAAAAGAACACTGCCTATAACTAAACAATTAACCCATAGGTCTCCCTTTGAAATTTTCAGACCTTGCTAAAGGAAGTGGGGTGGAGGAATAAGGGCAATAAGAGATCTGGGACCCATTTAATCATACCTTTCCTCTCTGAACACAATCAAGGAAAGAGCAAATTAAACAAAAAGCCTGCTTTGCCAGTTTTGTTTTCTGTTCATAAGCTAAATCTGCTTCAGAGTGAAAGGGAAGAAAAGAAGGGATGGGAGGGAGAGGGGAAGGGGACAGGAGAGAAAGAAAGAGACACAGAGACAGAGGCATAAGAAGTCTCACATTCCAGAAACATCTCTTCCTCAATGCCCCAACTCTGGCAACTTTGTCATGTTCAGAGTGGGAGCAGGCAGGGAAAAGAGGAAATGCCTAAAGAAGTTGCTCAGATTAAGGATGGTTTGTTGGCTAGGAATCAGAAAGACTAAGCTGGAAGGGACTGCGTTCCAGCCTTGCTTTGGGCACTGTCACATATGACTGCCCATCCTGGTGGTAGGGAGTGTTCCTGTGACCTCCCTGGGAGCTACATCTACAGATAGTTCCTGAAGGCAGACAATGGTGGCCTAAGCAAAGTTCAACCAGAAGGTGAGAGCAAGTAGGGATGGGCTATAGCACAGGCTTCATACTTACCAGTAGCTGGTCATGATGTAGAGTAACCAAAGGTACAGGAAAATCCAATGTGATATCATAGAACACTTTTCATCTATTACCTCATTCTTGCCTAGCAGTCACCCACCAGCCACCAGCTTGTTCTACCAGATAACCAGTAGGGTAGATGGCACAAGCCCAGGAAGGCAGCTGGGATCCAGTTGGTGGTAGTCTGGAATGTCCAATTTGGGTTGACGGCTGGGTTAAGATATCAGTTTTGTCTTGCAGTGGTAATACCTAAAGAGCTTACCATAAGTACATGGGTATCAGGTACACAGCCAGCATAAAGTATGAAGCCCAGTCAGTTATTTGTGAAGATGTATCAAGATTCTTTGTGGTACAGAACCACTTAAACTGGGAGAAGACCAGGGTCACAGACAGGGTCCAAGCCATGCAAAGAAAGGCAGTATGTACAGTACATCTATAGTATCATATGCTTGGCATAGAAGCCGTAGAAGGCCATGCACTTGAAACATGTTAACACAATGCAGAAAAGCATGAAGGTCCAGAGGAAGAATGGCACAGGCAGGTAAGCCAATAATCTTGCAACTGATTACTGAAGATTTAGAAGAACCAAAGGAAAAGATAATCCGCAGTATGGAGAAAGCAGACAGAAGACTGCATGCTGTTGGCCAAGCATAGGTCCAAGAGGAGGTGGTAAGGAAACTTGTGCAGAAGCTTCTCACAGGACAGAGATTAGCCAGACTGGAACCTGAAGGATCTGGCGCTCTCCACTGGCTGCCTTGGTGGGCCTCGAATTCCTCTACGGGGCCCTTCACCCATCAGGTAGTATTGTAGGGGATTGGGCCACAGTTCTCCTTTGATAATCTCTGCAATTCTGTCGAATTCTAGAAGGCTGTGGTCTGAAAACCAGTTGAAGAAACTAGGGATAGTGTTCCCTTCCCGGTTTCTGTGGATATGAGCCTGGGGATCTTGGCCTCGGTGCCAGCGGATCGGCGTGGAAAGAGACACCACCCGTCCGGAGGATCTGCGCTCATATTCCTTGACGAGCCCCTCATTTCGGAAGTAGGGGTTGCCCTGAAAGATGAACTTGAATTTGCAGCCTGCTCTGGGGTGTTTAAGCTCCTCCACCTCCAAATTGATCATGTACCTCAGCATGTCTTCATCTTGGCCACTGATCATAGGTGACAGCTGGGGGTGGTTTCGAAAGGCAGTGACCCAGAAACCTGGGATATTTTGAATAATGAAACTTCTGCGCTGCATGTGGAGCCTTCGCATGCGGCCAAACTTGCGCTCAAGCTGAAGGAAGGCCCTGTCAGCCTGGGCATTTACATTTGACAACTCTTGATCGATGGCCTCCAGCGAGTCCATGCAGTTATTGATCTTCGGGGCCCTGGGCCGTGTCTCCTCTTTCACCCCTCCTGCCACTTTTTTTTCCTTCTGCACTACCTTCTTTTCCTCCATCACCGCCCCTGCTTCTCCCTCCTTTTCCACCGCTGCTGACATGGCGCACTTTTTAGTCGTCACTTCCTTGGCCTTCTTCCCAGCTATCATCTGAGACCCCAACCCCCCTGCGCCACTGGCTTCTAGAGCCTTCTGCCCAGCAGGGCCACGGGGCTCTCCAAGCTGACAGCCATTTTTCTGGCTGTTATCAGCAGCCTCGGAGGCAGAGGCTGCTTCCAGACCTTTCGTAGAAGGTGGAGCATCCTCCTGCCCGGCTTTGGTCGCCACACAGCCGCGACTCCCGGCAACTGGGACGCGGAGCGCGGGGCCACAGTCAACAGGATCCCGGGATGCACCTCCCTCCGCAACGGTCTCCAGGCTGCCCCCACCTGTGTTGGCCATCACCTGTGTCGCCTCGGTTTCTTCATGGAGCCCTTGGCACTGGTCTAGGTCCGGATCTCCTGGGGCATGGTCGGGAGCAGCCAGGCCGCCGGTTTGGGCGAGAGGGAGCTTGTTGCCCCCATCCAGACCGCTCATTTTGGTAGAAGTCAGACTGGCGGTGGAAGGACAGCTCCTTGTCCTCCGCAGCTGCCGCACTCTGCCCGAAACGTCTAGCGCCACCCTTCTTTTACTCTCGGCGGTGCTACCATGGCAACCGGTGATGTCACGGCGGTAGCGTCCTAACATCGCGCGAGAACTCTCTGCGCCGGTGACTACGCTTATCAATCCGTCCTATTCCTTTGTCTTCTTGTCACAAAAAGAAATTCATCGATCTGGAAGGGGAGTTTTACTTACGTAAATGGATGTAGACCAGACTCAAACATGTGAGAATTGTGTTAATGTGGATTTATAAGCCTCTGAATGAATTTCTAAGGCACCTAAGCTATTGTTTCTTAAAATAAGGTTCGTTTCTGTCTATTCAAGTCAGTTCATAGGGCTTCTCGTGAATAGGAAAGTGGATTCACAAACTCACAGGCCTTCCTTCTTTAAGGTATGGATTCTTGGCTATTACCAAAGAATTTAGATGAGCAGAGTTTGATTTTTAAAGAGAAGTGTTACTATGTTTAGTGTTATTTTTAAAATTAAGGAGCAGCTGAAAGGCAAACTTCTCTCATCCTAACAAGACATAATAAAGGAATATTGCAATTTGTCTTACAGATTTTAAAGTTTATATAATTTGACCAACATCTACAAAGCAAATGGACAATATTTCCTCTTCACTTTTAACTAATAAAGAGTAGCAAAATGTTTTTCCTTACGTAGAGGTAACTGGCACAGGAGCACAAATTGAGGCTTTTAAGCGTTACTGAAAGAAATACCTCAGGGGATTTTAATTTCTAAACTGACGCATATGTTCTTTTCCTCAGGTTACAATCTTAATCTAAAAGCGGTTCCTGCTTCATAATGCCTGGAGACATGAAGCTAACAAATCTTTGCCAAAATGTGTTCATGTGGTAATTCACTGCAGCACAGGAGCAGTAATCAGCTATGTGCGGGGGCATCTATGCTATTGTCTCTTAAAATATTTACTTTAGGCCGGGCGCGGTGGCTCAAGCCTGTAATCCCAGCACTTTGGGAGGCCGAGACGGGCGGATCACGAGGTCAGGAGATCGAGACCATCCTGGCGAACACGGTGAAACCCCGTCTCTACTAAAAATACAAAAAATTAGCCGGGCGAGGTGGCGGGCGCCTGTAGTCCCAGCTACTCGGGAGGCTGAGGCAGGAGAATGGCGTGAACCCGGGAGACGGAGCTTGCAGTGAGCTGAGATCCGGCCACTGCACTCCAGCCTGTCTCGCGACAGAGCGAGACTCCGTTTAAAAAAATATATATATATATTTACTTTAAAAGTAAGGTTAGTTATTGTCTGTTCAAGTCAGTTAGCCCTTACAATTCATTTGATAGTGATTACCAGTACAATATGTTAGTTTGTTGGAGTGAGAATAATGCTGTTAATCCTTGGAAAAATGCAAGACCAAAGGGGAATTTAAATTTTGCATATTTATGTTTAATGTCTTACATTTATATTCGAATAAACGGTTATGATTATAACTCTTTGTAAAAGAAACTCCATTTTGAGCACCCTAGATTATGATCACTTTCAAATACAGACTCAGAAGTACAGATTTAGAAAAAAAGGATTTAGAGGAATGCAGCATATATACCAAGACTTCTAGCGAGGGAAGGAGTGTAGCTCTGGTTCAACTAAGATAAAGTACTGATGAAAGGTCACTGGCAGATAATACAGAGAAACAGCCAGCCTTGCAGTGTTTTTTGTATGCCTAGTCAGCCTACCAAGGACAATGTGTCCAGAACGACCTCTTTACTGCCTGCCAGCTAATCAGTTATCCCATAAGAAATAGCAAACAAGATTCACACAACAAAGAGCAATTATTTTTCTCTCCCTCTTTCCTCTTTGTCTTAATAAACGCTCTTTTTTTATTTGTGTGGTGAAATCAGTCTATTGAGGTGTCATCTTTGTAAACAAGTAAACAGTGTGTTATAAATTGACTTTGTGACTTTGAATCATTGACACTGCTCTGTTTCTTTTCCAAAGAATCTTTGCACTGTTGAAAGAGTAACTCTTTTCCATTATAACCTGAGCCAAGTTGAAGAGAAGCAGGGAATACTGAATGAAAGTTACTTTTCCATGCAGGAGGAAAAAAAGTTTGCTATTATATAAATTTATAGAAAAGTATAAAATTACATGTGAACTTATTTTTCTTTCTGTGTGTGCCAAAATTTATTAAAGATTTATATCTCTACTACTCAAAGCATTCCCATCTCTAGCTTTTATTAGCTCTGTCACCTGAATCATTTTTCACTCATAACCACCTGGCCATTCATTAACACTCAGTTCATGTAGATTGTACTAGGCAGTTTAAATACGTTAGATTTTATAAACAAAGACCCAGTGAGCACAGAGAAGTTAACATGCCCGTGGTCACATATATATTAATTGGCAAACTGCCTCCTCCCACTTTAATTAGTTTACCTCCTTCCTTAATTACTTGCCATTTTGACAGTCTTCTGATTTCTGTATAGCCCTTATGACTTTTACCATCCAACTTAGTACAGTTATGTTTCACTTAATGACAGGGATTTTGTCATTATGGGAACATCATATAGTACATCTATCAAACCTAACTGCAATAGCCTACTACACATCTAAGCTAAATAGTATATCATATTGCTCCTAGGCTACAAACCTGAACAATACGTTGCTGAACTGAATACTGTAGGCACTTGTAACATAATGGTAAGTATTTTTGTATCTAAACATAAGAACAATACAGTAAAAATAGAGTATTATAATTTTATGGTCCCACACTTGTATATGCAGTTCATCTTTGACCAAAATGTTATGCAGCAAATAACCGTAGTTATTTATCCTCTACTTTTTAACTTTATTGTTTGTTTCATTAAGGTCAATTTTATCCCAGCTAGATAATGATGACTGCATAGCAGCTTCTGTAGCATCTACGATAGTATAGCCCAGTTACTGTCTCATAGAATGTTTTAATGCATCTTGATATTTAAGTGAAAATTTAAATTTAAATAAAAATTTTGAAAGATTTTACCAAAATGAATAGTGTGACTATCCTTGTGTTTCATTTTGAGGTGTGTGGATATATAATAGTAGCTATGAGTTATATTTTACATTTTGCATATTAGAGTAATATATATTTTGTACATAGTAAAGTCTGTTCTACTGGAAATTGGCAGTAAACCTTACTACACAGAAAAAACTACATCAGTGACTTATGATTCTATGGAAAAATAACGATAGAAAATGCCATGAAAATCTATGAGGTAGTTTTTATTTGCAAGGAGGAAAGATATTTAATGGAAGTTCAAACATAAATTAATACAGTCAAACAGGAATGACTTTACTAAAGTATACAGTAAAGATTGGAAAATTTGTGAAATATCCCCTGTTGTTACATTTGGCCAGCAGTTTCTTTTTCAGATGATATAGTTTCTGGTTCATTATAGCTTACATTTATTTAGTGTTTTCTATATACCATATACTTTTATGTGCTTAAATGTGTATCTCATTTAATTTTTACAAGGACCCTGTGAGGTGATATTATGACCTCCACTTCACTATGGCTCAGAAGGAATTGAAGCAATGAGAAATAAAGTGTTTTATCGAAGATTACACAGCAAGTAGTGGAGCTACAATTTGAATGAGGTAATCTGACTAGAGAGCCTGTGCACTCATTCACCATACTATTCTGCAACCTTACACAACCTCTAACATGAAAAACCACCTTCTTAGAAATAAAACCACATGACCATCCCAATTTAATGTTGAACTTTCTTCTTTATCTTCTTTTCCTTTACCTGTCTTTGTCCATTCAGGCTGCTGTAACAAAATACCATAGAGTGGGTGGCTTGTAAACAGTAATTTACTTCTCACAGTTCTGAAGGCTGGGAATTCCAAGATCAAGGCACCAGCTGATTTGATGTCTGGTGAGGGCCTGCATCCTTGTTCTTAGACTATAGTTTGTTGGTTTTTGTGTTTTGTTTTGTTTTGTTTTGCTGTGTCCTCACATGGAAAAAGGAGTGAGGGATCTCTCGGGTTTCTTTTATAATGGCACTAATCTCATAGGGCTCTAACCAGAGGTCTCTTTTATAGGGCACTGATTGCCTCCCAGAGGACCCTATCTCCAAATACTCTCACAATGGGGATTAGGTAACAATATATTAATTTGGGGAGGACAGACATTCAGTCTATAGCCTGCCCCCATCCATAAAATTAGTGACAGTTGTTGAGGAAGTGCCCAGTTACTAAAGAGAAACAAGAATTCATGATTCTCTGTTTCAATACCTTAATAGTTCTCAACTCATCAGGTATAACATTTATTTTTTACTTTTATTTTTATTTTATTTTATTTTTAGATGGAGTCTCACTCTGTCATGGCCAGGCTCGAATGCAGTGGCAAGATCTTGGCTCACTGCAACATCCACCTCCTGGTTTCAAGCAATTCTCCTACCTCAGTCTCCCAAGTAGCTAGGATTACAGGCGCCTGCCACCATGCCCAGATAATTTTTTTTTTTTTTTTTTCTCCAGTAGAGACAAGATTTCACCATATCGGCCAGGCTGGCCTCGAACTCCCAACCTCAGGTGATCTGCCTTGGCCTCCCAAAGAGCTGGAATTACAGGTGTGAGCCAACGGGCCTGGCCAGATATATCATTTCTTTTTATAACATGTTTTCCTTTCTTGAAATTCATATTGTATATCAACATGCACATTTTTTAAAGTCATTATAATAATTTAGCTGTAATTTAAAGGAAAAATGAAAGTAATTTTTAAAATATCTATTTTAAAATATAAATGCTTTGACATGCCAACACTTTATAGCATGATAAATTAGTTAGATGGTTATACCTGTAGACTCACTAGTGTATGAAACTACTGATGCAACTTGATATAGGTATAAGGTACTAAAGACATAAGGAGCAATGCTTTTCTGAGATAGATTTTCTGAAATTTTGAGCAGCTTTATGATAAAGTTCTGGAGGAAAAGGACAGAATTTCCTCAATTCACATTTATATCTCTTTGATTATAAGACACACTTTTTTTCCCCACATTTCTTTTTATTTAACTTTGAAGTTCAGGGGTATATGTGCAGGATATATAGGTAAACATGTCATTGGGGTTTGTTGTACAGATTATGTCATCACCCAGATATTAAACCTAGTACCTATGAGTTATTTTTCATTATCTTCTCCCTCTCCCAACCCTCTACCCTTAGATAAACCCCAGTGTGTGTTGTTCATCCATGTGTTCTCATCATTTAGCCCCCACCTGTAAGAGAATATGTGATACTTGGTTTCCTGTTCCAGGTTTAGTTTGCTAAGGAAAATGGTCTACAGCTCCATCCCTGTTCCTGCAAAGGACACGATCTCATTCTTTTGTATGGCTGCATAGTATTCTATGGTGTATATGTACCACATTTTCTTTAGCCTATCATTGATGGTCATTTAGGTTGATTCCATGGCTTTGCTATGTGAATAACAGTGCAGTGAATATAGACATGCATGTGTCTTTATGATAGAATGACTTATATTCCTTTGAGTAAATACCTATTAATAGGATTGCTTGGCCAAACAATATATCTGTTTTGAGGTCTCTGAAGAATCACCACACTGTCTTCCACAATGAATGAACTAATTTGTACTCCCACCAACAGTGTATAAGCATTTCTTTTTTTCCGCAACCTCACCAGTATCTGTTATTTTTTTACTTTTTAATAATAGCCATTCTGACTGGTATGAGATAGTATCTCATTGTGGTTTTACTTTGCATTTCTCTAATATTCAGTGATGTCGAGTTTTTTTTTCATATGAATATTGGCTGCATGTATGTCTTTTTAAGAAGTGTCTGTCCATGTCCTTTGCCCGCTTTTTAATAGAGTTGTTTTTTCTTGTGAATTTAAGTTCTTTATAGATGCTGGATATTAGACTTTTGTCACATGCATAGTTTGAAAACGTTTTCTCCCATTCTGTAGATTGTCTTTTCACTCTGTTGATGGTTTTCTTTGCTGGGCAGAAGCTCTTTCATTTAATTAGATACCATTTGTCAATTTTTGCTTTTGTTGCAATTGTTTTTGGTGTCTCTGTCATGAAATCTTTGTCCATTCCTATGTCCAGAATGGTATTGCCTAGGTTGTCTTCCAGGGTTTTTATAGTTTTGGGTTTTACATTTAAGTCTTTAATTCGTCTTGATTTAATTTTTGTATGTAGTATAAGGAAGGGGTCCAGTTTCAATCTTTTGCATATGATTAGCCAATTATCCCAGTACCATCTATCGAATAGGGAATCCTTTCCTCATTGTTTGTTTTTGTCAGGTTGGTTGAAGATCAGATACCTGTAGGTATGCAGTCTTATTTCTGAGTTCTGTATTATGTTCCATTGGTCTACGTGTCTGTGTTTGTATCAGTCCCATGCTGTTTTGGTTACTGTAGTCCTCTACTATTGTTTGAAGTTGGGTAGTGTGATACCTCGAGATTTGTTCTTTTTGTTTAGGATTTCCTTGGGTATTTGGGCTCTTTTGACTTCCATTTGAGTTTTAAAATAGTTTTTTCTAGTTCTGTGAAGAATGTCAATGGTAGTTTAATAGGAATAGCATTGAATCTATAAACTGCTTTGGGCAGTAGGGCCATTATAACAATATTGATTCTTCCTACTCATGAGTGTGTAATGTTTTTCCTTTATTTCATCTCTGATTTCTTTGAGCAGTGTTTTGTCATTCTCCTTGTAGAGAACTTGAACCTCCGTGGTTAGGTGTATTCCTAGGTGCTTATTTGTTTATTTATTTATTTATTTAGAGATGGAGTCTCGCTCTGTTGCCCAGGCTGGAGTGCAGTGGCACAATATCGGCTCACTGCAAGCTCCGCCTCCCAGGTTCACGCCATTCTCCTGCCTCAGCCTCCCGAGGTACTTTATTTTTTTTTTTTTTGTGGCTATTGTGAAGGGGATTGCCCTCCTGATTTGGCCCTCAGCTTGACTGTTTTTGGTGTGTAGGAATGCTAGTGATATTTACACATTGATTTTGTATCCGGAGACTTCGCTTACGTTATCAGCTTAAGGAGATTTGGGGCTGAGACTATGGGGTTTTCTAGATACAGGATCATGTAGTCTGCGAAGCAGGATCATTTGACTTCCTCTCTTCCTTTTTGGATGCACTTTATTTCTTTCTCTTGCCTGATTGCCCTGGCCAGGACTTCCAATACTGTGTTGAATAGGAGTGGAGAGAATGGGCATCCTTGTGTTGTGCTGCTTTTCCAGAAGAATGTGTCCAGCTTTTGCCTATTCATTATGATGTTGGCTGTGGGTTTGTCATAGATGGCTCTTGTTATTTTGAGGTATGTTCCTTCAATACCTACTTTATTGAGAGTTTTTAACATGAATATGGTTTTTGTCTTTAGTTCTGTTTATGTGATGAATCACATCATTGATTTGTGTTTGTTAAACCAACCTTACATCCGAAGGATAAAGCCGTTTTGATCATGGTGGATAAGCTTTTTGATGTGCTGCTGGATTTGGTTTGCTAGTAGTTTGTGGAGAACTTTTGCATTGATGTTCAGCAAAGATATTGACCTGAAATTTTCTTTTTTTGTTGTATCTCTGCCAGGTTTTGGTATCAGGATGATGTTGGCCTCATAGAATAAGTTAGGGAGGATTCCCTCCTTTTAATTTTTTTTTTTGAAATAGTTTCAGTAGGAATGATACTAGTTCTTCTTTGTACATCTGCTAGAATTCAGCTGTAAATCTCTCTGGTTCTGGGGTTTTTTGTTTTTTGGGTTTTTTTGGTTGGTAGGCTTTTTATTACTGATTAAATTTCAGAACTCACTATTGGTTTGTTGTATTCAATTTCTTCCTAGTTAAGTCTTAGGAGGTTGTATGTATCCAGGAATTTATCCATTTCTTCTAGATTTTCTACCTTATGAGCATAGAGGTGTTCATAATATTCTCTGATGGTTGTTTGTGTTTCTGTAGGGTCAGTGGTCATATCCTCCTTGTCACTTCTGATTGTGTTTATTTGAATCTTCTATCTTTTTGTCTTTATTAGTCTAGCTAATGGTGTGTTTTATTAATGTTCTCAGAAAACCAGCTCCTGGATCTGTTGATCTCTGAAATGTTTTTTTGTGTCTAAATCTCCTTCGGTTCAGCCCTGATTTTGGTTATTTCTTGTCTTTTGCATGTTTATGATTTGTTTGCTCCTGGTTCTCTATTTCTTTTAGTTGTGATATTAGGTTTTTAACTTAAAATCTTTCTAACTTTTTGATGTGGGAATTTAGTGCTATAAATTTCCTTCTTAACACTGCCTTAGCTGTGTCCCAGAGATTCTGGTATGTTGTATCTTTATTCTGATTAGTTTCAAAGAACTTCTTGATTTCTGCCTTAATTTCATTATTTACTCAAAAGTCATTCAGGAGCAGGTTATTCAATTTCCATGTAATTGTACGGTTTTGAGTGAATTTATTTGTCTTGATTTCTAATCTGATTTTGCTGTGGTTCAAGAGATTTTTTGTTATGACTCTGTGCCCACCAAGGCTCTGTCTACAATGGCAGTCATCAGGGGGAGGGGAGTAAACAGCACTCCCACATGCTTGGGGTGCAACGAAAGCAAAATCTGCCCATACAGACGTACTAGCAAAGCAATGTGGGGAGTTGCTGTGAGCCCAGGGGAAGCTGCAGTATGAGGAGAGAGCATGCAGGCTGGCACATGGCTGTAGTGGCCACCCCACTGGAGCTCTCTGCTGGTTAAGCATGGTCCGCCAGCACAGAAGGTATGGTGTGGGCCCCCAGGGAACCCGAGACCACCCTGCAAGCAGGAGTGGCCAGGCTGGGGCCCCAGGAGAGGCCAGAAAATCAAGGGGTGCTCAGGTCAGACTTGCCCTGTCTGACAGGCAAGACCACTCTGCAGAGTTCAGATCTGACAGTTCCTCTAGGGTTAACGTTTCCTATGGGAGCAAGTCGAGCCTAGAGGGGATAGCCAAACCCTCTGGGTTCTGTATCAGCCAACTTGCTGCCCCTAACCCTTCTCTAAATAGCTCTCTCTGCCAACTTGAGTGTCCATGGTGGTCGAGGGGTTCCCTTCTGCCAGGGTTCCAGAGGCTGCGTGACAGTAGGTTGCTCCTTGCCAATTCAACTCACCCATTCCCCTGGAGCCAGTGGAAGTCAGGAATGAGTCCTGGTATGCAGTAGCCCCATGCAGGGTTCCCAGCTTTCTCCCCTTTTAACCCAGTTTCTTCTTCCACATTTTAACATCTCTGAAATGACTATCCATGATATAATCAATGGCATCTTACAACTGCTACCAGCAGAACAGCAGTCATGGCATACTAGTCATCCAGGAGGTGTGAACTTGGCTATTAGCCTTGCCGACATGATTGGACAATTGCAACCTCTTGACGTTTCAATCAGTAAACTCTTTAAGAGCCATTTGAGGAAGGAAAATCAGTCTTATTTGTTCCCTGAAAATATTCTGTTGATATCTTCTGGTAAGATCAAGAAAGTGCCAGCACCAAAACTTGCAGAATGAGTACTGGAGGCTTAGGGGGAAAAAATCCCAGAAGCATACTATTATTAGTACTAGAACATTCTACTAAGATATGTTGTCATCATCAAAATTATTAAAGAATTTTGAATAGAAATTGATTACTATTATAAATGGGAAAATAATTAGAATAGTGAAACTAGTTTATCGTGAAACTAGTTTATTTCACTCATAATTTACTTTGTATGTATATCCTATGAGTGACATATTTTTAAAACTACATTGTTAAAATCAAAAGGTCTTTCAATATGTATGCAATAAAAATCCTAAGAATTAGAAAGCTTTGTGTCACAGTTTAATTGAAAGTTATTTTCTTTCTTTTTCTTTCTCTTTCTTAGTGTTTACTAATGGCTTATCTTATATTGAATACTTTTAGAGCAGATGAAATAAATCACTTGTAAAAATACAGCACATATCTAAAACGTGCAGATTTTTTGTTTTCATATGTGAAATATTCATGTGCCACATAATGATGTTTCAGCAAATGATGGACCACATATCCAACAGTGAAATTATGATGGAGCTGAAAATTTCCTATTGCTTAGTGTCATCATAGCCTGAGTAATGTTGTAGCCCTCATAACGTCATAGTGTAACTCATTACTCATATATTGGTAGTAATGCCGTTATAAACAAACCTACTACACTGCTAATCATATAAAAGTATAGCACATACAATTAGGTACAGTACATAATACTTGATAAAACATAAACGACTATGTTACTGGCTTATGTATTTACTATATGTTATTGTAGAGTATATTCTTTCTACTTATTAAAAAGAAAACTTAACTGTAAAATAGCCTTAGGCAGATCCTTCAGGCGGTATTCCAGAATAAGGCATTTTTATCACAGAAGATGACAACTCTGTGTGTTGTTGCCTCTGAAGACCTTCTATTGGGACAAGATGTTGAGGTAGAAGACAGTGATATTGATAATCCTGAGTCTGGGTGTGCCTAGGCTAATGTGTGTGTGTTTGTCTTCATTTTAAACAAAAAAGTTTAAAAATTTTAAAAAAAGAAAAAAAATTAGAAAAAGCTTATAAAGATATAATTATTGTACAGCTGTACAATATTTGTGTTCTAAGCTAAATGGTATTATAAAAGAGTTAAAATGTTTTAAAAAGTTAAAACATTATAAAGTAAAAATTTACAGTAAGCTAAGGTTAATTTATTATTGGAGAAAGAAAATTTTTTTTATAAATTTCGTGTCCCAAAGTGTACAATGTTTATAAAATGTGCAGTAGCATATTAGTCCATTTTCACCCCGCTATAAAGAACTACCTGAGACTGGGTAATTTATAAAGAAAAGAGGTTTAATTGACTGACAGTTCCACATGGCTGGGGAGCCCTCAGGAAAGTTACTATCATGACAGAAGGTGAAGGGGAAGCAAGGCACATCTTACCGTGACAAAGCATGAGAGAGAGAAGGAGAGAGAGAGCAAGCCACACACTTTTAAACCCCCAGATCTCATGAGAACTCACTATCAAAAGAACTGTAAGGGGGAAGTCTGCCCCCATGATTCAATCACCTCCCACCAGGCCCCTCTGACACACGAGGATTACAATTTGAGATGAGATTTGGATGGGGATATAGAGCCAAACCATATCAAGTAGTGTACACTAATGTCCTGGACCTTCACATGTGCTTACCACTCACTCACTGACTCACCCAGATCAACTTCCAGTCCTGCAGGCTCCATTCATGGTAAGTGTCCTATACAGGTATACCATTTTAAAATCTTTTATGCTATCATTTTACAGTAGTTTTTCTATGTTTAGATATGTTTAGTTACACAAATACTTGCCATTGTGTTCCTATTGCTTATAGAATTCAGTACAGTAATATGCTGCACAGGCTTGTAGCCTAGGAGCAATAGGCTATACCATAGAGCCTATATGTGTAGTAGGCTATAGCATTTAGGTTTGTGTAAGTATACTGTATGATGTTCACACAATGACGAAATTGCCTAATGACACATTTCTCAGAATGTATCGTCATTGTTAAGTGAAACATGACTGAACTGCTATGTTCTAGACTTAAAAAATAATGAATTTTTCATCTACATGAATGTTTTGAGCTGGAAAATTATTTTATATAGGGTACTATCCCTCACATTCACGATGTCTAGCATCCCTAATGCCCTTAATGAATACCAGCCGCAGCCCTATTCATCGTAATAACCAAAATTACTCCTGAAAATTTCCCAAATATCCCCTAGAGGGAGGTATGCATATACATTGAGAATCAAGTTTTCTAAATGCCTGTAGCTATGATATTCCCATTCCTGGTCACTAGAGGGAGGATGTAGTCTGTAGGATGATGATACGATTCTGTTCTGTCTGCCTTCAAAGTTCAAGTTTAAGCTGATATAGATCAGCTTGACAAAAGTAAATCGTATTTCAGTAAAATAACTGTGGCATAGTTTCTCAACATACATTTGGTACTCTGTGTATTATTACAATGGAATCACAATCTCTATTTAGGCTATCACTGTTACAAAATTAATGTTTTCTCAGGCTAATTACCTAGTTGTGATCACTGCCTGTGATAATACTTTGAAAAAAAAAGAAAAAAGAAGAACAAAAAACAAAACTCATATGCTCCTGCTTTCACCAGTCTTAAGAGAAACCAGAGACAAAGGCCCTGACCTGAATGACCCCACACCTTTGTATGCTGGTTAAAGTTGCACCCTTTGAAATCAAACAGATCTGACTTCAAGTCCCAGTTCTGTTACTTACTAGCTGTTTAATTTGGGCAAGTCACTTCACCTCTCTAAGCCACAATTTACTCCTATACAAAATGAATATAATAAAACAACTTACAGAATTTTGAAGGTGAAATGAGATATCTGTGAAGTGTTTTTCACAATATGCTTTCAATAAATAGAAGCTGACTTGCTCATTTTTATTATGTTTATGCTAAGAATTACATTAAATAAACAATATTGTAGGCAGTATAAAATCAATGTCAAATTCTATTATGAAACTGTAATTGTATAAAAGTTCAGAAACAAAAGTCAGCCATGTAAAATAAGTGAAAGGTTTGTGGAAGAAAAGAAGAGTTGAATTGGACCAAGTAGGATACCATTTGAATGATCTGAGGAAGTCATGAAACACTGGCACATAGTAATAATGTTTGTCCACTGTGTTACAGTTAATTCCTAATGATTCTAGGCATATGGTATTTTGAGCTAATAGGGAAAACAATCCTTTTGCTCTAACTAAAGTGCTTTACTACATTCTTCCACATATCACTTTAAAGACTTTATAAAATATCTTAAGAAAAAACTAGCTGCATCAATTACATACTTTTAATAGCTGACTTTAAGCAGACTTGGTTGTTCAAAGTCACATTTTCTGTGAGGAACATACAGTCTGTATTTCAAACCAAGTTTGACCTGAAAATCTTTGCTTATAATAGATTAACACATTAAGTTCATCAATATTGGAACAAGAGTGGAACACAGGTACTCTCTGAAATCACATTCCAATTGAACATCTACCATGCTAAGAAATGTAAGATACAGAGATGAAGAAGGCACTATCTTCTGCTATGATAGAGCTATACTTTAGTAAAGAACAGCTAAATACAAATAAATAAGAGAGTAAAAATTTTCTGGGAAAAGAAAACAATTCTGGAAAAACAGGGTCCTGAAATATAAGGTGATTACACCTTGTAAACATTCTATTTCTGGGAGCTGTAAGGCCTTAAATAAACAAGCCCACTCTTGCCTAATATACTTAGTGCTCAATGCTTGCCTTGAAGTTACATTTCCCTCATTGTTGATGAAATTGGACTTATCAAAACTGACCCAAGAGAAGTTTGGCCATTAAATAAAATAGTTAACAACAAGAACATGGTGTACCATGCACCTGTTTTTAAAGTCATCTGAACACAACTCTTAACTGTATTATCCGAAGTTAAGTTGGAGTTTGGTGAAGAGGATGATAATTAAGTACTACATGCCTCTTATAAGTAATTGCTCTATTGACTAAACCTCAATAAATATACATTATTTATTTATTAGTGATATCAATAGTTCTTTACATCGCAGCAGCCAAAATCCAGAGGAATATTAAAATATTTGAACTGCTTTGGTCCATTCTATTTCTCTGAGGGAAAGTAAAACTAAGCAATTTAATTCAGGCAGTAGATATCAAAAATTACATTTTTAAAGACAGGATAGTTATCTGATAGAATTTGGAGACCTTCTATTGTTTTAACATAAACATATCCCTTTTAAAAGCTACTTGTGAATTAATTAGGAATAACTTTCAACTAAGACCAAGCTATTCAAACTGAATTAAGATTTTAGATATATTTTTATGGCAAATTTAGTTACAGGCTGCTTTATTATGGTGCGAGGTGTCTTAGCTGGAAATGAGAAACCCTAATTGAATACAGCCCATGTTACTTTTGTCTTGGATAATACACTTCTCTTTCCTGAGCCCCTATTTCCCTATCCATTAAATGGAAGTAGTGACACTGAAACTACAAAATGAGAGCATATATGGAAATTACTGATATATCTAATAATTTGTTGAGATCATGAAGACAGAATATGTACTTGATGCAGAATTAGATATCCAAAGCCCAAATTGACCCCACAGGGTAGGGAACTTGTGATTAATAATATAGGTAAATGTCTTGTTTTGCTTTGTTTTTATAATGGAAACAATTCGGGAAATTGAATCAACAGGAGATGAAGCAGAAGCAGCAACTGAGTTTAGGGCAATGGTGCCCAAATGATTGATAGCAAGCATTAGAATCACTTGGCACATTGGTTAAAACCTGGTTTCTAGGCCTCACCTTCAGAGTTCTGTTTCAGTAGGTCACAGGTGGGGTTCGAAAACCTGCATTTCTAACAAGATCCAGGTGGTGCATATACTGCTGGTCTAGAGAACACTTTGTGATCCACAGCTTTAGGGTAATGGAAAGGAGCAGTTGGAGCTGAAGAAGTCAGAGAAAAGCATCTTGTAAGCATCTAAATGGTCATAAATGGAAAGGGAAGGTCAGAGAGATTCTTGAGAGGGCCCCAGGGAATGTCAATCCTATTTACAGGACAACATGTCCTTAGCAGACTTCACTTCAGTGACCAAAGGATGACAGACCTCAGTTTGTAAACTAAGAGAATCTTGAGAAAGATCAATTTTGGCCTGGAATTGAAAGGGAAATAAGTTTTTAAAAAGTAATTTCATTATTAGAATTATAAATAAAATCATGCAACAGTAAGAACTTACAAATAAGATCTTGCAAGTAGAGTCAGCGATTTTTACTACAGAGGAAGAGAAGCCAAAAGACTGGAGATGAGCAAATGAAGTTCCATTTTTAAAACTCTCAATGGTATTTTAAAATCTATTTATTGAGGTATAATTTACTTAGACTAAAATACATAAATCTTAAAATGTATAATTGGTCAAGTTTTGAAAAGTGGATACATCTGTGTTATCACCCAACTCAACATACAGAGCACTATTACCCCTGCGAATGTGCTCAAAATGTACCATTACTCCCCTCAACCTTGAGGCTCCCATTCCTGGGATTTCTATCGCCACAGAGAAGTTCTCTATGCTAGTGAACTTCATATGCGTGGAATCATATAATATATACTCCTTTGACATCTTTCACTTAACGTGCCTCTGGGATTCATCCATGTTGATGATCAATAGGTTGTTCCTCTTTATTGTCGAGTGGTGTTCCATTGTATGAATACACCATAATTTGTTCATTCACTTGCTTGTTGGTGAACATTTGGGCTGTTGCTAGTTTGGGGCTGTTATGAATAAAACTGCTATGACCATTCTTATGCTACATGTAAATTATACTTTAATAAAACAACAAATACCAATTATCTATTAAAATATCTTTGGACACTTTAAAAGAGCAGATAGTGATCAACAGAAGTAAAGCATATCACTAAGAAATCATTTCCTTTTCTGACAAGGGAATTTCAAAGATGACACCTGCTGTTATGAATTTTAAAGAGTTCTTTTGTTGAATTCAGGTTAATTCCATTCTGCAAGACCACAGGGGGAAAACTATGAAATAGATATCCTGAAACTCCACGATATACCAGGCTCTTTGCAATAGCTGGATGCTTATAAGGTGGCAAATTTGAGTCAATTTGACAAAACTAGGAAGGCAGTATGTATTCCCTAACTTAAGGAGTTCAAGAAAAGGTAATTCATGATTCTCAAACTCGGCTGCACCTTAGGCTGTAATTTAATGGGTTTGGAGTACAGTCTGGGCATCAGTATTTTTTGAAAGTTCAAAGCTATATATAAAATGATCAGCCAGGTTTGAGAACCATGAAGCTACATGACTATTTGAAAGTATATTAAATGAGAAATTAAAATAGAGAGGAAGATAAATGGAAATTTTAATTGATTGCATATTACATGCTAGACATGATGCTTGCTGTTTGTTTAACCTCTTTATTATATTAATACTTGAAATCTCTTAGCACAGTGTCGGGCACAAAGTCCGCTCTCAAATGTTTCTGTTGTTATCCTCTCTGTAACCTTATAATGCAGTCTCCAAATGCATCCTAAAATATTAGCTTATACTGCAAGTTTTATTAACCCTACATTATGGATAAGGAAACCAAGACTCAAAGTAGTTTATTTTGGCAAACGCCATACATGGTAATCATAAAACCGGGATTTAATCCTAATTTATAGCTAGTATGCCTTCTCTGCCCATCAGGTCATATATAAGATATGTAGGTGTTCACAAAAATTAGGATGACGTTTTCCTTTTTAATTAAACCGTTTCCTTTTACCTGCTCTCAAAGAAATTACCTTAAATACAAATCCTAAAAAAAGTGAAGCCAAAAAGTACACATCCACATTTTTCCCAATGTGGCTTGACAGAAACTCTTCTAAAGGTGTTGACAACCTCTGAGGTCAGAGGGAATGGATTAAGATGGCCCTTCAGAACTCAAAGCACTTAACATGGAGGAAGTACTGCTTCCAAGTAAAACACCTCCCATAATAATAAATGCAGAGAGAGGATACCTGTCACTTCTATATAGTCTAGGACTTTAATTATATAATAATGTTGAAGGAAAGGAAGTCAGTCCTGAGGGGGATGGTCAGCTCCTCTCAGCCAGGCTGGTCCTCTCTGAGTTTGCTTGTTGATGTTTTGAATGTGTATATTTGCTGGAGAAAAAGAGGAAACATTCAAGGAATGGTACCCCCTCAATGAGTCTGAGTTCCTTAAGGGCAAAGACAACCTTTACTATCCCATTCGATCCTTACTTATGCCAGTATTCAATAAACAACTACTGCAAGATTACAATTATAGACCACTAATTTTCAAAAAGTATGCTTCTTCAAGTAGTATGCATTAATTGAACTGATTAATGCAGAGCTAGACTCAGATATTTTCCTTTTCTGTTGCTAGCCAACTGTTAAAATACAACTGAAAATATTTTCTGAACATCATGTACATTTGTAAACTAAAAATAGAGCATTTGGTCAGGCACGGTGGCTCACGCCTGTAATCCCAGCACTTTGGGAGGCCAAGGCAGGCGCATCACCTGAGGTCGGGAGTTTGAGACCAGCCTGACCAACATGGATAAACCCCATCTCTACTAAAAACACAAAATTAGCCAGGCGTGGTGGCGCATGCCTATAATCCCAGTTACTGGGGAGGCTGAGGCAGGATAATCCCTTGAACCCAGGAGGTGGAGGTTGCGGTGAGCCGGAAGGTCGCCTTGTGCCGAGATCATGCCATTGCACTCCAGCCTGGGCAACAAGAGCAAAACTCCGTCTCAAAAAAAAAAAAAAAGAGCATTTAACTTTAGAAAATATGAATATATGGGTCTTAAATTTTACTAAACATTAAACCAATATAACTGTGTCAATTTGGCATCCAAATCTACCCTACCTATATCAAGAAAGTGTTGCACAGTACATTGTGCAAAATATTCAATGCATCTGAAATACTCAAGAACAGTTCATTAAAGAAATTTTAGTCACCTTCTTTTTACCCATTGGCCTTGAATTTTAGCAAGATAACCCCTATCTTAGTCACAAGAAGTTTCAGGAGGAGAAAGTATTAACATGTTTAATTTTTAGATATTTTATAATGCTTTCAGTTATTCCTCAGGAAGTCAAGTCATGCTGTCCTATGTAATTTTAGATTTACTAGTAGCCACATTAAACAATGGCAAAATGAGGATAATTAATTTTTCAATATATTTTAACATAATGTCAAAAATATTTCAACATGCAATCAATATGAAAAAAATTTAGATATTTTAACATTTTTCTTTCCATAGTAAGTCTTCAAAATCCAGTGTGAATTTTATATTTATAGATCTCAATTCAGACTAATCACATTTCAAGTGCTCAATAGCCACTGGTGGCTAAAGGTACTGTATTGGACAACACACATCTAGAGTCTAATCCCCTTCTATCTCCAATATAATCAACTTAAAATGTACCAAGTATATAAAAGGCAACCCAAAATTAAGTAGTGCTCTGTTAAAATGCAAGTGAAAGATTAAATGTTAAAAGTGTTTGGACCTTTTCTAATGACTAAAAGGGGAAATACTGTTATTTAGGAATGGCTTTGCAAATCTTTTTGACATTTTTCCATTTGCTCATTAAGTCTTTCTGAGCACTAGGTTATTTTGTTCTTTTTCCCCATCTGAGTTATTTTGTCATTCAACATTTATCTGCTGACAACTATGTGCAAAACATTATGCTAGATGGGCCAGGCATGGTGGCTCACGCCTGTAATCCCAGCACTTTGGGAGCCTCAGGCGGGAGGATCACGAGGTCAGGAGATGGAGACCATCCTGGCTAACATGGTGAAACCCCATCTCTACTAAAAATACAAAAAATTAGCAAGGCATGGTGGCACGCGCCTGTTGTCCCAGCTACTCCCAGCTACTCGTCCCAGCTGGAGAACTACTTTAACTTGGGAGGCGGAAGTTGCAGTGAGCCGAGATCCTGCCACTGCACTCCAGCCTGGGCAAGAGTGAGACTCCATCTCAAAAAAAAAAACATTATGCTAGATGCAATGAACCATGTAAAATACACTGCATCTCTACTTTCACAAAGTTTCCAAACTGCTAAGAGAGGAAAAGAGTAAACATGTGGAAAACATAAAAATATAATCTCTGTATTTTATTTTACTGTATCACTCTGTTGATTCTTTATCAGTCCTTCCCCACCCAGTTCCCCAATGGAATGGACTTTATCTTCTTACTCTTTTTCTCTATTTGTGGAATTCACTGTAATGAACAATTATGTGTTATTTTCTAGAACAGAGGTCCCAGCAAAGTACACTAAGTGCATAAAGAAACATTTATCTCCTCTATGGGGAATATAAAGACTAAAAGGCAGAGGAATTACCAAGGGCAGGCCTTGAAGGATCTGATAGAAGAGAGTGGTGAGGAAGTGTGAAGAAAAACGGAAGTTTTCGCAGATGAGAAAGTATGAAAATAGAGGAATATATCACATATGATAGGTACTTCCTTCATACAAGTTAATAAAAAGAAGAGCCTGAATAACCTGAGAATATAATTTATGGAGATAGAAATGGAGGATTTGAGCAACTGAAGGGGAGGTGGTGCTGCATAAGCTATATGGAAAAAAGTGATTGAGTAAGCAGTTGCAACTGCTGACATTTTAAAGCAAACTACTTTGGAAGGTACCAAACGTACCATGCCCTGTTTTCTTCTCTTTGGGATAAGGTCTATTGCGTCCATTTAAGGACTTTTTTTTTTTTTTTTTTTTTTTTCAGATGGAGTCTCGCTGTCGCCGAGGCTGGAGTGCAGTGGCCGGATCTCAGCTCACTGCAAGTTCCGCCCCGCTGATTTAAGCCATTCTCCTGCCTCAGCCTCCCAAGTAGCTGGGACTACAGGCGCCCGCCACCTTGCCCGGCTAGTTTTTTGTATTTTTTAGTAGAGACAGGGTTTCACCATGCTAGCCAGGATGGTCTCGATCTGCTGACCTCATGATCCTCCCGTCTCGGCCTCCCAAAGTGCTGGGATTACAGGCTTGAGCCACCGCGCCCGGCCGGGACTTTAATGATTCCGTAATTTTTAATTAACATGAATTCAAGGACTTTAATGATTTTAATCCCTTAAGGTCTTTAATGGATTATAGGACTTTAATGATTCCATACTTTTTCATTAACACGAACAATTTCATTCAAGCATAACGTTTATGGGTAAGGTGAAAAATAAAGAAATCTAGCAGAACAACATGCTTTTATTTTACCATCATGCAAAAAAGGAAGACAAATATGCCAATGGTACACTTCCAATTTGTCAGAGCAATTTCACAGTATTTAAGCAATTTAGGAAAAAAGACACATCACTTACTAAGTTGTTACCAGGGAAAATTATCATGTAAGACAATCAATTAAACCACACTTTTGTAGATTATTTTTCCATGAAGGCAATTCGACAAGCCTAACAAAGACCAAGTTGTTCAAACTATGTTTCTAGGAATATAGTTTAACAGAAACAACAAGTTGAAAACTGTTATGAATATTCATATGTCTCTATATTGTACAGGAAAGTAAAGACTATTGTTCTTCCAAATGTTCCCAACTGAAATCAAAAGAATGCACAGCTCAATTTTCACAGTAAGTTTAGAAACAGAAAAAAAATAAGATTTTACTAAATCCTAATGAAATAACAATCTTCTACATAAATCAGGTCACAAAACAAGAAAGCAAGCATTCAAACTTGCGTTGTGTTTCTTTAAAGAACCCTTGTCTAGGCAACATATTTAACACTTTAACCCCTTCAATTCTCCTTTAGCAATCCTGAAAATAATTTCTCCATTCATCACCATTGAGGAGTAAGTACTTCTACCTCGAAGGCTCTTAAGGTCAGCACAGTCTTCATTCTAGGCCCAATTTTTACCTGGCCCATGCCTCTAGCCTTTTGTTCAGTTTCCCCTGCTTAGGGCACCCATCACAATCTCTTTAGTTCTTCCACCCATTATAAACTAGATCTCACCTTTCATCCCATCTAGATGTGTCTCCCTTTAAATATTCTAGGAGCTGATAAAAGGGCTAGGAAGTAGGAAGTTGGGAAGCAAGAAAGGGGTGGGCGCATAAGATCTCTAGCACTCTATTTTACAGGACAATTCGTCTCTGAAAATGACAGAGCCAAAATGAAATTAAAAGCTTGCTTTTACAAATGTTTCTGAGCTAATACTTTTTTATGAGAGAGGATTGGGAGGCTGAGGCGGGCAGATCACGAGGTCAGGGGTTCGAGACCAGCCTGGCCAGCATGGTGAAACCCCCCATCTCTACTAAAAATACAAAAATTAGCCCAGCATGGCAGTGCGCACTCGTAGTCCCAACTACTCCGGAGGCTGAGGCAGGAGACTCGCTTGAACCCGGGAAGTGGAGGCTGCAGTGAGTCGAGATGGCGCCACTGCACTTCAACCTGGGCGACAGAGCAAGGCTGTCTCAAAAAAAAAAAAAAAAAAAAAAAAAAGAGGAAAAGAGGGAGAGACGGACCTTGGCAGGAGCCAATGCAGGGCAAGTAGCAATAGAAAGTGACTAGAGGTGAAGGAAGAGCAATAAAGTAGCATAAATCACACAGAACAAGCGGCTCACTGCTTTTCTTCTCTGAGTTCGTTAACGTCCAGTAACTGTCCACAGGGCATGTGCCCTTACTTCTCGATGCAGAGCTGAGTAGGTGGAATAGGCTCCCAAAGCTAGAAATCCAGGTGATGGCAACCAGTTCAGAGGCCCTGGGAATAAACAGGGTCCAAGCAGTGCAGATAAAGGCAGTACAATCTACAGTATCATTTGCTTGGCTTACAAGTAGCGTGAAGGATGGCCTCGTAGCATGTGATATTCCAGAACAGCATGAAGGTTATATGGAAGTGTAGAAGCATACCCACCACCGTCTCAATCTTGAGGTTGAGAGAACTGAATATCCAAAGGAAAGAGGGTGCAGAAAAGTCAGCAAAAACAAAACACAGTAGAAGGCATACCCATTGCTGATGCCCAAGCACAAGTCCAGCAGAAGGTGGTAGGAGACCTTGTGCAGGAGTATTCCCAAGGGCAAATGTTAACCAGACTGGAACCCAAAGGGCCTCGGGATCTCTACTGGCTCCCTTAGTGGGCGACGTCTGGCTCTACGGACTCCTTCACGCAACAGGTAGTATTGCAGTGGATTTGGCCACAGATCCTCTTTAATAATCTCAGCAATTTTGTCGGACTCTGGAAGGCTGTGGTCTGAAAACCAGGTGAAGAAGCTGCAGATGAGGTCTTGGTTTCTGCGAATGAAGGACTGGGGTTCATGCCCCCTGCGCCATATAATTGGAGTAGAAAGAGACACCACTCGGCCAGAGGATCTCACCTCATATTCCTTGACAATCAGCTTGTTTCTGAAGTAGGGGTTTCTTCTAAAGAAGAACTTGAACTTGCAGCCGGTTCTAGGGTGTCTGAGTTCCTTCACCTCTAAATTGGTTATGTACCTTAACATCTCCGCATCTTGGCCCCTAATCATGGCGGACAACTGGGGATGGTTTCGAAAAGCTGTCATCCAGAAGCCGGGGATATTCTGAATGATGTAGTTCCTCCGCTCCAGGTAGTGTCGACGCATCCGCCCAAACTTGTGCTCCAGCTGCTGGAAGGCCCTGTCGGCCTGAGCATTCACAGTGTCCAGTTCCAGCTGGATGGCCTCCAGAGGGTCCATGCGGAGAGCCTCATGCAGAGGCCAGGGCCCTTCCTCCTCCCTCGCCTCCTCCTCCACTCCATCTTCCTCCGCCACTTCTATGTCTTCACCTTCCGGCAGCTGCTCCTCTACCTCCATCTGCTCCTCCACTACCTCCTCCTCCGCCAGGCCTTCCTTCACCACCACCTCAGCGCTCTCCCCCTCAGCCACGGCTGCTGAGACAGTGGCGCACTTTCCTGTCTTCACCTCCTCGGTGTCGTTCTCGGCCCCCGCCCCCGCCGGCAGCTCAGACGCGGATCTCTCCGCGCCACAGATTTCTAGGGCCTTCTCTCCACCCTGAACGCCCTTTTTCAAGCTGCGGTCCACTGCCACCACCACAGAAGCGGCTGCCAGGCCCTCAACGGGAGGCTGGCCCTCTTCCTGCCCGGCTTTGATCGCCACATGACCGCGACCCCCAATAACTCGGATCTGCGGAGTACTGCCACGGCCCGCGGGATCCTGAGGTACGCCCCCCTCCTCTGAAGGCTGTGGAGGCGGGAGCGCGATGGTCTCCGAGCCTCCCTCACCCGGCTCCGCCATCACCTGTGTCGCCTCGCTTTGGTCGCGGAGCTTCAGGCACTGGTGTGCGTCCGGGTCGCTCGGGACGTAGTCAGAAATAATGATGCTGTGGGTTTGGAGGGGAGGGGTCCTCTCGACCCCATCCACGCCGCTCATGTTGGTAACAGTCGGACTGAACCGCAGGTGAACGCCCTTTTTCCTCAGAGAAGCCGAGCACGGAGCTAACCGCCGCTCGCACCGCCCGCTCTCCAGTCTCACTAACGTCTCCGCGGCGGTGTCGTCAGGGATGCAGATCTCACGGTATCGCGAGAACTTACTGAGCCGGGATTGGTTCCGCCGCTCCCTGACAGCCAACCGGATTCTCTGGGCTTTACTTATGTGAATTTACCCATAGCAACAGTAATTTTAACTACGTAAATAAATGTAGATTGTGCTAAGTCTGAAAGCACTGACGACCCACCTTGAGATGCATCTGGAGACTGCCCCCAGCATGTAGGAGCAGTTGTAAAATCACAGCTGTAACAGTGCCTGCTCTCCAGTGTCTGAAAACAAATGTTTTTCTGGTTTTCAGGTTTTCACTTTTTTGAGACTATTAATCTTAAAAAGAAGTCTTTTGCTCCTAGTTACATGGAGTAACTAATATTTCCCCCCTTCTTAGTAAAAGTGACATAAAAATGTCAAGTCTAGCCTCTACGATTACCGGGGGAAAAAAAGCTACTCAGCTTCTTACCACTAAAGCGATGCATATTATTCATTGCTAATTTTTTATGTATAATCTGCATCAAATAAGAGTTTGTGCTGCATAATATCTGTAGGAATTAAGCCAGGATCAGTTTGCTAAATGTTGTTTCATGCCTCCTCACTGCAAGAAAGAGGAAAGAATAACTATTTCCAGCCCCATGAACTTAAATTTGCTATTATATTTAGTTATGTAAGATAGGAATGTTTGGCTCTAATGAAGCATCTGTCTTTAGCAATCAGCTAAGAGTTCACTAGAGGGGAATGTCAATGTCTCTGGTTGAAGTGTTGCAGTTTTTTGACTTGTGAGTTAAACTGGTGCTATCTTAGAGAGTTACAAGGCCTCAGAGAAATATCAGTAGGGGGAGCCACATACCACCATTTTGTGAGAAAAGGCTAGTTAAAATGGACAACAAAGATGGCCTTGAAGTAGAAAACAAACCTGCAAAGGGCAACATGCAGCTGGTTGACTCAAGGTGTAAAAGAGGCAAACGTTATTTTCTACTTAATTTGCTTTGTGTGATAGTAAGCTGATGGCCCTCAAAGACGTACCAGTCTTAGTTATGTGGCTAAAGGGACTTCGCAGATATGATTAAGTTAAAGGTTTGGAGATGAGAAGATGATTCTGCATTATACAGATGGGCCCTATGGAATTACATTTCTTTTTTTTTTTTTTTTTTTTTTGAGGTGGAGTCTCGCTCTGTCGCCCGGACTGGAGTGCAGTGGCCGGATCTCCGCTCACTGCAAGCTCCGCCTCCCGGGTTCCCGCCATTCTCCTGCCTCAGCCTCCCGAGTAGCTGGGACTACAGGCGCCGCCACCTCGCCCGGCTAGTTTCTGTATTTTTAGTAGAGACGGGGTTTCACCATGTTAGCCAGGATGGTCTCGATCTCCTGACCTCGTGATCCGCCCGTCTCAGCCTCCCAAAGTGCTGGGATTACAGGCTTGAGCCACCGCGCCCGGCGGAATTACATTTCTCATAAGAAGGAGGCAGGAGGGTCAGGGAAGATGAGAGGACGAAAGCACAGAGAGAGGGAAAGAATGGTGGAGAATAGGAGGGGGACGGAGGAAAAGGAAATCGCTATGTTGCTGGCTTTGAAGATGGAGGAAGGAGCCAGGATAGTAGGAATAAAGGCAGCCTCTAGAAGCTTGAAAGGTAAGGAAATAGATTCTATCCTAGAGCCTCCAAAGGAATGCCAACACCTTGAGGCTATTACCTCTAACCTCCAGCACTATAAGATAATGAATTTGTGTATTTTAAGCTATTAAATTTGTGATAATTTGTTACAGAAGCAATATTAAATGAATACACCTTGGATTAAGGTTTGGTTGCATCTATGGGTGCCTCAAATTGTTTCTAATTTGCCCCTTCTACCTTGCTCATTGCTTCCCGTGAGTTCCTGCCCAACAGCTGTGATGTATTACAGCTTAAAGCTGTCTTTCAATATCCAGACCAGAAATATACCTGGGCACTACACAGAAAGACAAAATTAAAGCCTAAACATACCACAAACGATATCTGAGGAGACTGTAAACTGCAAGAGGACAAGATCATGGTTTTGTTTCCCTCTGTTTATCAAGTGCCTAGCACACTACCTTGCACAGTATCCCATAGATTATTAAAATGTTAAATAAAGGAGCAAATGAGCAGAAAACAGTTTCTCTGGCTTACAACTTGCTGCTTGCAGAAGAGAAGTAAGGGGCATATGGGTTGTCACCTGCTCTCCTTCCTATCTGCCACTGGCAAACCAGAGGGCTGCTCTCCTGTATATAGTAACAGATTCTTACTCAGAAGAATACATTTCTAAATATGCTTCAAAGGCTCTAAAAGGATAGGAAAATCACAGAGAAAACAATTTTATTTTACAAATAATTGAGGTTTCTGTGGTCACACTGTGTGACAAACAAACTCTGAAAAGACCAGCATATTTAGGTGAGTTTACATATCAAAACCTTGGACTACCAATACTGTATTTCCAATTCTTCTCTCCTTTCTGGAAAAGTCAAGGTAATCATTTCAGGCCTTACTTCTTTTCTGTCTACAGAAATATAGAATGCTTTCTTCTCTACAAGTGATGGAGCCTGTTATGCATGGCTGGAATTACTTTTGGTATAAATAAAAAGGAATAATGAAACTTTTCACAAAGCCTGTTTCTAATTGCCGTGAAATCATCTTCTATATTGAACTGGTATAATTTCATTCGGCCTAAAGTGGAAACTTTTATTATTCCAATAAGCCTTCTAGTTTTTTCAGCAGAAAAGAGTGTCAGGCTTGGACCAATCCTGGAATGGATATGACTTTGTCAAAGAAGCCATTATGTAATTAGTGTAATTAACACTCTTACCAATAATGCTAGGAAAACTCTAATTAGGATCATGTGAGTATAATCAGGACTCTGCTGAATGTAATTTCCCCCAAATAGCATTGAGACTCTTTAAA
>NC_045438.1:6006973-6052062 GCF_002776525.5 Piliocolobus tephrosceles | reverse complement strand
GAGACCTTGCCTCAAAAAGAAATAAAAAGAGCTAGGAGTGACCTTGGTGATCTATCTGGTAATATTTCTTTTGTCTAAAGTATGTTTGTAAAAAATATATACTAGTTAGTAACTAATAGTTAATAAATGGCTATTTTTAGAAAAATTTATTATTTTATTGTCTATTTTTGAGACAGGGTCTCACTCTGTGACCGGGGCTGGAGTGCAGTGGCATAATCACAGTTCACTGCAGCCTCAACCTCCTGGGCTCAAGCAATCCTCCCACCTCAGCTTCCCAAGTAGCTAGGACTACAGGCATGTGCCACCATTCCAGTTAATTTTTTAATTTTTTGTAGAGATGAGGTCTTGCTATGCTGCCCAGGCTGGTCTTGAACTCCTGGGCTCAAGGGATCCTTTAGGCTCAGCCTCCCAAAGTGTTGGGATTACAGGAGTGAACCACTGTGCCTGGCCAAAAATGATTTGATATGGAACACTCAGAAGCAGGGTGCTGGAATTAGCAAAAAACAGTTTTCAAGTTAAAAGTAGTTTAGTAATCAGAATTGTATTGACAGTAACAGATTCATTGTAAAATAGAAATGTTCCTATATTCATACATTAGTTTAAGTAAGTTAAATAATCTGTAAACCAACTTTCTTAGATTGAATTCTGAGGTCAAGGCAGTTTAACAGAAGGGTCAGGGAAGATAGGAAAGCTATAAACAGGGTTCTTGAAGCTTGTGGGCACAAGAACGCGTGGAATGAAGGGTAGATAGATCGGGGAGGTATTTGTAAAGGGAAGTGAGAAGATGTCAGGAAAGTCCTGCAAGTGGATACCTGAATCGTGGCATTACCAGTGGTTTAGCATATGAGAACCTCAGCCCAGAGTTTCACCATCTAGTCTCTGGTCCCATCCCGTAGCCAGAAAGAACATAAGGAAAAAGAGGAGATGTGAATAACAAGTCTTCCCGCCAATTTCCTCCCACCCCATCTGTATTACCAATTACCAGTGGAAAGCAAAATGATATATGCAGAACACACCATCTCAAAGCCCTAAAGGGGGTTAAATGAGTGGACTGCTCACAACTCCTTACCGAGCACTTCCTATAGTAAGTATGATAAGTGATGAGGATTTACGGGTAAAAGACACTGTTCATGCCCTTGAGAGACTGCTCACAGTGGGGTGGGGGGTGATTTGGAAATAAATCACACTGCAGTGTGAAAACAGGAGTATTAGGTATATTCTACCAAGTACAAGCTGAACGCAGAACAAAAGACCTACTGATTGCTGTGGCAGTTGGAGGAGCTTCCTGGAAGGAGAAGGTACACTCGAACTGGGACTTGAAGGCAGAAGAAAGGTGGGAGCAGAGAGGATGGGAGGACATAGGTTCAGGAACAGCCTAGGCAAAGGTATGGAGGGGTGTGGGGAGAGGGGGAGAGAAGATGAGGAAAGAAGGCTTGAATGTGGCTTGGCTTATATTTGAAGGACTTTCAGACTCATACTTTCAGGCTTATATTTGAAGGACTTTCAGTGGAGTATTATGTTCTGCTGTGATCATCCTATTAAACCCTGACTACATCTATTGATTTTTTTCCTATTTAAAATTTCCTATTTAAAATATTTCCTCCCAAATATTTTTTAATTTCAAGGTCTTTATGTACTATGAGATGTGATCCAACAACTATACTAGCCCACATGTGTAATGACAAGGCAGAAATCACAATACAGAAAATAAAATAAAACAGCCTTAATTTAAATATTTAAAGTGGAGCTGTCTAGATTTTCAGAAAGCAATAATTTATCTCCTGGAAACTGACTGATACGTTTTTTGACACTGTTAGTTTCGGTTATTTTTCAAGGCATCACTAAACCCTCGAAGAGAACAGTCTTAATTTATAGTTTAAGTAGGTTTATTTAAGGGGAAAAAGAAAATTGCAAGGTGTCGTTTTACTTCCATTCCAAAAATAGGTATAACTAGGTATAACATTATCATAGACACCTCTATGAAAGTAGAACTTCATTAATCGGGACTCCACTGAGGAAAATTTTTCCATAATCTCATCAGTTTTGCCTTTGTTTAGCAAACCATCATTTTATGGTTATCATAAACCGATAGTAAACTGGGCATATTGTAATTATATTTACAATATGAAAGACGGCACTTTTCATTCAACCTCATCAATCTTGGAAACCTATTTTTTCATTAAATCAATATTTCATTAAATCAATATTTCTGAAATACCTAAAATGTGCTTGGCATTCTACGTACTGGGGATATTTAATTGTCTCTTGGTGTCCAGTACCAAGAGGATTGGTTGGGGATTGGTTCCAGTACCCCTTCAGATACCAAAATCCATGGATGCTGAAGTCCTTGATAGAAAATGATGTAGTATTTGTGTATAACATACACACATCCTCCCCTATACGTCAAATCATCTCTACATTATTCATCGTATCTAATATAATGTAAATGCTATGTAAACAATGTTATACTGTATTCTTTTTTAATTTGTATTGTTTTTTACTGTTGCATATTTCCTTGAAATATTTTCAATTCATGGTTGGTTAAATCTGCAGATGCAGAACCCTTGGATATGAAGGGTGGACTGTAGGGTTGAACAAGACATGCTAAATCTCTGCCTATTAGGAGTTTATATTTTGATGGGGGGAGAAAGATAATAAATATGAAAACATGTAAAAAAATAATTTGAAGAACCCAAGAAATGCTCTAAAGAAAGTAATTTAAAAGTGTGACTGGGGCTAAGGTGGTGGGAGAGGCTTTTGTGTGGAGGTGATATTTAAGTTAGACCTGAGTGGTGAGAAGGTGTCAGATGTAAAGATCCACTAGGAATAGCATTATAAACAGAATGAACAAAGGAGCAAAGACCCTGAGACAGGTTTAGTTAACAAAAAAGAAGAGTAGTGTGGCTGAGTAGTGAACATCCTTATTTTGGAAATGAGGTCAGAAAGATGAAGGTGGTCAGATCATGTGAGGCTTTAAAGGCTAAAAGGAAGCTGGATTTTATTCTAGTTACAATGAGAATCTGTTTGGATTTTTGGAAGGGTGAGGGTAGGGTGAGTTTTTGGTAGGGCGAGAATCTGAATTTTTGGTAGGGTGGATTCGACGTAATTGAATTCATGCTTTGGAAAAATCATTTGTGCGGTTTTGTGGGGATTAGGTAGGGAGGAAGAGTTCAGGCAGGAAAACTGCTGAAGTAGTTGCTGCAGTGGTCCAGGAAAAGTGGCTTGAACTAGAGTTGTAGCTGTAGACACTATGAGAAGTGGTAAGATTCAGGATATGATTTGGATAGGCAAAGTATAGCAGAGCTGTTGGTGCTCTGTCCATATCCCTTTGCATGTACTGTTTCAATGTGTGCTGAAGGCTTCCTGCTGCCAGGCCAGAATGCTAGGGAATTGATACCCTAGGAGCTGTCCTTACTTAGCCAAAGTCAGATGGGAGATGGAGGAGGAACATTCCAGCTCCCTCTCCTCTTGGGTGGAGAACAACTCCAACACATGTTCTACACCATCTCTCAAAGGTCCCAGCTGGCCCCCGTCAGTAACCTGCTCATCCTTACACTTTGTACTTGGTTCCCTTCCTTCCTTTCTCCTTTCCCTACCTCCACATGAGTGCCTCCCAGGATCACCTCCTAAAGAAACAACTTACACTCCAATTCCTGACCCAACATCAGCTTCTAGGGAAATGCAATCTGAAACACTAATTTTAGTGAATTCTAAGTAATTAATTAGCAGGGGCTGTAATAAGGACCTCTAATAGGTAATGGTTTGGGATTATTTGATTTGTTAGACATACTACAAGAAGACAAAACTGCCTTTCCACTTCAAATTCATTCTTTTATCTACTTCCAAGGTTCTGCTTATGAATCTCCTGAGGATAAATTATCTTGACCATTTTCCGCAAATTCACTTTTGTCAAACCAGGAAAAAGTGATTTGTAGAAAGGGGTGGCATTTCTCTAGCATCTCTTTGCCATGTTAGGCAATGTCTGCCACGACAATAGAGCTCTCTGGAATTTAGTTGTGATCTATGATCACTAGGCTGTTAATAAAATCTTGTTAAACTGTTGTTACCAGGATTTGGGTTAAAGGTTCAGACATAATGACTAACCATCATGGTTTGCCTGGGGCTAGTGTTTTCCTGGCTTGCGAAATTCAGTGTTAAAACTGGCCAGTCTCAAGCAAACCAGGATTGTTGGTCACCCTGTCAGAGTTTAGGCCCTGGGGTAAGAAATATTTGAGTTCTAATTCCTGAATTGTCATTTATTGACTTGCTGATTATAGTCAAATGGATTAACATTTATATGTCCTCACTGCTTATCTGTAGAGTTAATGCTAGTACCAAATCTATAAATCTATTGTGAAGATTAAATGAGGCTATCCATATGTGGTGGGCAGAATAATGCCGTCCCCCCAGGAAAGAGGTCCATGTTCTAGTCTTTATAACCTGTGAATATGCTGTTACATAGCAAGGGGGAATTAAGGTTGCAGGTGGAATTAAGGTTTCTCATCAGCTGACCTTGAGATAGGGATATTGTCCTAGATTAGTCAAGTGGGCCCAATGTAATCACAAGCGTTCTTTAAAGTAAAAAAGGGAGGCAGAAGAGATCAGAGTGACACAATGTGTGAAGATCTCAACCAGCCACTGTTAGTTTTGAAGACAGAGGAAGGGACCACTAGCCAAGGAATATGGGCAGCATCTAGAAGCTGGAAAGGTCAAGGAAATGGATTATCCCCCTAGAGGTTCCAGAGAGGAATGTAGCCCTTCTGCTACCTTCAGTTTAACCCCATGAAACACATTTTAGACTTCTCATTTCCAGAACTGTAAGATAATAAATTTGTGCCCTTTCAAGTCACTAAATGTGTGATAATGTTTTACAGCAGCTATAGAAAACTCAACATATAAAGCATTAACACATTATCTGACATACAGTGTTCATGTAATACTGTCAGTTAACTCAGCTCCAGTGTTGAAACTCACAGGAAGCCTTTGTCTTTTCTGCATTCTGATAGGTGGGATATGCAAAAAGGAGCCATCCTCTCCTATGCTAGTCATTCATTAACACACTTCTTAATAATTAACTCCTAAATAAAAAATTGTTTTGGATACCTCAGGCTAGATATATTATCTTGTTCTTTTGAACCCGTAGGCATTGTGTGCATATCTATTACGATACTTGTTTTACTTTGTTTCTAGCTATTTGTGATTTTACTTATCTCTCTTAGTTTATAAACAAGTTGAACATGGAAAGAATTTTTACTCACTTTTCTATTCTCAGGATGTTCTCAATTTGCATAAAGTAGCCAATGTACATTAAATATTGTTAAGTAATAAGTATGGGAAAAGAGGAAGTGAAGGCAAGCGGTTTTCTGATGTGACCTAGATATTGCACAGTTTTGTCCACTCTCATGCCACTGGCAAAACTTGGTTTGCAAGAGAAACAGAGGGAAGTTTGTCTCTAGTTAACATACTTTTGTGCTTACCTAAAATTCTGAGGAAAAAAAGGGAGGACTGAATGTTGAAGAACAACAAGCAGTCTCTCTGTCAAATGGTTTTAAGAATAATTTGAACCAATTAGAAGTTATCTATAATTAATTATGAGTTTAGAAAGCTATAAGGGAAGAAAGTGCCCCAAAGGTATGGTGAACTAGAAATGTAAGTAAATTCTCATCCTGAAAGGCTTCTTGAATTTTATATATATTTTATATATATATTATATTTTATATATATATAATACATATGTATGTGTATGTATGTAGGTAGGTATAAGTATAGGTATAGATTATAGATTATATATAAATATATAGGTATAGGTATAGATTCTAGATTATATATATAATACATATGTATGTGTATGTATGTAGGTAGGTATAAGTATAGGTATAGATTATAGATTATATATAAATATATATGTATAGGTATAGATTCTAGATTATATATATAATATATATGTATGTGTATGTATGTAGGTAGGTATAAGTATAGGTATAGATAAAGAGATAGAGATAGATGATGGACATTCCTCTGCACTCAACTTATACCACATAGAATCTCTAATGTTTGAACAATACTATTCACAGCTTTTTATTTTGTCACCTAAGAGGCCAAGATGACTTTTTAGGGCACATCTTTAACAGTTATTGATGTTGAAATAGTTAATTCTACAGTGTACTGTGAATTGAAACTGAGAAAGTAAAATCAATATGGTCCAAAAGAATGTTACCTAACACATTTTACTGTTTTCTGACGTTGCTGGTGTTTTGGCAGTGACTGGCTGTGGGCAAGGATAACATGCAATATTAGATGGAAATATAGTTGTGGAATTTTAATAAACTGTTGGTCTGCCAATAATTTGCTTTTATTCAAACCATTTTTAAATTTGGCAGTTATTAATAAATTCAGTCCAGAAAAAAGTGTCAACTTTTCTTAGGAAGATGTGTATAGGAGTAAGAGAATAAAGAAAAGACAGGCCTTCACATCTTCCAGAAAGAGATTTTATTTTGCCCCAACCTACTGAATTTGTACTCTCAGAGTCTGCCATAGTACTTTAGGACCCAAAGTCATGATGAGAGGAATAATAGGAACTAACAGAGTCATGTCCGAGTAGTAAGTTTCAAATAGTACATTTTAGGTGATAGTTACTATTTCTTGGAATACTAAATAGTTCTGATGAGTACAATACTCGTTTCCTTCCATATTTGAGTATTTTTTCATACAAATGCAAAAATGAAAGAAGAAAAGCTTTGCTTCAAATGGACAAGTTTCTAAAATTTCTGAATATATCATTTTATCCTGCTTGTTGATAAAATTCCACAGTATTGAAGAGCTGGGAAGTTTTAGAATTCACAGGGACCATGCATAATATTTGCTAATGGCTTGATGTGCTTCATGACATATGTTATCTTTCTCCTTCTGCTCAAGCTCTACTTTGCATAATTATTTTCCTGACTTCTGCCTCAGGCAATCAAGTCTAATGGGGACATTTTTGGCCTTTTGCTAAGTTACCAGTGCTGGTGTCAAAGAACTATTGTCCTTCCCCCCTTTCTTTCACCCTTTGAATCTGAGTCCAAAACAAATGAAGGGTAACAAGTTCTCTTCACTGCTTTTTAGTGTAAAGTTTCAGTTCAGGGAAAGTTCTGTTCAAGAATGAATTCCAGCAGTGTTCCCAATGCCAGCAGGCAGCATAAAGGTCTTGGAGTGTGGAAGTAAGCCAGAATAAATTCTTCTCAATTTGAGTGAAGTCATTTATATATGATAACATATGATTATGATTCTTAATGCAAACTTCATGCCCATCTTAAGAGCTTAAATGATCAGTATTTATAGACAGCAAACTTAGGGGTGAAATCATCTCACTGTGTTTTTTATCCCAATAAGAGATTATTCACATACAAAACATGGAAGAAGGTCCTAAGAGATAGAGAATTCTTTGGTTGCAGCACAGTGGGTGGACTTCTGAGGTGGTCAGGCTGAAAGATTTTAGAGTGGTTATGTGGGCAGAGTAGTGAGAGACGGAAGGAGGGAGAGAGAGACAGAGAGAGCCAGAAAGCACACAAACATAGGCATTTATGCACACGCAAGAGTACAACCTCCCTCAGGGCTTCTCCTTCAGAGGTGAAGGGCAGTTCTGAGGACCCATCTGGAGAGACAGTTTTGTTTCTCTTCCTCCTTGGAGATGACGGGGACTTCCTGGAAGCCTTGGCCTTACCCATGTGCAACTAGGCTGTGTGATCCTCCCTAGAGCAGAGAGGTTCTGTCTGCTCAGAGTCATTCTCCTTGGGTATGTTTCTGTATTCTCTCTTCTATTAGATGTGTATGTGTCTTAAGAGGGAAAAACCATTTTATATTTTATTGATTCTTCCTACATTCACTCTTCATCTTCCAATGCCTTCTCCACACTACAGCGAGAGTAATCTGCTGAGTAGTATCTGATTATGTCACATCCTTGCTTAAACTGCCTCAATGGCTGAGCAGTACTCTTAGAATAAAAATCAGCATTTTTTAAAATACTTTAAGTTCTGGGGTACATGTGCAGAATGTGCAGGTTTGTTACATAGGTATACACGTGCCATGGTGGTTTGCTGCACCCATCAACCCGTCATCTGCATTAGGTATTTCTCCTAATGCTCTCCCTCCCCTAGCTCCCCAACCCTCGCAGGCCCCAGTGTGTGATGTTCCCCTCCCTGTGTCCATGTGTTCTCATTGTTGAACTTCCACTTATGAGTGAGAACATGCAGTATTTGGTTTTCTCTTCCTGTGTTAGTTTGCAGAGAATGATGGTTTCCAGCTTCATCTATATCCCTGCAAAGGACATGAAGTCATCCTTTTTTATGGCTGCATAGTATTCCATGATGTATATGTGCCACATTTTCTTAATCCAGTCTATCATTGAAGGGCATTTGAATTGGTTCCAAGTCTTTGCTATTGAGAATAGTCCTGCAATAAACATATGTGTCCATGTGTCTTTATAGTAGAATGATTTATAATCCTTTGGGTATATACCCAGTAATGGGATCACTGGGTCAAATGGTATTTCTGGTTCTAGATCCTTGAGGAATTACCACACTGTCTTCCACAATGGTAGAACTAATTTACATTCCTATCAACAGTGTAAAATGTTCCTATTTCTCCACATCCTCTCCAGCATTTGTTGTTTCCTGACTTTTTAATGATCGCCATTCTAACTGGCATGGTTTTGATTTGCATTTCTCTAATGACCAGTGATGATGAGCTTTTTTTCATGTTTGTTGGCTGCATAAATGTCTTCTTTTGAGAAGAGTCTGTTCATATCCTTTGCCCAGTTTTTGATGGGGTTGTTTTTTTCTTGTAAATTTGTTTAATTTAAATTCCTTGTAGATTCTGGATATTAGCCCTTTGTCAGATGGATAGATTGAAAAAATTTTCTCTCATTCTGTAGGTTGCCTGTTCACTCTGATAGTTTCTTTGGCTGTGCATAGTTTAATTTTTAGTTTAATTAGATCCCATTTGTCTATTTTGGCTTTTGTTACAGTTGCTTTTGGTGTTTTAGTCATGAAATCTTTGCCCATGCCTATGTCCTGAATGATATTGCCTTGGTTTTCTTCTAGAGTTTTTATGGTTTTAGGTCTTACATTTAAGTCTTTAATCCATCTTGAGTTAATTTTTGTATAAGGTGTAATGAAGGGGTCCAGTTGCAGTTTTCTGCATATGGCTAGCCAGTTTTCCCAATACCATTTGTTAAATAGGGAATCCTTTCCCCACTTCTTGTTTTTGTCAGGTTTGTCAAAGATCAGATGAATGTAGATGTGTGGCATTATTTCTGAGGCCTCTGTTTTGTTTTGGTACTTGTACCATGCAAAATCAGCATTCTTTTATCTCATCCAGTGTGCTCTCTCTTTCTCCTCTCTGGCCAGTTACATCTTTCTTTTCTGCCTTTAGTACAAATTCCTTCCTGCCTTGGCTTCTTTTTATGCTATGTGCTTTGCCTGAATATCTCTTTACCTCCACCCTTCCCCTCAACTTTACTCTCTTTATCTGGCTACCTCCTTCTCGTCATTCTCTTTTCAACTCAATAGTCACTTCCTTCAGGAAGACTTCTTGAATCTTTACACAAAGTTAGGCCACTTCTGCCCCTTTACACACTCTTGTTGCACTCTGCAATCCCCATTTGCCACACTTACTACAATTGTAGATATTTGATAACCTTTCCCCTTGTCAGATTATAAGCTCAACGATGACACTAAATATGTCTGTTAATTACTGTATGTCAAGTACCTAGTGTAGTTGAGGAAAAGACATCTACAACATCTGGCATGTTGTAGATGATCGATATATAGTTCTTGAATGAATGAATGAAGCAAACAAATGACCAACTGGATAGCTGAATGGCCATCCACTCCCCCTTCCCCCAACAACTCAGGGCAGTAAAGCAAGAGACAGGTGACCATAGGGGTAAGGGAGGGCTGGTCAAGGAAGGGGGCTGGTAAGCCCTGTTCTTAAAAGTAGTTACAATTCAGAAAGGTCATAGATAATATAGCAAAAACCATATCCTGAGGAATGAAGACTTTGGATCAGAATGGTGAGCCAGTCCTGTAATGATTGCCTAGGGACAGAAACAAAGAGCCAAATATCCTGCAATAAGAAACAGTGGGGGTCCTGCACGATGGCTCATGCCTGTAATCTGGACACTTTGGGAGGCTGACGTGGGTGAACCACGAGGTCAGGAGATCGAGACCATCCTGGCTAAAATGATGAAACCCTGTCTCTACTGAAAATACAAAATATTAGCCGGGCGTGGTGGCGGGCACCTGCAGTCCCAACTACTCAGAAAGCTGAGGCAGGAGAATGACGTGAACCCAGGAGGTGGAACTTGCAGTGAACCGAGGTTGTGCCACTGCACTCCAGCCTGGGTGACAGAGCAAGACTCCGTTTCAAAAAAAAAAGTGGGTCAGAGGAGGTGAAAGGAAGGTCTCCTTAGTAGTTCCAGATATGAACGGTCAAAGACTGGGGAAGCTTCTTTGTGCGCCACTCACATTTTCATGAGCAAAATATTCATTTAAAGGGACCAGTCTAGGTTGCAAAGTATTTAGCCCATTTTTCAAATACATTTCCATATCTGAAATTTTCGTCACATAAATTTGAAATTCAGATTTTTTGAATTTTAGACAGGAGATAGAGCGCCATCCCAGAATACATTTACCATGAATAAACTACCATCCCCAGTGGGTTCTGAGACAGCATTTGTTATGAAACACATTAGTAGCCATGCAGTGAAACATGAATATGTACAGTGTGTGGGATACATAAACTATCAATAGCCTCACATCATTTCAGGTCAGGTTTTGCTGCCAAATGAGATACCAGAATGCTTTTTGCTTAGAAGAGTTTTTGGGGTTTGGAAATTCTGGTTGGGGGATTGTGGCACTGGTACAAAGCATTGTGTGCTTCTGGTGCCCTGTTAATTCTTGTTTGATTGATTCCCAGCACAGGGGAGGAGCTGCCCTGGTTGACTGACTCAGGGGTTCCTCAATTCTTCAGGGAAATCCCCAGAGTCCCCCCAGCCCTCATCTGCCTAGAATGAAACTCTGCCACCCCTTGCCTTTTCCTTAGGCTACTGTGAAATGGTTGTCATTCTGCTATCTTTATTAAGTATTTGCTGTGTTCATAGTTCAGTTGGGAAACAGAAAGATAAGCAGAAGCTGAGTTGTTTAGGTTTATCCTCCTTTAGGTAATCCATCTCTATCCTAGATATCTCACTTGAGCTCCATGTCTTATTTCCAGCTGCCTAGTACACAGATCCACTTAACATTCAAAATCAAAACTGGTCATCTGCTTCAACCTAGAATCAAACAAAAACAAAATCTGCTGCTTATCCTATAATCCTTGTCACTATTCACGAAATGGCCCAAATTGGAATCCAACTTTCCTTTTTTTTCCTTTTTGCATATAACCTGCACTGAATCCTGTTGGGTCTCCCATATAAGTGTCCTTCCTCCTCTCCCATCCCAACAGCATCTTAGCTGGGTTGATCTCTCAAGGCTCCTCCCTGCCACATATTTATTACTCTGTCTTGTCATTCCATTTCTTTCTTGAAGACCTTAGTTATTTTTCAGTAACAAAGATTTTAAAACATATTGTTGCTTTAAAAGTCCTCACTATTAAAAAAAAAGGTTAGTTTCCTGAAAAATAAAAAAAGGCTGAAGAACTGTTCCAGATTGAGGGAGACAAAAGAAACAAGAAAGTGAAATGCAATACATGATCCTGGATTAGGTCCTATATAAGAAAAGCAATTGACATAGTATACAGGTCACCATTAAGGCAATCGATAAAATTGGAATAGATAAAATTATTATATCAGTGTTAAATGTCCTGAGTTTGATCATTATACCATGGCTATAGAGTATCCTTTTTTTTTTTGAGATGGAGTTTTGCTCTTGTTGCCCAGGCTGGAGTGCAATGGTGCAACCTCGGCTCACTGCAATCTCTGCGTCCCAGGTTCAAGTGATTCTCCTGCCTCAGACTCCTGAGTAGCTGGGATTATAGTGTAGCATGTTTCACCACACCCATTTAATTTCTGTATTTTTAGCAGAGACAGGGTTTCACTATGTTGGTCAGGCTGGTCTTGAACTCCTGACCTCAGGTGATCCACCCACTTCAGCCTCCCAAAGTGCTGGGATTACAAGTGTAAGCCACTATGCCCAGCATAGAATATCTTTATTTCTGTAAAGTACACACTGAATTATTAAGAGATAAAGGGATTAATGTTTGAACCCATTCTCAACTAATTCAGAAAGTATGTATGTACATGCAAGTATGTGTATGTGTGTATAGATATACATCCATATATTTATATAAATAATATATGCATATATATGTAAAAAGAGAATAATAAATATGGCAAGAGAGTAATAATTGGTAAATCTGGGTAAAAAGTACACAGAAGTTCTTTGTACTATTCTTGCAACCTTTCTGTAAGTTTAAAATTATTTTGACATAGAAACTTTTAAAAACTCAATTTTTAGATATTGAACTTATATCTGTTATCCAAACAACAAACTTTATTATAACATACATACACACATAGGTATATACACATACAATTTCATAAACTTCCCACTGCCCATATAAAGAAATTTTAAGTTCATAAACATTATGCTCAGGGAGTTTCTACAATCAGGTCTCATCCTAATTTCCTGCCTCACTTTTTCCTTTCTCTAAGGCACTCCTTACTCTATATATGCTGAAATGATTATGTTTGTTTCTCCTTCTGTGTTTTTGTTCTTGCTGTTCACTCTACAAGGTAAACCCTCCCAGCTCTTCCATTGGTGACCTCCTGTGCCTGTTTTGAGACCAAGCTCAAATGTTGCTTCTATAGTACCCTTCTCTATAGCACTAGGCAGATACAACTCTTCCCTCTTTTTGTGAACTGAATGTTGTGTTCCCCCAAAATTTGTATGTTGAAGCCATAACCCTCAATGTGATACTCTTTAGAGATGGGGCCTTTGGGAGGAATTAGGGTTAGATTAAGTTATGGGGCAGGACCCTAATGATGGGATTTGTGCCCTAAGTGCTCTCTTTGTCTTGGGAAGATACAGCAAGAAGGCTGCTATCTACAAGACAGAAGGGGAGCCCTCCCCAGGAGCCAAATCGACTAGCACCTTGATCTTGGACTTCCCAGCACACAGAACTTTGATAAAATAAAAAATACATTTCTGTTTTTTTTAATCTATTCAGTCTATGTTATTTTGTTAGGGCAGCATGAGCAGATTAATATACCTCCTCTGTGTATTCATATAATTTCACACAGAGGTAAAATATAGCAGTTAGAACTTTATCTTATATTGGGTTGTTGATGAACCTTTCTCTCACACAGGCATGTGAGTCCTGAGACAGCAGCTATGTGTTTCATCTTTCTGTCCCTAACATACTGCCTGACCCATGGAGACCTTAATTCCAGGCTTGCTGAATGAATGCGGCATAATCTGAACCTGACCACTCCAATCATTCATTAACCTTACTGTTTGGGTGTGGATTGATCGTTACTTTGTTTGAATTTGTGACAAGATAATTTCAGCAGTTGACAGACAGCTAGTTTCTAGTCAAGCAGAAGCATTGTATAGGCTCCTATTTGCCTATTCCTATATCTTCAGTGATGGATTCAGTGACCTCAAGAGAATATCATAATAAAGAATTTTGAGGCCGGGCACGGTGGCTCAAGCCTGTAATCCCAGCACTTTGGGAGGCCGAGACGGGCGGATCACGAGGTCAGGAGATCGAGATCATCCTGGCTAACTCGGTGAAACCCCGTCTCTACTAAAAAAATACAAAAAAAAACTAGGCAGGCGAGGTGGCGGGCGCCTGTAGTCCCAGCTACTCGGGAGGCTGAGGCAGGAGAATGGCGTAAACCTGGGAGGCGGAGCTTGCAGTGAGCTGAGATCCGGCCACTGCCCTCCAGCCTGGGCGACAGAGCGAGACTCCGTCTCAAAAAAAAAAAAGAATTTTGAATTCATTTGGTTGAAAACATTCTGAAAAGAAACTTTTCTTCATACATTTTATATGGATATGAACTAGACAATAATGTATGCTTATAATAATTGAGACGTTTTTAAAAATGAGATGCTGTTACTATAAATTATGATTAATTCTTTCTCTAGAGGTAGTATGAAGTTAAACAATCGTAGGAATCTTGGTCTCTGTTTGTTATCTTTACTCCAACTCATCTTTCATTACAAATATTTTTCTTATACAGTCCCCTCTCTACCCTCTCAAGCAGAGGCATTTCAGCAGATATTTTATTGAAAACAAAGCAAAACACTGTGCAGCCCATGCTGCACAATGAAAGAAGTGTGTACAGTATCATTCCAAAGGGTAATACATGTTTCCAGTTAAAAATTGGAGGGTTATGTAAATATGAACTGTTTAGTCAAGTTCAGGTAAAATTAGGAGAAATTACTGGAAAAGTGTGAACAGTGAATATATTCCTTAGTTCCAAGTCATTCAATAGCAATCTCTATCAACTCAGAGATTGCTTTTGCTTGTTTTTTTTGTTTGTTTGTTTGTTTGTTTTTTATTTCATTCTGTACAAGGCCTTGACCATTCAGTGACAATTTATGGTAACTGCAGAATCTACCATCACCATCCTGTGTTCTTTGGATAACCAGCTGGCCTAATTTTGAATGTCCTGAACCACATATTACTATAGCTCTGTGTTAACTATGTCATGGAGTGGATTTATTTCTTCTGTTGGCTATCAGACAACCTGGCTGCTTCCACTTACTATTTATTCAACTAACACTGCCTGTTATATTGTATGTTGTAAGAGTTGGAGGCAAGTTGTTTCCTGGTAATCATTAGACTCAGAAATTCTGGGAGTGTTTTTGTTTTGGTTTTAAGCTTGGCTTCAATCTTGTAAGAGATTTGTAAATCTCATAAATGTATAAGGTAACATAGAACCTGATGTGACCTTGTTTACCCTCATATATTTTGATATGAGCTGTTTAGACAGAAAATATTTGTTGATAAATATGAATGAAAACATCAGGAATATTGAACATGGAGACTAAATGTCAAAGTATTATGATGATGGCCTGGCATAATAGATGGAATGAGGGCTTTTTAATGAGAAAGATCAGGGTCCACATTCTTGTTTTGCGACTTACTAGCTATATTTTTAAAGCAATTTACATAAACTCTGGAGCCTCAAGTATACCTTCCATAAAAGGGTGATAATAACACCCATCTTTTTTTTGCATTTTTTGTTTGTTTGTTTTTGTTTTTGTTTTTTTGAGATAGAGTCTCGTTCTGTCACCCAGGCTGGAGTACAGTGGCGCAACCTCATTGCAAGCTCTGCCTCCCGGGTTCACGCCATTCTCCTGCCTCAGCCTCCCGAGTAGCTGAGACAACAGGTGCCCACCACCTACAAAAAATGCCCAGCTAATTTTTTGTAGTTTTACTAGAGATGGGGTTTCACCATATTAGCCAGGGTGGTCTCGATCTCCTGACCTCATGATTCGCCCACCTCAGCCTCCCAAAGTGCTGGGATTACAGGCATAAGCTACCGCACCTGGCCTTGTTGCATTCTTTTGAAAATGAATAAAAAAGATATATAAATTATGAGTTACAATGCCTTGAGCATAATAGATACTCATAATAGATATTCTAATAAATAGTGGCTCTTATGGTTAATATATTTTAAATCAAGAGGACAAATTAAGATCAATTACATTTTCTAATTGATTATTACTTTTACTAAATGTTATTTTGTTTAGAACAGCCATTAGTAAATTGAACTTATTAATATTATCTCATGATGTTTTTATGAAGAGTAAATTAAATAAAATTAAAATCATCTGTTGTACTAGATGACACACAGTAAGCATGCAATGTGCTCATTTTATTCCCTCTTCCTCAACCTGTATACACACAGGTCTACTTTTTAGGTGGATTTCTTCCAAGATGGTCTAGAAAATAATTTTTTTAAACTTAGTCTTATATATTTGGAATACACATACATACATACATACACACACACACACACCACTCTAAAATGAAAAAGTCAATTACCTATTATCTATTTGTCTAGCATGGGTTCTATTATTGCTCCTTTACATGTTTAACTATGATGGTATTAACTTTTGTTCATACATGGATGAGGATAGTATTTATATATTAGTAGATATATCTGTTTTTAGATATATATGAATTATTCATCTTTGCTTATATTAACTCAAATATAAAAATAACACAATAGTTATTGTCTGTCTGTGCTGCTATAACAAAATAGCTGAGACTAGGTAATTTATAAAGAGCAGAGATTTATTTTACAGTTCTGAAGGCTGGGAAGTCCAGGATCAAGGCACTAGCAGGTTGATTATCCAGTGAAGATGTGGCCTTGAACTGCAAGATGGTTCAAGATGGTGCCTCGAACACCGTGTTCTCCTGAAGGGAGGAACGCTGTGTCTTCAAATGGCAGGAGGCAGAAGGACAAAAAGGGAGCAAACTCCCTCTATCAAGCCCTTTCAAAAGGGCACCTAATCCAATTCATGAGGGTAAAGTCCTCATGACTCAATCACTTCTCAAAGCCCTCATCTTCCAGTACTGTTGTATTGAGGATTAAGTTTCCATATAAATTTTGGAAAGAAAAAAAAAAGAAGCATTTAAACCATAGCATGCATGCACATAATGAACATTCAAAATTTTGCCAACTATTAGAGTTTATTGAATATTTATTGTGGCCACGTTTTCTGCTAGGCATCTCACATATATAATCTTATTTAATCCCTACAAATTCTTACAGGAAAGTACTCTTTTACAGTTGAGGAAGCCAGAGCTCAAAGTCTGGGTCCTATGACTTGTAGGTAACTTTGGAACCCTACATTCTTTATTTGTTCCACCTATTTCTCATCTCTTTTACTTAGTCCATTTTTTTATCAGTCTCTACATGTGGAAGGGTGTGACTGTGGTCCTCTCCTTTTCTCTGTGTATGCTCCCCCCTTAGGTTGTTAAACCTAATCAATTGGTTTTTAAATATACTGATATATTATGTGTAGGCAAAATAATTCATTTTTATTCAATTGCTGGTTGTATCTTTTGCTTATCCAGCCATTCATGATAATCTCCATCCAGATGCCTAACAGGTTTTCAACTCTTACTATGTCCTTCTTGACATCTTCTCCCATAACCACTCACTGTGCTCCTACTCCAGTTTTCCTCATCTTTTTTTTTTTTTTTTTTTTTTTTTTGAGACGGAGTCTTGCTCTGTCGCCCGGGCTGGAGTGCAGTGGCCGGATCTCAGCTCACTGCAAGCTCCGCCTCCCGGGTTCCCGCCATTCTCCTGCCTCAGCCTCCGGAGTAGCTGGGACTACAGGCGCCCGCCACCTCGCCCGGCTAGTTTTTTGTATTTTTAGTAGAGACGGGGTTTCACCGGGTTAGCCAGGATGGTCTTGATCTCCTGACCTCGTGATCCGCCCGTCTCGGCCTCCCAAAGTGCTGGGATTACAGGCTTGAGCCACCGCGCCCGGCCAGTTTTCCTCATCCTGATCCACGGCTCCACCATTCATTCAGTTCAAGACAAAAACCTTAGAGTTACCTTCATTTCCCTCTTTTTCCTTTTTTTTTTTTTTTTCCTATGTTCAGTCTACCAACAACTCCTTTTGGCTCTGCCTTCAAAATATATCCCACATCTGCACACTTTTCAGCATATTTATCATGTCCACTCTAGTACATGCCACCATCAGATCTCACCTGGACTACAGCAAGACTCATATCCCCGGTTCCCCGATCCTCCTCACAGTCTCCTCTCTGCATACACACAGAGCAAGCTTTCTAAACACAAAATCGGAACATGTAATTTTCTTTTTCAAACGCCCTATCTAACGGTTTCCCATTACACTTAAAATAAATCAGAATGTCTTGTATGGCCACAAGGTCTCTGGGCCCTGTCTTGCCTGTGCGTCCAGCCTCAACTCGTTTCCGAATATCTGGCTAGGTGTGCTCTGACCATTCTGCTTCCTTGCTGTGTTTCCCGTGTTCCATGTTCCTCCTCATCTCAGCTCTTCACACATGCTGCACTTCTGTCTGAAATGCACTTCCTCAGACTTTTATATAGCTTGCTCTCACATCATTCATATTTTGCTCAAATGCCACCTCCTCAAACGCTGTCTTTGACCAACATATCTAAAACAGCACCCACAGCTCTGCCCAAGGTCCTAGGAAGACCTTGTCCTTCTTTAGTATTCTTTACATCATTCGTCACTATGCAAAATTACATCTTTTAATATACATGTTCGTTTTCAGATTGCCTGTCTCTCCCACCAGAATATAAGCATCCTGAGGACAGGAAGATGAACCACCTAGTTCACTTCTGTATCTCTAGTGCCGAAAACAATCAGTGAAATATAGTAGAAATAAAGAATAACACAAGGAAAGAAAGAAAGTGAGTTGTTTCCAGTTCTACTTCTGTTTGATTCCACCAGGCTATGCTGACTCTTCATTGTGTGTAACGTTTTGTTTGTAACAACAAAAAATTAGCAACAAACTACATGTCTTCAATAGAGGACTATTAATAAATCATGAAGCCTACATATAATAGAATAAAATGCACCAATAACAACGAATGAAGAGGATCAAAATGTACTAGCTCTAAAATAAAGTGAAAAGGCCTGTTGCAGAACGTTGCGCTCCAACCATCTGCTTTCCTGCTCTGGGCCTTTGCACTTGCTATTCCTTGTGTATGGAATGCTCTTCTCCAGATCTTTCAGGTCTCTCTCAAATAGCACCTCCCAGAGAATGTTCCACCCCGTGTTTAAAGTATCTTCTACCCCTTTCATTCACTAATTTCTTGCCTTGCTCTATTCTTCTGCATGATCACCATCCAAAATTACATTCACTCATATGTAAATGTAAGGCAGACACTTGACAGTCTTATTTGCCACTGCATTCCCAGGGCCTACAACAGTGCCTGGAGTAAGGTTGAGAACAACAATGAGAAATAAAAAGAGAGAGATATATCTGGTTTTCCAATCAGCTTCTTTTGGATAAGAGAGTAAATTACCACCATATGCTACCCCTCATCTTTAAAAACTCAGTGTTAGGACCTTTGTGTTTTTAGGCTGATAGGGACCTTAGAGGTCATCTAGTCCAAGCCATGATTTTGCAAAAGAGTGGATTGAGAAGGGTGTTAGGTGATATGTGAAGGTCCAGTGAATATGGAAGTCAGTGGTGACAGGATGACTTTTTATGCTTTTTGAGCTTTGAGTTATGTAATGTGCTACTTAATTTAAAAATAACCTCCACAAATATATTTTGGAAAATATCAGTGAGATGGTAGCCAGTTAAATAATTCAGGCACAAGCACTCAGGGGTTTGGAGGAAGATAAGTTACTTTTAAGTCACTGTGGATACAGTCATTAATCAGAGCAGGCTTCCTGAAGGAGGACATCAGCTGGCCCTTGAAGAACAGAAGGAATTTAACAGTGAGGAAGGATAAGGAGCATTTCAGGAAAGCATTGCAGCAGTTAACAGTTGGTGGGAGAGGTCCAGGTATAGGAGGGAGACCTTGACGGAGAAACCTATAAGGGCTTAACAAGAAATTAATTGTTACCCATAATATAGTTAGCTCTGGAAATAGGAACTGGAACATCAGTCTATAATCCTTAGGGCCTGTAATGGAAAGACTTACTTTCTTAAAAAGTATTGTTTTAAAGATATTATTTTCTCTATAGACAGATAATGTAAGTGAAACAGTAATTACACATCGTTATGGATTGAGTTGCATTATATATATATATTTTTTTATTTTTATTTCTATATATAAATATGTAGACCCTGGGAATGTAGCAAGAAATAAGACTGCCAAGTCCCTGCCTTACATTTACATATGAGTTAATGTAATTTGGGATGGCGATTACTACTATGCAGAAAAATGGAGCAAGGCAAGAGATTAATAAGTGAGGGGTGTAAATATATATATATATACATATATATATATCCTCTCTAGTCCCTCAGAATGTGATCTTAGTTGGTGGTAAAGTCATTGCAGATGACTACTTAAGATAATTACTTAAGATGAAGTCACACTGGAGAGGTGGGCCCCTAATCCAATATGACTGGTATCCTTATAAGAAGATCCCATGTAAAGACAGAGCTAAACAGGAAGAACGCCATGTAAAGATGCAGGCTGCTGTTGGAGTTATGCTCCTTAAGCCAACGAATGCCTAGGTCTATCAGAAGCTGAAAGAAGCAAGGAAGGAACCTCCCCCGTAGGCTTCAGAGGGAGTATGGCCCTGCCAATAGCTTGAATTCTAACTTTTAGCTTCCAGAACTGCGAGACAATAAATTTCTGTTATTTTAAGCCATGCAGTTTATGGTATTTTATTACGGCAGCCTTAGGAAACTAATGCAGAAACTCTGCTTTTACAACCCAATGTTGAAATGAAGCCAAACAGAAGAAAACCATCACTTGCTTTGTAACTGGGTTTATGGAACGTTTGGTAAATTTGATTAGAACTTTGTATATGTTTTTGTTGATTTAGTAATAATGATTGGTTACATAATACCTATAAATGCAAGCATCATTAAATTCTATGTACATAAGTCCTTTGTAAATTAATTGCAAGCATAGCTGGAGTAACTCAAGCCACAAACTGAGTGAATCACCAGTAGAATCACACATAGATCTTTTGTTTTCATTTTTGTATCTTAAAAGCTCAGTCTTCAACAGGCATTCTTTTTCTCTGATTTTAGAGAAAGCATTCATTCCTATGTATATTTAATTTTAATCACATGATTAACAATCATTGGGTGAATCTGTTCATATAAGAATAAAGAACAGATTTTTAACTTCTTTGGTTTTAAGTTCATGAACATGCCTATCATATAGTCATTTATTATGCCTATTAAAGTGTAACAAGAGATTTAGGACTCACTGTGCCAATAATCTTGCTGACTTATGTCCTGAATCAGAAAGAAAATTCATAGAGAAATGAATTATATGTAAACTTAAACCACCTAGGCAGATAGCTGTTCTCTGTTGTTTACAGAGAGAAAATCAACTTACATCAGGTTTACATTTTACTAATCTTTGTTTTCAAAGCTCTCAGCCACTGCCTTGATGGTTTCCTTTCCCCTATTTTTTTTTTTTTTCTGTCAGTGCTGTCTCTTAAACCAATATCTAATGTTTTGTCTTTTTCTTTTCTGGTCCATGTGCTTTCACAATAAGGATAAGAGATTTTGCTTTGTTATCATATGGCAGGACTATAAATAGAGAAAATCATATTTTAAAAAATCATTTCTAGTATGGTTTGCAACATGTTTAAATTGATTGCTCCCCCTTCCTTTACTCAATCTCAAACTTAATTCTTAATTAACTCAGTTTTTCTTTTTTCTTCTACTTGAGGGTCATGGGAACAAGTTTGAGGTTAGTCACATCATATGGGTTTTAACCTTTATAGTTATCTTGTAACCCAAATAAACATTAGTCATTCTGATAAAGGGTTAGAAGAATAGTTTGGACATCTCATAGGCTTTGGCTCAGATAAATTATTCCATTAATACATTTTCTCAAGAAAATGCCTTCATTTTTGCTTTCCTGACTTCTGGTCTCCTGTAAGTTTTCTAAGTTTCATCTGACTCTAAAATGCTTTAAAATAATGCTCTGGACTAAATATATTTGAGGTAATTGTCAGATTTGCTTTATTCATCAGATAGTGTTATTTTGAGGGACATTATTACATATTAAATTATGTCAAAGATTTATTTTATAGTTTCTTTTACATTTTTCCTTAGCCATTGCTTACTTATTCATGATATAAGTGGAGATCAGTAGATAACCCGTTATGTGAACATTCTGAAAAGGTGTTCAAGGAGTTGGCTGGAGCTACAAGCAAAGTGAGTTTCTTTAGCCTTTTAACTTATCCATGCTCTCAGGGATGCTAAATAAAAGCTCCATTTAGCAGCATTTGCTTCTGATGTATGGCACCAGCAAGAGTTACATTCAGGTACAGGAATCTGTGTCTGGAGGTGGGCTCTGGACCCATTGTTTTACCTTTGTCTTCCAGCCCCAGAGTGAAATTCTTGTAGGAGGAAGTTGAGTGGGGAGAGATGGGGGAATTCCTGGGCCTGATTCACCTCCTAACTCTTTGGGTTGCTTGGGCAGCTTCCTCCAGTTCTCTAGAAGTCAGTTTCCTCATCAGTACGATGAGGGAATAGCCACTACCACTTACTGAACATTATGTGCCAGGCACGGCTCCAAGTACTTTGCATATAAAATTTGTTAAATCTTCAGAACTCTGTGAGGGTGAAAAGTCAACACACACGTACTCTCTCGATTCTCTCTGTCCTGCTTTTCCCTCCTATTGTCTCGTCACCTTCTGAGAGAGAGAGAGAGAGATGCATTATATTTTTGTTGTTTTGTCAGTCTCCTTGCTCTAGAATGTAAATGTCATAAGGGCAGGAATTTCCATTTGTTTCCTTTACTAGTATACCACTAAAACAGAGCCTGGCAAGCAATAATTATAAAATCAATGCTGAATGAATGAAGTACAGAGATTAAGTAATTTATTAATGTTCACCAAGATAGTAATGGGGCAGAGGTGGGAACTGGTCCCAGGTTGTTTATCTCCAGATCCCATACTCTAAAGCACCATGTTATACTGACTAAAATTAGGCAACCAATGGCTTTCAAGCCATGGTTCATCATGCTGGTTCACATCAGAATTATATGTGGTGTTTTAAAAGCTACAAATGCGGGGGTGGTGCGGTGGCTCAAGCCTGTAATCCCAGCACTTTGGGAGGCTGAGGTGGGCAGATCACGAGGTCAGGAGTTCGAGACCAGCCTGACCAACATGGTGAAACCCCATCTCTACTAAAAATACAAAAATTAGTTAGGCATAGTGGTGCATGTCTGTAATCCCAGCTACTCAGGAACCTGAGGCAGTAGAATTGCTTGCACCCGGGAGGCAGAGGTTGCAGTGAGCAAAGATCGTGCCACTGCACTCCAGCCTAGGTGACAGAATGAGATTCCATCTAAAACAAAAAACAAAAACCAGCTACAAATGCCTGCTGCTCTCTACTCTTCCCCATTACCTACTCTGAAGGAATTTAGTGAGTTTGGAGTCACAACATTTTGTCCTAAAATTCCCAAGTGAATTTAGCTTGCACCTCAACTGAGATAAAGTTAAAAAACATAGCTTAAGTTTATCTCAATAACACCCTTAATTTTATAAATCTTTAAAATGTATTCTAAAAGGAGTTCACATTGAACCTTTGGTTTAAAGGGGCAGATGGAAGATAGTAGGAGCAGATTTTCCTTCTGACATTGATTCATGGTTGGGTTTATGGTTGAGTTCACGGATCTTTCTGTAATGATTTTCCAGCTGATTCTAAATGCTAAACAGGATTGGCCTGTGACTGAGATCTACAGACCTTACTATAGACTGGCAGTAAACTCATAATAATCTATATGATTTAAAATCAATTGTTTAACCACAGTGTAATTTCAAGAGTATACTTCCCTTTCAGACATTGGTGTTTAACAGGTGGATAGTCTAAACCTACCCTGGGACTGGACCTTGGGAATTAGTTCCAGTTTTCAATTAATGAACCACATTATACTAGATGAATAAGATTTAAATAATTTTGTCAAAGCATTATCCCCTCAAGTCATGAAATAATCTTTACTAGGGCAATAATGGGACTTGGTGCAGAATGACCTGAAATGACAGCTAGCCCAGAAACATTGGTATTTGGTTGTGTTGCAGATTACTTCCTTATCCTGAAACTAATTACAGAAAGGAAGATATTTAACAAATGCCTTGGAAATTGATTAAGCTTATTCTTCTTTTTCCTTATTTCTTCTTCTTCTACTACTACTGCTGCTGCTGCTGCTGCTATTATTATTACTGCTACTACTACTTTTACTGTGCTGTGCAGTTACCTTAACTCAAATTCTGTGAGCTTATGTTAGCATGGATTATCCAAGAAGCAGATGCTGATTCAGCATTAAATGTGCAAGAGATTTATTAGGATAAATGCCTGTGAGAAAAAAATGTGAAGGGATCCCAGAGAGGCTAGAAGAGCTCTTAATGCAAGTCTGACCCTGAGGAAAAGATAGAAAGAGAAAGGGAAGAATGGTGTAAGCATTTCAGACTGCTGTTCAGTTCCATGAAAACTTAGCAAGGCTGTTGGGGAATCCTCAAGCCAAAGCCAACGATTAGAGGAGTCCTTTGTCTCATGGGATTGGGCCTGCCTTTGTATTTCTGTTGTATACAGTCATTGGTCAGGAGCAGCCTGTGGGAAAATGTGGACCTCAGTGGATTTCAGAGTAGAGCAGCTGGGGCTTTCAGTCAGTTCTACTCCCTGCAGTCAAAATCTAGGAGGTATATTGTTATAGCCAATATTCTCATATTTAGACATTATGTTCTAGAGATTCCGGGAAGTTACTCTTGGCTATGTGTCCAAGATGTGTCCTTTCCAGAATAATTTCTCTTTACACATTCTTTAACCTGGTTATTATCAGTCTTGTGCTGAACTCTCTAACCCATGTGGATAATTTTTAGTAAGGATGCTTGGTAATTTCAAAACATAAAATCCACACTGCTAGTCTCCAAATCTTCTACATAAAGTTTAATGCTAAACAAAGGGTGTGTGTGTGTGTGTGTGTTTGTATCATGCATGTGTACACACACATGCACACATACACATAGTATTGAGTAACATAAACTTACTCAACTGGTTATTATAGACCATGAAAGGAATTGTATTGCCATATCTAAATAAAGTGTACAGTTGTTTGGGTTTGTGTACTCTATGCTTATGGTGTTGTGAGTTTCTCACTTGGGCTTTTACCTCAGTATACGTCCATTTTGATTTCTACCTCTTGAAATAATAGTTGTTCACTCAAAGCTCAGAGGTGGTAGAAACTGGTAGCAGATATCAGGAAAACAAGAATAATTGTCATTTACTATTATTGGTCAGTTTGGTTTTTTATTATTTCCTTGGAAATTATACACCATCAGAAGAACTACTTGAAGGTTTTTTAAACCTCAGATAGTATAATCAAACCAAGTTTTATTCATTGTTTTTCTCTGATCAAACAAGGAGTGGACAAATACATATTGAGCACTTGCTGTATGCCATGCTGAGGCATTTGACATTCATGATTTCCTTTTTTGTAGCATTATAATTATTATGCTTCACAACAAGCCAGTGGGCTAGGTGTCATTATGTACATTTGAAATGTGGGGGCCAGGCGTGGTGGCTCATGCCTGTAATCCCAACACTTTGGGAGGCTGAGGCGGACAGATCATGAGATCAGGAGATCGAGACCATCCTGGCTAACACAGTGAAACCCCATCTCTACTAAAAATACAAAAAATGAACTGGGCATGGTGGTGGGTGCTTGTAGTCCCAGCTACTCGGGAGGCTGAGGCAGGAGAATGGCGTGGACCCAGGAGGCCGAGCTTGCAGTGAGCCGAGATTGCGCCACTGCCCTCCAGCCTGGGTGACAGAGCGAGACTCTGTCCCAAAAAAGAAAAGAAAAAAAGAAAGGTGGAGGAGGAGACTGAAAAAGCAAAACTAAAACTAACTTGCCCCATGGCTCTCAACTAGTAAGTGGCAAAACTAGCAACTTTACAACTATCTGACTGATACCAAAGCTCCAGTTTGTGTTTCTCAGCTATATGTGTCTTTTAAAAAATGAAGGAAATTAAATTTCAGCATCAAATTACCTGGCTAATTTAGAAATGAAGGATTAAGAGTAAATAGAAAATGAGAAATTTAAAAATATTTTTTGGAAGGAAATACCCAAAGAGTAAAATGAATTAAATCATCTTCTTCTCTACTTGCTTTAATCATGCTAACATATCCTACAAAGCACATAGCAGAAATGTCTGAGAAAACTGTGTACATAGTGATTTAAAGATGACTAAAATAGAGGACAGAATACCCAAAACGCTCTTTTTCTGTTTAGGATGAAACCATTGAAAAAAATGCTTCAGTACTGTCTTCTAGAAATTGAGAGGAATAGGCTAGGTCATCCCTAAACTCCCTTCAGTTCTAAGGTTCTTTATTCTTTAATTTTTCTAAGCACTTTGACGTAGTACTATCCATTTATTCTCAAGATGTTCATTGAAAAATAAATATTATAGGGGATAGATGAATAAACATGGCTAATTACTTAGAGGATTTCTCACAGATTAGTTAACATATACCCTTGTATTAGTCGGAGTAGATAGGTTATGCTGTAGTAACAAACAAACCCTTAATGCTCAGTGATATAAGACAACCAAAGCTTATTTTTAGCTAATTATACATATTCACTGTAAGCAGGGGAACTCTGTTTTTGTAGTTATTCAGGGACACATGCTAACAAGCAGCCAAGCTAGTCAAGTTTACCAATTCTTGTACTATAGGGAATGAGGAAATACGGTGAATCTAACACTTACCCTTAAAGCTTCTGCTTACATTCCATTGACCAAAGCAAATCACATGGTCACGTCTCATATGGAAAGAAGAGGCAGGGAAGTACAACTTAGAAGAGGTCTAAAGTGAACGTATTTGTTGAAAAACCCTAATGGATGTCATAAAACTAATACAATGTGAGATGAGAATCTGGTCATATTCTGGTCTTACTTAAAATCCTATACTATAGTGCCTTACAATGGCCCTTGGGGTAAATATGATCTTTGACATGGCCCTTGAGGCTCTGTTTATCTGACACTCACCTTCAAAACTTCAGGTTTTGGCAGGGTGCGGTGGCTCAAGCTTGCAATCCCAGCACTTTGGGAGGCCGAGACGGGCAGATCACAAGGTCAAGAGATCGAGACCATCCTGGTTAACACGGTGAAACCCCGTCTGTACTAAAAAATACAAAAAAACTAGCCGGGCGAGGTGGTGAGCGCCTGTCGTTCCAGCTACTCGGGAGGCTGAGGCAGGAGAATGGCATAAACCCGGGAGGCGGAGCTTGCAGTGAGCTGAGATCGGCCACTGCATTCCAGCCTGGGAGACAGAGCGAGACTCCGTCTCAAAAAAAACTTCAGCTTTTGATTCTTCCCTTTTCTCTTTCTTCACCGCAGTCACGTTGGTCAACTCATCCAACTTGTTGTTTTCATAAATATGTTTTTCTCCCTCCTGTTTACACATCTTTGTACTTCTATTCAGTCTACCCACTATTCCATAAGCTGAATCCTACCCCCACCCTTACAACTCAGTTTAAACATGACTTACTCTTGGTAAATGTCCCTGACTTTCTAGGAAAAGATCCCCTGTTATGTGTTCTCACAGCACCTGATGCATTTTCTCAGATATAAACTGTGTCTGTTTAACTCACCACCCACAGCACAATACCCAGCACATAATCAAATACTCAAATATTTGTTGGCCAAATATGGGTTTTGGATTAGTGCCCAAAGATTACATTACCAGATTTCACAGAAAGAATAGACAGCTTTACCAGCGGAGCTGTTAGGAAAGGGACCGATACCAGGATTGCTTACATAAGAGGATGCATAGCCAGATGCCTCTTAGGTATATATTTTATTGCAAAGGTAACTCTCAACATCAGAATGTGTTCCCACTTAGTTCTACTTGTGGGACTTTCTGAATCTTGTTTTCTATTTTTGTAAAAGTGAGATTTCCTAGCAAGAGTATGTCAATTTTTTTATCCTCCTTCAAGAGTCTAGGATGTATTTCTAGATAAATAACTTAGGAGATACTAGATAAGTCAGAAAATATAAACTATGCTTTGGGGAGAATAAAACAAACAAAGGAGAGAACAGTGCAGGTTGGGGCAGGTGAAGGGGTCCTCCTTCGGGGAAGGAGGTGTATTAGTTTGCTTGCACTGCCATAACAAAATACCATAGACTGAATGAATTAAACAGCAAAAATTTATTTTCTCACATCTGGAGGCTGGAAGCCAAGATCAAGGTACCAGCAGTACTGGTTTCCTCTCCTTTGCTTGAGATAGCCGCTCTATTGCTGCCTCTTCACATGGCCTTTTCTCTGTGCATACACACCCCTGATGTCTCTTTCCTGTGTTCCAATTTTCTGTTATTATAAGGACACCAGTGATACTGGATTAGAGTCTACACTAACGACCTAATTTTAACTTAATTACCTCTTTAGAGGCCCTATATCCAACTATACTGAAACATTCTAAGGTACTAGGGCTTAGCATTTCAATATATGTATTTTAAGGAATACACAACTAAGCTCATAACAGAAGGCAAGGAAGGAGTGTGCAAAGGCGATGGAGAGGTGGAGATAGGCTGCACATGTCGGCAGGCTGGTTTGTGCTATGTGAGATTGCTGAATGGGTCACTGAAACATGACTTCCTTAGAAAAGCAGTTCTGCAACTCTCCTGCCTCTGTTCCATCCTCCTGGTATTGCTCCCCAGGTCACACTTTCAAATCCTTATTTTTAAAATAATCTATTTATTTATTTACTTATTTATTTATTTTAGAGACAAGGTCTCACCCTGTTGCCCAGGCTGGAGTGCAGTCATGCAAGCATAGCTCACTGCAGTCTTGAACTCCTGCACTCAAAAGTGGTCCTCCTCTTGAGTAGCTGGGACTAAAGGTGTGTGATTCTCCTCCTGAGTAGCTGCAACTAAACCTGTGTGCCACCATTTGTAGCTAATTTTTCATTATTTTTTTAGGGATGGGGGTCTTGCTATCTTAGCCAGGCTGGTCTGAAACTCCTGGCCTCATGTAATCCTCCTGCCTCAGCCTCCCAAAGCACCGAGATTACAAGCATGAGCTACTGTACCCAATCCACAAAAACTTTTTATATTTACAGCTCCTGTCCAGGCACAGTGGCTCATGCCTGTAATCCCAGCACTTCGGGAGGCTGAGGCAGGTGGATCACGAGGTCATGTATTGGAGACCATCCTGGCTAACACTGTGAAACCCCGTCTCTACTAAAAATACAAAAAATTAGCTGGGCGTGGTGGTGGGCGCCTGTAATCCCAGCTACTCAGGAGGCTGAGGCAGGAGAATCGCTTGAACCCAGGAGGTGGAGGTTGTAGTGAGCCGTGATCGCGCCACTGCACGCCAGCCCGGGTGACAGTACGAGACTCTATCTCAAATAAATAAACAAACAAACAAATATTTACAGTTCCTTAAGTAGTGTCTGCCTTCTCCCCTATACTGTGTCATAAGGGCAGGAACTTTGTCTTTTTTGTTCACTACTGTACGTGTAGTACCTGACAATCAATGTGCCACAATTTTTTCACATGATAGAAAAAGTGGAATATGATGTTAAATAAAAGAGATGACGTCCTGGATGTTCCCAAGGGTCTATAGGCCTCAGCCAGACTCCCAGAGGGAGCAGAGCCTCTGCCAGAGAGTCTTTAGACAAACCTTTCCTTCCTTACCATCCCCAAAATTACTACTGCCCCTCCACCCCAATTAAATAAGATTTACCTGTGGGGCCTGTTGAATAAACCTGGAGTGATTTTTTAGGTTTCGGATTGCCTTCTTCCTAAAACACATCATTTCATTGATGCTTGAAGTAAATACAAGATGAAGTATTTCTTTCCTCGACCAGTGATAAAAGATTTAAATGCAAACCTGTGATTGAAGCTGAGATTTCAATTTGTTGAAATGTAATCAGCCCATATGCACATACAAATGACTCTCAACCAAGATTTCCTGTTTAAATATGGAGAGAAGAGAGAGAAGAGGCAGGGGAGAAGAGACTGCAGAAAGATGTTTCAGAAGGCTAACTTCCCTGATTTGACACTGCACTCCATTAGTACAAGTTGGAGTGTTAGTGTAGAGGGCATTTTTTTGCTTCCTGGCTGTGGGAAGTCCTCCCCTAACCACCTGCAGAAAATAATTTATCTCTGCAGGGAGCAGAAGAGTCTTTTGCACTTTACTGGTCTGTGATTATGGAATCCCAGATTTACAACAATTGTTTGAAGTCTGGTTTTGTTAATGTTGTTCTTTAAGATGTGAGTGAAAACATTTCCCTCCCAGTTCCCTTGTAAAGTGAAAATTACACATCAGTTGTAAGCCAGCTTTTAAACAGATTTCTTTAAACTATATATTTTTTTCAGTTGTAGCAATGTCATGTCATTTACCGTGTAAGAAATCCTAAACTGAGAAATATAAGAGTTGAACATCTTTCACCGTGTTTCTTCAGGACTGTACTCAATCTTATTAGATTCTTCTACTGTTAAGCTAATAATTAATTTGGATTTCTATTTTTTATTGAGTCGTGAGATTCACATTTGACTTGCCAGAAAAATAAAAAACATTTCAATGGCAGCAATGCGGATAATAATTATTTCTTGGACATTAGTTTAGCAGCCAGGTGCTATAGTGTGCTTTGTCTACAAATGTGCTTTTAAATGTTCTTATCCAAAAGTGTGTCCAGGAAAAGCGTTTATATTATTATGATCTATTTTACTCATTTTAGTTCTAAGGGTAATGGAATTTCATGTCATTTCATTTGTAATGAACAACACAAAGATTTTTGAATATTCTGAAGAAAGTTTTGAAATTTAAATCTAACAGAAAAATAAGAAACATGTTTAATAGCACGGCATTTCAGGTATAAAATACATGCTGAGAGAAAAAATTAAGTTGGCAATAAGTTATAGTTAATTTTGTACATGGTTTCTATAAGGGAAAAACAGGTCCTTAGCTTGATCGTGTGCATCTTTCATGATACCTTTCTTCCCATTCCCTCTTCCTTTATCTTCTCTCCACCTCTAACTACCATGCTTCTTCAGCCAGGATACGTTTTTAATGACTGATTTATCCAGCTCTTCTTTTTTTCTGGGCTGCATAGTCAAACCTGCCCCACACAGTCAAACCGCAACTCCTTAACACCCCTCAGAGGCAAAGCAAGAGGACAAAAGAGAAAAGGAAGTGCTCACCTGTGGGATCTGAATTCAGCAGTTAGTAGGTCCCCCTCTTACCCCTCACGCCAGGTTACAAAGCGGTTTTCTTCGTATTAACATGTGGGAAACACAAGTCCCAAAGCTATGTCCGCTAGTAGGCCTTCCTGCTAATTTCACCATCATTTTATTAGACTTCACTTATATCTTACTTCATCAGCTTGCCATTGGCAGCTGGGCAGATTTTCCCCAGTTTTTGGCCTGACTCCAAGATAGATGCAACAGCAGGCAAGATCCAGGGATGCAAAGGTATTTTGACTATTTTTCCCAGTTTGCTTTAATAGCTTAGGACAAGTAACCTGCTGGGAGGCAGCAGTTTAGATTATTGACAAGAATGTGAGTTTGGAAGTCAAATAGTCACAGGTGAAATCCCAACTCCACCCCCCCCCCCCCCACCCTTGTAGCTGTTTGAATTGACTCCATGAGTTTTAGATCTTCATCAACACAAAAGACAGGGAAAGCACAATTGCCTTAGAATAGGATAGCTGCAGCTTATGTAGCTTTGGAACCTACATGAGATTCTGAGGATCGTATGCAGGGGTATATGTAAAATACAAAGAGAGCTGGCTTTGTTAAACAGCAATGGTAGAACAACCCAGGTGACCCAGAAGTTCATTATCCCCTCTCATTGGTAGCTCAACGATCCCGAGTTAGCTTAAGGAAAGAACAGGCCGGCATTTCAACTACTTGTTTCCGTTGCATTGATGTTCACTGCACTTCTCTGTTCCCTATAATGAGTAGAATATTATAGGGGGAGAGTTTCACCCTTTTGGGGATGCATGCAGTTCATTTCTGCCTATGTGCACTCTCCTATGTCTGTGCTTTTAAGTTTTCTCTCAATTTGTCCCATTTTATATTTGTACTATGAGGCACTAATAAGGAGTGCTAATGACTCATTTGCATGACAATTGGAGATGAGCTAGAGACACATACCACCCACTCGGGGGTTATGTGTGTTTGTGGAAGCAGCAGAGTTTAACTGGTTCACCCAGGGTGGAAACAATCCTTCTAGGAAAGGCTGGAACCATGTGGCTACTAGCCCCAAATCATGTTTGGCGGCATCACAGGAGTCCTTCAGACATCAAAGCCTCCAAACCCACAAGTCACTGGGAGAAGTTGGATTTTCTGCCAAAGAAAAAACCCTGGCTAGTGAGACTCACGGTTGCCTAAACTTTGTAAGTCCTAAGACCTCACTTTCAGATGTTTCTTCCCCATGTCTGGGGTGAAACCATGCTTGATTTTTGAAAAATGTCCACCACAAGTTGTGATGTGCACTCCAGGGTGAGTACTGCATCATAATACATAATCTCCAAGGTCCCATCAGCTCTTTAGTTCTTGAGGTAGGTATCATTGTAAACATATGGGCTCTTTCCCTTTTGGATTAGATACATTGTATAAAATGATTTGTTTTTATCTTCTATCTTGCCTTCATCCCCAGATTTCTTGTAACTTTCACCATTTTTTATAAAATCTAATGTCCTGTGTTGCAACTGGAGTAGTAGGTAGGTGTTCTCCTGCCAACTTAAGATGTTTATAAAACGTCTGTTTGCCACACTAATGCATGCTGTGGAATTCTCTTCTGCCCTCCACGTAAGGACCATTTCTGCCTTCTCAAATACATAACCCATGTATAGTTTGCTATCTGACTTACAGCAAGCATTCAGATATTTTCCTGGCCTATCACTATAGTAACCAGAAGCCAGGCCTCATCCTAGAGGAGCTCAGAGGGGAGGAGGCCGGGAGTCCTGAGGAGTCATAGCCTCTAGAGATGAAAGAAAAATCTGAGGCAAGGGTTCTTTTCAGCTTTTTCTTTAACTCCCCTACCCCCACAAAAAAAACTCTGAAATATCTTAGGAGCTGCTTATGCCAAGAGTGATGAAATTTTTTGGCAGTTACTGTGATCTTTGTGCCAGTTCACCTCCTTAGGGTATCTTGCTGATAAGATTTCAATGATGCCAACATAACGCTGTTGGACCATCTGTCTCTTTTCACTGTTTTGTGCATTTATTCCATGTTGCAGCACCACCAGCGTCTTCTGAATGGATACTGAGGCAGCCAAATCCTGACTCACTACAGTCCTACACCATGTCTCTTTTGCTTGGCCAAGAAAACTGTTAGGTTCTCTCTTCATCTGCCAAATGTAAGGATATTAGGTACTCCCTGAAACTTAACTGCTGGGGTACAAAGCATGAATTTAGGTGAAGACTTAATGGAAAGAAAGGCAAAATGTATCAAAATCTCTAAATGGGCAAAATAGTGCGTTAAGGGCAAAATGAAGCAGAAAAAGTACTAGAGAGATGAGAATGTAAAATATTTTTCTTACTTCATTCTAGTAGAACAATCTATAAAGAGGGAACGCCTAAGTTAAAAATATAACTGTAAGTAGACTCTTCAAAATGATTAGGCAGGCAATTAGATTTTCATGATGCTTCACATTTATTAACCTTCACTCATTAGGCTGTTGTTGGGGTCATTTGTATGATCTTCAAATATTCAGGCCTTCTATAGAAGCCTTCTAACTCGAGGGGAAATAGATGGCTTTCTCCTAGAGGGAAATTAAGGGGTCTAAAGATACTTACAGTGCATACAGTAAAGAGGGAAAAACAGGAAAAAGTCGAGGATTGGAATCTCCAGCTTATAGAGCTCCATTCTCCTCCAGAACAAACCCTGTTTTCTTCAGTTACTTAGTTACACAGCACATCAGAGAGACTAAGCTATTGACCCTTGAGGTACAGAAAAGAAGTGAGCCAAAGACTTTACAAGATTATTTCCTAGCAGAAAATTAAAATAAAATCTCATTGATTTCTCCATCTCTTCCATCATAAGGTGAACAGTAAGAGTAAAGGAAGAGGAGAGTTGAAAGGACAGGGTTAGGATAAACTTCTGAGCTCCTAGATATGACCTGGATAATCATAACTTTAACCCTCAACTGCCTTTCCACCACCTATGATGTTGGGATTTCAGAAAAGGTGGAATTGGAGGAGGATGGATTTTCTTGTCAAGATCCTGGGCAAATGATATGCTGAAAGAACCACACAGCTGGAGTCCAGGGGTTGTTAGATAGAAGTCACTGGTATTACAGGATATTTGGAGGTCAAAACTTTAAAGTATTATCCATAATACTTGAATCCAAACTGCTCTTGGTAAATATTTCTGTTTGCTATAGGTGGGCCTATTATTTTATGCTTTCTACCTCACTGGCCATTCTATATAGTTTCTAGAAAATGTTTATGATATATTTTACCTGCCTAATTTTGAGGGCAATTGAAACCATTATGTGTGTTACTACAGAAACTGTGTTCTCACAAGTAAATTTAGAGACACAACAGCTAAAAGTGTCTCTTTTAGCTGTTGTGGTATTTTCACTACTTTTAGTGTAAATTCAGGTCTGTTACTTAACATGGAGCTTCCGCCACACAGGCCAGAGGAGCACATCAAAGCCAAAAGCACAGCAAGTCATCTGAGTTCAGATTCTTTCCTGCTTCCCTGCAGAGGGGTCAAGAATATAAACATCCTCAATTGCTACAGCAGGAGGGAACATTAGTCCATCAACAGAACCAAACAGGAAGCACCAAATGGGCATTTCTTCTGTTTATTTTGTCATTATTAAGAAAGACGTAGTTTAGAAAGACATAGTTTAGTTCCTTCAACCAAATTTGTCAATGAAACAGAAAACATACAAGGTACAGTCATTTTGGTTAGGGGAAAGTCTGATTGTAAAAGGATTCAATGCTGTTTTTTTCTGGTTGTTTCACTTACTACAATTTATACAATAAGTTCTTAGGGTGTTGGAATTTAAAACTAATTAACATTTGCTGCACTCTTTTGAGATTCACATTATGAGTCACTTAGATTTTAATCAAATTTCTCATATATTTCCTTTCTGGACCAAGAAGACTGTGCACATATTGAGCAGAAAAATTTTGCCTCCCTTCAGTTTGTGATAGGGTGTGAAGAGTTTCAGATACAGCCAGGAAATACCTCAAATGGCACTGTAGAGACTGACCAAAATTTAAAATCTTGGTATATCCATTCCATTACATCAAAGAAAGTTCTAGTACTCCACTGCCAGTATCAGCAGATAATGAAAAATGACACACATTGTAATGATTCAAGCAAGCCCAGTAAAGGAGCAAGAAGGAATGTAATATCTATTTTTGTGAATGTTTCCAGAAATAAATCAACAGACCACTTTATTCTTCTTATAATTACTTGGAATCTCTTAATTCCAGAAGACTGTTTGGCCTGCTGGTTAAAAGGAAGTGAGTGTTCCCTTTCAGCCTGCTTCACTATTTTTCTCATCTAGTCACTGGTATGGGATTCCAAGGATGGGATAGGGAGAGTAGTTCACCCCTAGTACAGGCAATAAGGGCTGCTTTGTGTGTAGAAAATTGAAAAGGAATAAAATAAAATCATAATAAAAGCCAGTTCTGCTTTTTATGATCACTATGCCTGGCAGTTCCAAGCAACATCAACACCACTACTCCTCTTTGAAAAATAAAAAAGCTTCTGTTGGTCTAAGTTCTAAACAACTGCTGCTGCAGTTGCTGAAATTTAACAAAACAAATGTAAGCTGAATATTACCGCTTTTTTTATTATTACTTATTATTTAATAAACATTGCATTCTATGTGGAAGTAATTCTAACTCTCAAATGCACATGGACTCAGCTATACTGGTTTATTTCAAGAATAAGCAGTCAAGTTCTGTTTCACTTTTATAATCACTCTGCTATAATTGTTTATTTTTAGTCTATGTTTAAACATAGGCTTACATAGTACCACAGGGACTGGAGATGTGACCTGAGCCTGAAGCAAGCTCAAATAATTCACAATCATTACAAGCTTTGGAGAATTTTATCAAATATGATAGAAATTTTTGATGAATTTTCTGGTGAAGTTATTTTAGTGGAAACTTTTCAACAGCAGAAATATTTGAAAACAGCTGGAAATGATCCCAAGGGAAAAAGGATATGGGCAGTACTATAATTTCTGGAATGTATTGTGAAGTCAGATTTGTATGAATCTGATACATTTATTCTTAAAGATTTCATCACTATTTGTATATCTGTTCTTTCACATGACAGAAACTTTCTGAAATTAAAACAAAAAATGTTTTTCAATCAACTATGAGTGAAGATAAGTCAACACATCTGACCATACTGATTTTACTGACTATGACTATATAAAGATTAATTTGACAAAGCATTAACAAATTTGCAAAAGTTAATGCTCAAAGTCAGAAAACATAAAGTGATTATTCTTCAATGAGACAAACCAGTATATAGGTATAAATATTTTTCTTTTCTTTGTGACGGAGTCTTGCTCTGTCCCCCAGGCGGGAGTGCAATGACACGATCTCAGATCACTACAACCTCCGCCTTCCAGATTCAAGTGATTGTCCTGCCTCAGCCTCCCGAGTAGCTGGGATTACAGGCGCCCACCACCACGCCCAGCTATTTTTTTGTATTTTCAGTAGAGATGGGGTTTCATCATATTGGCCAGGCTGGCCTCAAACTCCCGACCTCAGGTGATTCACCCACCTCGGCCTCCCAAAGTGCTGGGATTACAGGTGTGAGCCACTGCGCCCGGCCCATACTAATGTACTTAAAAAGTATTAAACCTTAACTTTTTGCATTTTCAACTAAAATATGTACTTTATCAATTTATTATTAGCATTATTATATATTCAAAATTGAATAAATGAAAACTTTCACTCTCTGCATTTCTTTTCTGGACATAATAATTAGTATTTGTTTCATTTCAAAATTATTACTGAAAATACTTTTATCATACAGAGGAAGAGGTATTAAAAATGATCCTTTTCAGGTATCAAGTACACTAGCTATGCCACTGCATGCATCTATTCATTTTAACTCAAAACAAAATGCATTCTTTTTTTTTTTTTTTTTTTTTTGAGACGGAGTCTCGCTCTGTTGCCCAGGCTGGAGTGCAGTGGCGCGATCTCGGCTCACTGCAAGCTCCGCCTCCCAGGTTCACGCCATTCTCCTGCCTCAGCCTCCCGAGCAGCTGGGACTACAGGTGCCCGCCACCACGCCCGGCTAATTTTTTTGTATTTTTTTAGTAGAGATGGGGTTTCACCATGTTAGCCAGGATGGTCTCGATCTCCTGACCTTGTGATCCACCTGCCTCGGCCTCCCAAAGTGCTGAGATTACAGGCGTGAGCCACCACGCCCGGCCAACAAAATGCATTCTTAATCATTTTAGTATTACATATATTTTTGACAGTTATGCCAAAAAGCAATTTTTAATAAGGCAAACTCTTAATAATCAAGAAATAGAAAGAACTACCCTTAAATACAATTCTCAACTACCACCGATTTTGGTAATAACTGTATTTCTAGTAAATATAGTTGATGTTTTGATTATTTTATTATAAGCTTAGTAGGATAAGAAAAATACAAAAAATACAACTGCATAAATCTCAACATGATGAAATAGAAATTATGAAAATCTCCTTATGAATCAAAAAAGCTGAATCACTCATTTTAAACTTTCCAGTCTAGCAAATACCCTGAATTTATGCCTTTTCAGAAAACAGAAAACCAAAGATGTTCTCCAACTTAGCTTATAAAGTCAACACAACTTTGATATGAGAACATGAACATTAAATAATGAGGAAAAAATTGCAGGCAACCTCAATCATGAACAGATATGCTTAAATTCTTAATATTAGATAACCATACAACATGTATATATGAAATGACACAAGCTGAGTTTGTTGCAATTATGCAATGTTAGTTTAGTTTAACATTAGAAAACTGAGAATTTATGACATTAACAGAATAAAGGAAAAAAGTATATGATCATTGTACTAGATGCAGAAAAGCAGTTGGTTAAAGTAAGCATCTATTTATGATTAAAATATATCTTTGGGCAAACGAAGACTAGAAGAGAGCTTCTTTAATCAAATACAGGGTATCTACAAAACACCAATAATAAACACCATGGAAATACTGAAAGCTTTCTTTCTATGATCAGGAATAAGATAATAGTTTTATTAGTTCATTCTCTTGTTGCTATGATGAAATACCCAAGACTGGGTAATTTATAAAGGAAAGAGGTTTAATTGACTCACAGTTCTGCAGGGCTGGGGAGGCCTCATGAAACTTACAATTATGGTGGGAGGGAAAGCAAACATATTCTTCCTCACATGGCGACAGCAAGGAGAAGTGCACTGCGAAGTGGGGAAAAGCCCCTTATAAAACCATCAGATCTCATGAGAACTCACTCACTATCATGTGAACAGCATGGGGGAAATGCCCCCATGATCTAATCACCTCCCACGAGGTAAACCCCCAATATATGGGGATTATAATTTGGATTACAATTCAAGATGAGGTTCTGGGTGGGGACTCAGAACCATATCAATAGTTATCAACATTTCTAGGCTACCTACTACTGAAAGTCCTAATCAGTGTGGTAAGGAAGAAGAATTGAAAAGAACAAGTAGGCCAGGCACAGTGGCTCACGCCTGTAGTCCCAGCACTTTGGGAGGCAGAGGCAGGCAGATCACGAGGTCAGGGAATCGAGACCACCCTGGCCAACATGGTTAAACCCTGTCTTTACTAAAAATACAAAAATTAGCTGGGCGTGGTGGCACGTTCCTGTTGTCCCAGCTACTTGGGAGGCCGAGGCAGTAGAATCGCTTGAACCTGGGAGGCGGATGTTGCAGTGAGCCAAGGTCGCATCACTGCACTCCAGCCTGGCAACAGAGGGTTAGACTCCATCTAAAAGTAAAAGAACAAGTAAAACTGTCATTATTTGCTATGACTGTATATGTAAAAAAACTCAAAGACTCTACCAATAGTTCTTAGAATTGAGTTTAATAAGATTGTATCCCAGCAAGCTTGTTAAACTCAATTCTAATCTCGACTTGTAGATTTTAAAAATTTCATTTCTATGATGAGCAACAACAGAAAATAAAACTGAAAATAATCAATAGGATCAAAAATATTTAAAACCTAAAAATAAGTATTTTAGCAGTTGTAAAAGAAACATAAAACATTCCCAAGAGACATTAAAGAACACAAATCAATGAATACCTATACTACATTTATATATTGAAAGACTCAGCATTTTTAAAGTGTTAATTTTCCTGAAACTGAGCTTTAGATCCAAAGAAATTAAAATCAAAATCCCAGTTGGGGTGTGTGTGTGTGTGTGTGTGTGCGCGTGTGAGCGGGAGAGAGACAGAGAGAGACAGGGAGAAAAGGAGTTTGAAACTCAATTCTTTAAAATATGAACAAAAATTAAGAGAAACAGGTATAGACAAGACATTCTTGAATAGGAGGGAAAAGGTAAGAGGAGTTGCTCTACTGGATATTAATACTTATGTCTGTGATAATTAGGATAGTATAGTATTGGTGTAAGAATAGACAAAAAGCATTGGAACAAATTGGAGTTTAGAAAAAGACACATATTTGAACTAAATTAAGTGTTTATATATTAAGTAGGATACAAAGAAAGGTACTTACAATAAAGGAAAAGACTGATACTTAGAGTGAGTTAAAATTAAGAGCCTCAGTTTATGAAAAGACACCTTTAATTGGTAAAAAGTCAAGCTACATGATAGAATGTATTACATATGTAAGTCTTGTGCCCAGTATAAAGTACATCTACAAATTAAATCAATATATAAGAAAATCTAATGAACAATGGACAAAAAGACTTCACCAGGCATTTCACACACACAAAAAGATACCCCAATTGCCAACAAGTATAAGAAAAGGTCTTTGATTTCTTCAACAAGTATAAGAAAAGGTCAAAGAAATCAAATTTCTTTGTTTCAGGGAAATGCAAATTAAAACCATGGTTATATACCACCAGAATTCTTTTAGAATAGCTAAAAGTAAGAATACTGATAATCCCAACTGTGGGAGAAAATGTAGAGCAACAGGAATTCTCATTCACTGCTAACGTGAAAATTAGTAAATGTACTTCCTCAGGATAAAATTTTCAATGAAAAGAGAATAGAATTTACATATATTCACATAAATTCATGCATCCCAGTGGAAAGCACTGACCTATTTTGTGTCTTGTCTTAGTCCATTTTCTGCTGCTATAACAGAGTACTAGAGACTGGGTGATTTATAAAGAAAAGAGATTTATTTGGCTTATGGTTCCGGAGGCTGGGAAGTCCAAGACTGAGGGACCATATTTGGTGAAGGCATTCTTGTTTTATCATAACATGATGGAAGGCATCACATGATGAGATAATGTGAGAGAAAGTGAGAGCATGAGACAGAGAGAAAAAGGGTGCCGAACTCCTGAGATAACTCACTTCTGTGATAATGACAATCCATGAAGAAAGTGTCCCCATGACTTAATCACTTTGTAAAGTCCCCATCTCCCAATACTGTTATGTTGGCAATTAATTTTCAACATGAGTTTTGGAGGGGATTTTCAAACCATAGCATGTCTCAACTGATCTTTATGGTATGTACATATCTAGTTTACAGATGAGAAAAGTGAGGCTTCAGAAAGAGAAAGATTTTTAATAGATCCATGAATCTACTAAGTGGAAGAGCCACTACCTAAACAAGCTCTCTCTCATTCTCAATCACATATACTTTCACCATGTTTATAAAAGCATCCTTTAAAAACATACCCTGTTTTGGCCGGGCGCGGTGGCTCAAGCCTGTAATCCCAGCACTTTGGGAGGCCGAGACGGGCGGATCACGAGGTCAGGAGATCGAGACCATCCTGGCTAATACGGTGAAACCCCGTCTCTACTAAAAAAATACAAAAAACTAGCCGGGCGTGGTGGCGGGCGCCTGTAGTCCCAGCTACTCGGGAGGCTGAGGCAGGAGAATGGCGTGAACCCGGGAGGCGGAGCTTGCAGTGAGCTGAGATCCGGCCACTGCACTCCAGCCTGGGCGACAGAGCGAGACTCAGTCTCAAAAAAAAAAAAAAAAAAAAAAAAAAAAAATCCTGTTTTTCCTTATACATTTATAAATTTCCCTTTAAATTTATAAAGGTCACTTTAATTACATTACTTGATGCCTTTTGCTCCCTACTCAGAAGTAAAACAATGCAGTTTATAAAATACTGCAATCCTTGAGTCCAGAAGGTCGAGGCTACAGTGAGCCATGATTGCACCACTCCACATCAGCCTGGGTGACAGAGCAAGAACCCCTCTCAAAAACAAACAACCCTCCAAAATTCTGCAATATGTGAAAGAAGTTTGACTCTTTGCTATAATCTCTATCCTAGCTGCTTTATTTTAATATATTGTACTTAGTGAACGTTGTTGTACTAATCTATTTACACATTTGTTTCCCACCATTAGATTATAATATTCTTGAGGACAAGTTCTTATCTTTGTGTCTCTGTGTCTTCAGCATATCACACAATTGTCTGCTGAATGACTAGATGAGATGTTATTCTCAGAGTAGGCAAGTCCCCATTTCAACCCTTTTATTGTTTTTTTTTTTTTTTTTTTTTTTTTGAGACGGAGTCTTGCTCTGTCCCCCAGGCTGGAGTGCAGTGGCTGGATCTCAGCTCACTGCAACCTCCGCCTCCCGGGTTCAGGCCATTCTCCTGCCTCAGCCTCCCAAGTAGCTGGGACTACAGGCGCCCGCCACCTCCCCCGGCTAGCTTTTTGTATTTTTCAGTAGAGACGGGGTTTCACCGTGTTAGCCAGGATGGTCTCGATCTCCTGACCTCGTGATCCGCCCGTCTCGGCCTCCCAAAGTGCTGGGATTACAGGCTTGAGCCACCGCACCCGGCCTCAACCCTTTTAAAGAAAGCTTGAAAGCACTCTGCTACCTTCTAGCAGAGTTAAAGTCAAATTATATTCTGAAAGATAAAGGATTCTACCTGATTTTTCCATTTGAAGTGATTCACAAATAATTCTACTTCCTGTTGGTCTCTTAATTCACATAAAGCCCACATTTCACAAATTATATCCAGAGAATAAGGCTCTCTTTGCCAAAAATATTGCATTCAAAAATTTTCTCCCATTCTGTAGGTTGTCTGCTCACTCTTAATAGTTTCCTTTGCTGTGCAGAAACTCTTCAATTAGATCCCATTTTTTGTTTTGTTTTGCTTTTGTTTTTTGGGGTTTTTTTTTTGTTTGTTTTTTTTTACCTTTGTTGCTATTGCTTTTGACATCTTCGTCATGAAATCTTTGCCCATTCCTATGTCCAGAATGGTATTACCTAGGTTATCTCCCAGAGTTTTTATAGCTTTGGGTTTTCCATTTAAATCTTTACTCCATCTTGAGAAACTTAAACAAATTTACAAGAAAAAAAACCATTAAAAAGTTGGCAAAGGGTATGAACAGACTTTCCAAAAGACATGAGTGCAGCCAACAATGATGAAAAACAGCTCAACATCAGTGATCATTAGAGAAATGCAAATCAAAACCACAGTGAAATACCATCTCATACCAGTCAGAATGGCTATTAAAAAGTCAGAATATAACAGATGTTGACAAAGTTGCAGAGAAGGAACCTCCCACTGTTGGTGGGAGTGTAAATTAGTTCAGCCACTGTGGAAGACAGTGCGGTGATTCCTCACAGTGCTAAAGACAGAAATACCATCTGACCCAGCAATCCCATTACTGGGTATATACTCAAAGGAATGTAAATCACTCTGTTATAAAGACACATGCACGTGTATGCTCATTGCAGCACTATTCACAATAGCAAAGACATGGAATCAACCTAAATGCCCATCAATGATAGACTTGATAAAGAAAATGTGGCACATATACACCATGAATACTATGCAGCCATAAAAAGGGACAAGATCAAGTCCTTTGCAGGGACATGGATGGAGCTAGAGGCCATTATCCTTAGCAAACTAACACAGAAAGAGAAAACCGAATACCACATGGTCTCACTTGTAAGTGGGAGCTAAATGATGAGAGCACATGGACACAAAGAGGGGAACAACACACATTGGGGTCTATGCAAGGGTGGAGGGTGGGAAGAGAGAGAGTGTTAGGAAAAATAACTCATGAGTACTAGGCTTAAACCTGGGTGACAAAGAAATCTGTACAACGAACCCCCATGACACGTTTACCTATGTAACAAAACTGTACATGTACCCCTGAACTTAAAAGTTAGATTTAAAAAAAGGTATTGTTTTATTCTCTTCTGTTTGATTGTACTGTTAAAGACAAAATACAACAAATATAGTTGGAAGATCTAATTGGCTTTTATTTGTGATTCTAGAATCAGGCAACACTTCATTCTATAAAACAGAATTAGTGATCCACTGGCTATGATAGAATGGTTGGTTTTTGTAAGGTGGGAATAAGACAACAGAATGATAAAAGTGCATTGGTTAACGTAAGTTACAAGAAGTCCCTTTTCTTGTAAGAGTTAAAACAGAGAAGACGTCTTTATTATGCTGACTTAGGAAGATTGAGCTCTTTGACTAGTTGTGTGAATTTCCTGTTTTCAGGAAAAACTGCTCTGTTTGGGGCTATACCAGCTTCCTTAAAGTTCAGTTTGATTATGAGGCACTTTGCATGAGTGACACTATTTTGGTTTGGTTTGATCTGTGGGAGTCTGGGTGCAGATGGCTGGTCCAAAACAATGGATTCCCATAAACTGTAACAGCACTTAGTCATAAACACCTCTCAGAATTATGTTCAGCACGTGAATGTCCCTGATGTCCATTTGTAGTCAGATATCAACTCCTTTGGAATCCAGGAAGAATTCTATTTTGACTATATTTAATGTAAATCTGTTTTATAGAAGAAGAATTTAAAAATATATATCTTGCAGTATATGAACAGAAAATACACTCCTATTGAAAAAGTTCTTGATGACCTAGACAGAATCTAAATAGTTATCTAGCATTTAGTCTGCAAGCCTACAGAATGCTAGATAATGTGATATAGTTAATTTTAGCCAAAGTCTTGCTCATCTGAATATAAGTTATAATTTCTAAGAGTCATGTTAAAAATAAGGCAGTATTATTTAAAAATTAGTACTATAATGCCACCTACCTGAGTGACACATGGTCTGATGTATTTGCTTGCATATTTTAAAGAAAAAAGTAGGCCGGGCGCAGCGGCTCACGCCTGTAATTCCAGCACTTTGGGAGGCCGAGGCAGGTGGATCACCCCAGGTTGGGAGTTCGAGACCAGCCTGACCAACATGCAGAAACCCTGTCTCTACTAAAAATACAAAATTAGCTGGGCATGGTGGCACATGCCTGTGGTCCCAGCTACTCGGGAGGCTGAGGCAGGAGAATTGATTGAACCTGGGAGGTGGAGGTTGCAGTGAGCCGAGACTGTGCCATTGGACTCCAGCCTGGGCAACAAGAGCAAAATTCCATCTCAAAAAAAAAAAAATGGTAACATCAAATTCTATTTTTACAATTATATTGTGCTCAAAATATCTGACTATGTATTTTAGGCTAGGTTCATAGTCTTTGTAGTAAAAAATATTAATCTTACTAAATTCAGCTTTCAAGAGTCATATTAAATAATAATTTTATTGTCAGCACTATATGTAAGGCTACACTTCATGACTATAGAGTCAATAAAACAGCACGACTATAATGAGAATAGCTTATCATAGTGATTTATTAATAATGCCAGTGTTTACATTTTATCTCTTTTAATGTAATAATCCCATGTGCTGTATGTACGGTGTACTACCGTTATCCCTGTTTTACACATAAGGAACTTGAAGCACAGAGAGTATTGAATATTAGCTGAATATCACATAGTTTATAAGTGGTAGAACTGGTATACAGAGCTGACTCCAGAACCCTGGCTCCTCACTGCCATACTATAGTACCTCATATATATGAGAAAAATATATACAAGAAAAGTTGCTTTGTGTGAGATTTGCTTTAGCTAACTTTTACTACAGTATCATTATTTATCATTTAAAATTAGAAATAGCCAGGCGTGGTGGCTCATGCCTGTAATCCCAGCACTTTGGGAGGCCGAGGTGGGTGGATCACGAGGTCAGGAGTTCGAGACCAGCCTGACCAACATGGTGAAACACCATCTCTACTAAAACTACAAAAATTAGCCGGGCATGGTGGTGGATGCCTGCAATCCCAGCCACTCAGGAGACTGTGGCAGGAGAGTCGCTTTAACTGGGGAGGCAGAATTTGCAGTGAGCTGAGATTGTGCCGTTGCACTCCAGCCTGGGTGACAGAGCAAGACTCTGTCTCAATAAATAAATAAATAAATAAATAAATAAATAAATAAATAAATAAATAAA
>NC_045438.1:5915194-6006963 GCF_002776525.5 Piliocolobus tephrosceles | reverse complement strand
AAATAAATAAATAAATAAATAAATAAATAAATAAATAAATAAATAAAATAAAACTAGAAACACTCTAATTTCAGAATTCATCCAGATAAATTGAAAAGCGTCTTTCAATTGTACTTGTATTGATGATTACAAGGAGTCTTGAGGTTAAATAAAAGATTTAGAAAAAATATGTTTTGATGAAGACAGAGTTCAGATATGTTACAGTAAAATAGTTTTACATACTTATGACCATTAGTAGTAAGCAAAAATGTGTAATTTTGTTTTTAAAAAATGGCACTGATGACATTGACTGTAAGTTCAGTCTATTCTAATTTATTTAGACTTTGTATTCCTGCATTCAGTAACACCCTTAGCAGTTTTGAGGGGCATTATGAAATTTGATATGATTATGAAGACTATAACTTCAGAAACTAGAAGACATTTGCAGTTACCTTGATTTCGTCAGGTAAGCCAAAGAACAACCACCACAGAGAATAAACTTCATCAGTTCTTTGCTCTAACAGGAGCTTTGTTACTCTTCATGTCTGTGTTTGATGTTCTGAATAACCTTCATTTTCCTCCCTCCCTCCTTTTCTTTCTCTCTTTCTTTTCCTTTCTCTGTTTCTTTCTTTTTCTTTTATTTTCTTTCCTTTTCTTTCTCTTTCTTCTTTTTTGTTTTGACGGAGTTTTGCTCTTGCTGCCCAGGCTGGAGTGCAGTGGCGCAATCTCGGCTCACTGCAACCTCCGCCTCCCGGGTTCAAGCAATTCTCCTGCCTCAGCCTCTCTAGTAGCTGTGATTACAGGTGCCCGCCACCACGCCCAGCTACTTTTTTGTATTTTTAGTAGAGATGGGGTTTCATTCTGTTGGCTAGGCTGGTCTCAAACTCCTGACATCAGGCGATCCACCCATCTCAGCCTCCCAAAGTGCTGGGATTATAGGTGTGAGCCATCGCGCCCAGCCTACTATGCATCCTTTCACAGTTAAATTTTTTAAATGTGGATCTCGTGAATTTAGAATTCATTATAATTCACAGACAGAACCAAAGATTACCTTTGGCTTAGGCAGAGAGAGAGTGGCAGGCTCAGCTAAGCAATTTGACTTTTGTTACCTAATGTGCAAAATCCACACAGCTTATTCTATTTACAAAGTTGTAAAGTGATAGAAAGCTTTTTCCATTTTCCAACCAAGTGTTGTACAGGGTGTCAGCAGCATGTTTATGAAAACGAAGCAACTTCATGACAGTTCATCAAGATTCTCCAGCTTCCCATTGTCAAGAGTCTCTGGACCTCTGAGGGCTTGCCCAGACATTTTTGCCCAGGTCCATGTGGAACTACAAGTTCCTCGATGCCTCCAAATAGCCAGTGTCCCAGAAATGTTTGCTCCAATCTTTGTCTTATTTGTCTCATGCACCCTGTGCTAGAAGCTCTGTTCATCTGTATCCATTTACTGGTAACATGCTCCTGTTCAGCAGATAAATGAGTTTGTCTTCTTGTCTGTAACTGGCTGAAAAAGTGCAGGGTGAGATCTCCTCCACCCCAGTCCTGTCCATCTGTTCATCATATTCCATGACCACGTGTCCTGATCTTTTCATCTCCCATAGCTGATGTGGCTGCTCTATGCTTCCAAAAACTTACATAATATTAAATCTTAGAACATTTACAAGTTGTCAGGGAACATGTACCCACCCAAAAGTAATAACATTCCCCCCACTTTTCTCTTTTTTTTTTTAAAAAAAACCTTATGGTTTATTTCAGTGGAATTGAAAAAAGTAGCCAATTTTTTCCACAATTGGAATTGGGGGTTGGTGAAGGGAAGTGGTAAATACAGTTTGGAAAGGAATGTTCTGCTAAGAAATTCAGATTTTATGAGCCAAGGAAAACCATCATATGTTTTTGTTGTTGTTTTAATGTGAAATGATCAGAGCTGTGCTTTAGGAATATTAATCTGACTACTATGTTTTGAATGAATTTAAAAAAGGAGAAAACAGAGTCATGAAATCCAGTTACTGCTGTAGGATCAATATGGGCGAGCAAGTAATGAAATCCTGAACTAGTGAAGCAGCAGTGTGAATGAAGAAGAGGGAGACAATGGTCAGTGGAATTCATATGACTTGGCAACTGAATACATAGTTGAGGAAAAAGGAAATGTTAAAGGTAACAGGTTTTGAGATGTCTGTTGCCCATTCCTGGTGCTAATAAAATTATAGAAATATGGAACAGGGCCGGGTGCGGTGGCTCAAGCCTGTCATCCCAGCACTTTGGGAGGCCGAGACGGGTGGATCACGAGGTCAGGAGATCGAGACCATCCTGGCTAATACGGTGAAACCCTGTCTCTACTAAAAAATACAAAAAACTAGCTGGGCGAGGTGGCGGGCGCCTATAGTCCCAGCTACTCAGGAGGCTGAGGCAGGAGAGTGGCGTAAACCCGGGAGGCGGAGCTTGCAGTGAGCTGAGATCCGGCCACTGTACTCCAGCCTGGGCAACAGAGCGAGACTCCGTCTCAAAAAAAAAAAAAAAAAAAACAGAAATATGGAACAGAAGAAGAATCTCCATTCTGCATTTAGGATGCTAGCGAAACATCCACAAAGACGTTATTAACCAGGCAACAGAAATATAGAAACCCTATTATAAGTTTTGAATGTCTCTTTACTGATGGATTATGAAAATAGATGGAATTTCTGTGTGTGAGTGTAGCGTATACAAATATATGAATTGCATGGGATTTTAAAAGTCACTGAGAAAAAAAGATCAATAAGCAACAAAGTAAAGAAACAGTCAAGTAGTGTGAGGGGACTTATGAGAGTACAGAATCACAGAAAGCCAGGGAGAAGAGTTTCAGGCAGAAGGTTTATCTGCTTGTGGTTTGTTGAGCTTCTTAAATCTGCAGATTAATGTTTTTAGTCAAATTTAGTATGTTTCCAGTCATTCTTTTTAAAAATATTTTTCTGTCCCTTTCTCTCTCGTTTCCTGCTGGAACTCCCATTATATGTATATTGGTATACTTGATGTCCCACAAGTCTCTTTTCTTCAGCTGGGATACTTTCTGCTCATCTGTCAAGTTCATTGATTCTTTCTTCTGCCATTTTGAATCTGCTATTGAGTGCTTCTAGTGAATTATTCACTTCAGTTTTCCAATACAGAATATGCATTTGGTTCCTTTTTCTATCACCTGAGAGTTTCTATTTGTTGATTCATTGCTGTCACTTTTTAAAAATTATTATTATACTTTAAGTTCCAGGGTACCTGAGCACAACATGCAGGTTTGATACATAGGTATACATGTGCCATGTTGGTTTGCTGCACCCATCAACTCGTCATTTACATTAGGTATTTCTCCTAATGCTATCCCTCCCACAGCCCCCCACCCCCAAACAGGCACTGGCGTGTGATGTTCCCAGCCCTGTGTCCAAGGGTTCTCATTGTTCAATTCCCATCTTTGAGTGAGAACATGTGGTGTTTGGTTTTCTGTCCTGGTGATAGTTTGCTCAGAATGATTGTTTCCAGCTTCATCCATGTCCCTGCAAAGGACATGAAGTCATCCTTTTTTATGGCTGCATAGTATTCCATGGTGTATATGTGCCACATTTTCTTTATCCAGTCTATCATTGATGGACACTTGTGTTGGTTCCAAGTCTTTGCTATTGTGAATAGTGCTGCAACAAACATACGTGTGCATGTGTCTCTACAGTAGCATGATTTATAATCTTTTGGGTATATACCCAGTAATGGGATTGCTGGTTCAAATGATATTCCTAGTTCTAGATCCTTGAGGAATTGCCACACTGTCTTCCACAATGGTTGAACTAGTTTACAGTCCCACCAACAGTGTAAAAGTGTTCCTATTTCTCCACATCCTCTCCAGCATCTGTTGTTTCCTAACTTTTTAATGATTGCCATTCTAGCTGACATGAGATGATAATCTCATTGTGATTTTGATTTGCATTTCTCTGATGGCCAGTGAAGAGCATTTTTTCATGTGTCTCTTAGCTGCATAAATATCTTCTTTTGAGAAGTGTCTGTTCATATCCTTTGCCCACTTTTTGATAGGATTTTTCTTTCTTGTAAATTTGTTTGAGTTCTTTGTAAATGCCAGCTATTAGCCCTTGTCAGATGGGTAGATTGCAAAAATTTTCTCCCATTCTGCAGGTTGCCTGTTCACTCTGATGGTAGTTTATTTTGCTGTACAGAATCTCTTTAGTTTAATCAGATCCCATTTGTCAATTTTGACTTTTGTGGCCATTGCTTTCAGTGTTTTAGTCATAGAGTCCTCGCCCATGCCTATGTCTTGAATGGTATTGCCTAGGTTGTCTTCTAGGGATTTTATGGTTTTAGGTCTAACATTTAAGTCTTTAATCCATCTTGAGTTAATTTTTGTATGAGGTGTAAGGAAGGGATCCACTTTCAGTGTTCTACATTTGGCTAGCCAGTTTTCCCAGCACCATTTATTCAATACGGAATCCTTTCCCCATTTCTTATTTTTGTCATGTTTGTCAAAGATCAGATGGTTGTAGATGTGTGGTATTATTTCTGAGGCCTCTGTCCTGTTCCATTGGTCTATATATCTGTTTTGGTACCAGTACCATGCTGTTTTGGTTACTGTAGCCTTGTAGTATAGTTCAAAGTCAGGTAGCGTGATGCCTCCAGCTTTGTTCCTTTTGCTTAGGATTGTCTTGGCAATGCGGTCTCTTTTTTGGTTCCAATATGTTAATTTCTTAAACATGGTTTATTTTAGTTATTTGAATGAAATAGCTGCTTTTAAAAATAGCTACTTAATATCTTTTCATCTGCAAATTTAGCATTTGGGGATAACCAGAGACTATTTCTGTTCAATTATTTTTTTCTCCTGAATATGGGTAACATAATCTTGGTTTTAGCACATGTTATAATTATTTTGTTGGAAAGTGGACATATTAGATAATATGTTGTAGTAAGTTTGGATTCTAATTTTTTTTAACTTTATGAAAGCTATTATTATTGCTTTTTTTTTTTTTCTTTTTTTCAAGATGCAGTCTTGCTCTGTTGCCCAGAGCTGGAGTGCAATGGCACAATCTCAGCTCACTGCAACCTCCGCCTCCCATGTTCAGGCAATTCTTCTGCCTCAGTCTCCTGAGTAGCTGGGATTACAGGTACATACCACCACGCCTGGCTACTTTTGTATTTTTAGTAGAGACTGGGTTTCACTATGTTGGCCATGCTGGTCTTGAACCCCTGACCTCGTGATCTGCCTGCCTCAGCCTCCCAAAGTGCTGGGATTACAGGTGTGAGTCACCACACCTGGCCTATTTTTTGTTTCTTTAAGTGACTTGCCTGGGCAAAATTTGTAAAAAGTCTTTCCTCTACCATTTGCACGTGCTGATATTTCTGCTCAGTTAAAATATACACATACAGGAGAGGTTCCAAGATGGCCAAATAGGAACAGCTCCAGTCTATAGCTCCCAGCGTGAGTGATGCAGAAGATGGGTGATTTCTGGATTTTCCACTGAGGTACCAGGTTCATCTCACTGGAGCTTGTCGGATAGTGGGTGCAGCCCATGGAGCAGGCGGGGCATCGCCTCACCCAGGAAGCACAAGGGGTCAGGGAATTCCCTTTCCTAGCCAAGAGAAGCCATGACAGATGGTACCTGGAAAATCAGGACACTCCCACCCTAATACTGCACTTTTCTAGTGGTCTTGGCAAACCACACAGCAGTAGATTATATCCCGCACCTGGCTCGGAGGGTCCCATGCCCACGGAGCCTCACTCACTGTTAGAACAGCAGTCTGAGATCTAACTGCAAGGCGGCAATGAGGCTAGGGGTGGGGCGTCCACCATTGCTGAGGCTTGAGTAGGTAAACAAAGCCGCCAGGAAGCTCGAACCAAGTGGAGCCCACCGCAGGTCAAGGAGGCCTGCCTGCCTCCGTAGACTCCACCTCTGGGGGCAGGGCATAGCTGAACAAAAGGCAGCAGAAACTTCTGCAGACTTAAACATCCCTGTCTGAAAGCTTTGAAGAGAGTAGTGGTTCTCCCAGCAAGGGTTTGAGATCTAAGAACAGACAGACTGCCTCCTCAAGTGGGTTCCTGATCCCTGAGTAGCCTAACTGGGAGACACCTCCCAGTAGGGGCCAACTGACACCTCATACAGTTGGGTGCCCCTCTAAGACAAAGCTTCCAGAGGAAGGATCAGGCAGCAACATTTGTAGTTCTGCAATATTTGCTGTTCTGCAGCCTTCGCTGGTGATATACAGGCAAACAGGGTCTGGGGTGGACCTCGAGCAAACTCCAACAGACCTGCAGCTGAGGGTCCTGACTGTTAGAAGGAAAATTAACAAACAGAAAGGACATCCACACCAAAAACCCCATCTGTACATCACCATCATCAAAGACCAAAGGTAGATAAAACCACAAAGATAGGGAGAAACCAGAGCAGAAAAGCTGAAAATTCTAAAAGTCAGAAGGCCTCTTCTCCTCCAAAGGAAAGCAGCTGCTCACCAGCAACAGAACAAAACTGGACGGAGAATGACTTTCACAAGTTGAGAAGAAGGCTTCGGATGATCGGTAATAACAGACTTCTCTAAGCTAAAGAAGGATGTTCGAACCCATCGTAAAGAAGCTAAAAAACCTGGAAAAAGATTAGACAAATGGCTAACTAGAATAAACAGTGTAGAGAAGACCTTAAATGACCTGATGGAGCTGAAAACCATGACATGAGAACTATGTGACGCATGCCTAAGCTTCAGTAGCCGATTTGATCAAGTGGAAGAAAGGATATCAGTGATTGAAGATCAAATGAATGAAATGAAGTGAGAAGAGAAGTTTAGAGAAAAAAGAGTAAAAAGAAATGAACAAAACCTCCAAGAAATATGGGACTATGTGAAAAGACCAAATCTATGTCTGATTGGTGTACCTGAAAGTGACAGGGAACCAAGTTGGAAAACACTCTTCAAGATATTATCCAGGAGAACATCCCCAACTTAGCAAGGCAGGCCAACATTCAAATTCAGGAAATACAGAGAATGCCACAAAGATACTCCTTGAGAAGAGCAACCCCAAGGCACATAATTGTCAGATTCACTAAAGTTTAAATGAAGGAAAAAATGGTAAGGGGAGCCAGACAGAAAGGTCGGGTTACCCACAAAGGGAAGCCCATCAGACTAACAGTGGATCTCTTGGCAGAAACTCTACAAGCAAGAAGAGAGTGGGGGCCAATATTCAACTGTCTTAAAGAAAGGAATTTTCAACCCAGAATTTCACATCCAGCCAAACAAAGCTTCATAAGTGAAGGAGAAATGAAATCCTTTTCAGACAAACAAAGGCTGAGAGATTTTGTCACCACCAGGCTTGCCTTACAAGAGGTCATGAAGGAAGCACTAAACATGGAAAGGAACAACCGGTATCAGCCAATGCAAAACATGCCAAATTGTAAAGACCATCGACGCCAGGAAGAAACTGCATCAACTAATGAGCAAAATAACCAGCTAACATCATAATGACAGGATCAAATTCAAACATAATAATATTAACCTTAAATGTAAATGGGCTAAATGCTCCAATTAAAAGACACAGACTGGCAAATTGGATAAAGAGTCAGGACTCATCAGTGTGCTGTATTCAGGAGACCCATCTCACGTTCAGAGACACACATAGGCTCAAAATAAAGGGATGGAGAAAGATCTACCAAGCAAATGGACAACAAAAAAAAGCAGGGGTCGCAATCATAGTCTCTGATAAAACAGACTTTAAACCAACAAAGATCAAAAGAGACAAAGAAGGCCATTACATAATGGTAAAGGGATCAATTCAAGAAGAAGAGCTAACTATCCTAAATATATATGCATCTAATACAAGACCACCCAGATTCATAAAGGAAGCCCTTAGAGACCTACAAAGAGACTTAGACTCCCATACAATAATAATGGGAAACTTTAACACCCCACTGTCTACATTAGACAGATCAATGAGACAGAAAGTTAACAAAGATATGCAAGAATTGAACTCAACTCTGCACCAAGCAGACCTAATAGACATCTATAGAACTCTCCACCCCAAACCAACAGAATATACATTCTTCTCAGCACCACATTGCACTTATTCCAAAATTGACCACATAGTTGGAAGTAAAGCACTCGTGAGCAAATGTAAAAGAACAGAAATTATAACAAACTGTCTCTCAGACCACAGTGCAATCAAACTAGAACTCAGGATTAAGAAACTCACTCAAAACCTTTCAACTACATGGAAACTGGACAACCTGCTCCTGAATGACTACTAGGTACATAATGAAATGAAGGCAGAAATAAAGATGTTCTTTGAAATCAATGAGGACAAAGACACAACATATCACATTTAAAGAAGAGTGTAGAGGGAAATTTATAGCACTAAATGCCCACAAGATTAAGCAGGAAAGGTCTAAAATTGACACCCTAACATCACAATTAAAAGAACTAGAGAAGCAAGAGCAAACACATTCAAAAGCTAGCAGAAGGCAAGAAATAATGAAGATCAGAGCAGAACTGAAGGAGATAGAGACACAAAAACCCTTCAAAAAACCAATGAATCCAGGAGCTGGTTTTTTGAAAAGATCAACAAAATTGATAGACCACTAGCAAGACTAATAAAGAAAAAAAGAGAGAAGAATCAAATAGACGCAATAAAAAATGATAAAGGGATATCACCACCGACCCCACAGAAATACAAACTACCATCAGAGAATACTATAAACACCTCTACGCAAATAAACTAGAAAATCTAGAAGAAATGGATAATTTCCTGGACACTTACACTCTCCCAAGACTAAACCAGGAAGAAGTTGAATCCCTGAATAGACCAATAGCAGGCTCTGAAATTGAGGCAATAATTAATAGCCTACCAACCAAAAAAAGTCCAGGACCAGATGGATTCACAGCTGAATTCTACCAGACGTACAAGGAGGAGCTGGTACCGTTCCTTCTGAAACTATTCCAATCAATAGAAAAAGAGGGAATCCTCCCTAACTCATTTTATGAGGCCAACATCATCCTGATACCAAAGCCTGGCAGAGACACAACAAAAAAAGAGTTTAGGCCAATATCCCTGATGAACATCGATGCAAAAATCTTCAATAAAATACTCGCAAACCGAATCCAGCAGCACATCAAAAAGCTTATCCACCATGATCAAGTGGGCTTCATCCCTGGGATGCAAGGCTCGTTCAACATATGCAAATCAATAAATGCAATCCAGCATATAAACAGAACCAAAGACAAAAAACCACATGATTATCTCAGTAGATGCAGAAAAGGCCTTTGACACAATTCAACAGCCCTTCATGCTAAAAACGCTCAATAAATTCGGTATTGATGGAACGTATCTCAAAATAATAAGAGTTATTTATGACAAACCCACAGCCAATATCATACTGAATGGGCAAAAACTGGAAGCACTCCCTTTGAAAACTGGCACAAGACAGGGATGCCCTCTCTCACCACTCCTATTCAATATAGTGTTGGAAGTTCTGGCTATGGCAATCAGGCAAGAGAAAGAAATAAAGGGTATTCAGTTAGGAAAAGAAGAAGTCAAATTGTCCCTGTTTGCAGATGACATGATTGTATATTTAGAAAACCCCATCATCTCAGCCCAAAATCTCCTTAAGCTGATAAGCAACTTCAGCAAAGTCTCAGGATACAAAATTAATGTGCAAAAATCACAAGCATTCTTATACACCAGTAACAGACAAACAGAGAGCCAAATCAGGAATTAACTTCCATTCACAATTGCTTCAAAGAGAATAAAATACCTAGGAATCCAACTTACAAGGGATGTAAAGGACCTCTTCAAGGAGAACTACAAACCACTGCTCAGTGAAATAAAAGAGGACACAAACAAATGGAAGAACATTCCATGCTCATGGATAGGAAGAATCAATATCATAAAAATGGCCATACTGCCCAAGGTAATTGATAGATTCAATGCCATCCCCATCAAACTACCAATGAGTTTCTCTACAGAATTGGAAAAAACTGCTTTAAAATTCATATGGAACGAAAAAAGAGCCCACATTGCCAAGACAATCCTAAGCCAAAAGAACAACGCTCGAGGCATCATGCTATCTGACTTCAAACTATACTACAAGGCTACAGTAACCAAAACAGCCTGGTACTGGTACCAAAACAGAGATATAGACTAATGGAACAGAACAGAGCCCTCAGAAATATTACCAATCATCTGCAACCATCTCATCTTTGACAAACCTGACAAAAACAAGAAATGGGGAAAGGATTCTCTATTTAATAAACGGTGCTGGGACAACTGGCTAGTCATAAGTAGAAAGCTGAAACTGAATCCCTTCCTTACACCTTATACAAAAATTAATTCAAGATGGATTAGAGACTTAAATGTTAAACCTAAAACCATAAAAATCCTAGAAAAAAACCTAGGCAATACCATTCACGACATAGGCATGGGCAAGGACTTTATGACTAAAACACCAAAAGCAATGGCCACCAAAGCTAAAATTGACTAATGGGATCTAATTAAACTAAAGAGCTTCTGCACAGCAAAATAAACTACCATCAAGAGTGAACAGGCAACCTACAGAATGGGAGAAAATTTTTACAATCTACCCATGTGACAAAGGGCTAATATCCAGAATCTACAAAGAACTTAGATAAATTTACAAGAAAAAAAATCAAACAACCCCATCAAAAATGGGCAAAGGATATGAACAGCCACTTCTCAAAAGAAGACATTTATGCAGCCAACAGACACATGAGAAAATGCTCATCATCACTGGCCATCAGAGAAATGCACATCAAAACCACAATGAGATACTATCTCAAACCAGTTAGAATGGCGATCATTAAAAAGTCAGGAAACAACAGGTGCTGGAGAGGATGTGGAGAAATAGAAACACTTTTACACTGTTGGTGGGACTGTAAACTATTTGTGGAAGACAATGTGATGATTCCTCAAGGATCTAGAACTAGAAATACCATTTGGCCCAGCCATCCCATTACTGGGTATATACCCAAAGGATTATAAATCATGTTGCTATAAAGACACACACACACATATGTTTATCGTGGCACTATTCAAAATAGCAAAGACTTGGAACCAACCCAAATGTCCATCAATGACAGACTGGATTAAGAAAATGCAGCACATATACACCATGGAATACTATGCAGCCATAAAGAAGGATGAGTTCATGTCCTTTGTAGGGACATGGATGAAGCTGGAAACCATCATTCTGAGCAAACTATCACAAGGACAGAAAACCAAACACCACATATTCTCACTCATAGGTGGGAACTGAACAATGAGAACACTTGGACACACAGGGTGGGGAACATCACACACCAGGGCCTGTCGTGGGATGGGGAGAGCGCGGAGGGATATCATTAGGAGATATACCTAATATAAATGACGAGTTCACGGGTGCAGCACAGCAACATGGCACATGTATACATATGTAACAAACCTGCATGTTGTGCTCATGTACCCTAGAACTTAAAGTATAATAAAACATATACATATACACGCTCATACATATACATATGTATCAATATTTATATACACTAATATCTACTGGACATGTATACATATATATGTATATCTATAGTATATCTACACACACACACTCCCATATACATACATACACATCTCTAAACCTGGATTCCTAAAGGTTTTCCCATGCCAGTATGGCTTAGTGATTGGATAGAGGTTGTGCTGAAACCCCTGAGCCAATGAATTTTCTGTCTTTTGCCAAAGGATCTCTATGTGGTAAGGGAACTCACTCAAGAGTTCAGGTGCTCTCAGGCCCACTCAAGCTCCAGCTTTTACTTACCACTGGATCTTTTCTTATCTTCTCTTTTATGCAAACAAATTCAGGGGTAGCCAGTTTTGAGTGACTAGCTCGGGCCTTCTCCAGGAAACATACAAAGCCAGAGTAATATTCTCCAACTGTGACTACAGCCTCAGACTAATAGAGCCATTGGCTTTCCCTGTTTACCCACCTCAGAGATCAGCACTTTTACCACATATGCTGCTGGGAGCGGTCGTTTCTCATCACTCCAGATTGAGTGAGCTCTCATTGATCATAACAGAGAAGTTGCCCGTCCTCATGGGCTGGCCAGCTTCTACAAATCCTCTGTCCTTACTGAAGTGAGGAGTAAGGGGAGGGAGGATATGCGAGTAGCTTCAGGCTAGAATGCCACAGATTCTCATTATTCTTATATTCAGCAGTTTTTCAAGCCTAAATGCTTCTTAGGTTGTTGTATGCCTTTGGTTGATTTTCAGAGTGCCAAAATGATTGTTTTTGTCAATTTTATCCAGCTTTATAGTTGCTTTTTACAGACAGAATTTGTCTCCTTACTTGGCCATAACCAAAAGCTCACCACTTACTACCTTTAAAAGAATCACTTATATATTAATTCTGTTTCATGTTTACATGCAAGTATTTTTTTAAAAATACCTAAATATACTACTCCCTTTTATAGTGTTTAGGAATCTGACCTTGTAATTTTAAGAGACTAATTAGCTCAAATCTAGTTTCATTTTTAAATTTTATATCTTGCTTTTTTCCTATGTCAAAATGACTTATCTCATAAGAGGATAGTAAGAAAACTGAAAAGTGATCAGCCATTTCATATGCCTTCATGAAAACTGCTCAAGATGATATGATTGAGGAAGAGTACGAAGATCAATGTGCATGGGTCTACATTATCCTAGGACTGACTTATTTCCCTATAGAGTGGAAATCTTCTACTTCTAACTTCTGTGGCAATGAATTCTTTTTTTTAAAGCATGATTACATGAGAACTCTTCAGAGAAAAGAACTTGAATCTCTTCATATCACAAAAGCTTACTCTAGTGAATTCTGAGTAACGCAAACTGAGAATTAAATTTAGAATTTGCAGGGTCATGAGCTTCTACCCAGATTATCTCAGGAAAAGGTATTAAACAGGAGCATCATTACCCCATTAATCATAAAAAAAGGCCAACTGACACAACTGTCTATTCTTTGAGGTAGCAAAAAACCCAGTCAGGCAGGCATTGTTTTGTACTCATTTAGTAATTCTGATATTCAAGACTATTCCTTAGACAGAAAAGTATATGGCTCTCTAAAGGTCAGGCAAGTCTGGACTGCTATGATGATATTCTCAAAGATGAGTTATGTTCCATGCAAGTATATTCACTAAACGTGTATGGTACCAAATAATCTGACTCCAAGTAATAAAAAAATAGCTTTTGGGTGTTTTCCACACCTTTAGACATGACGAACATAGACTATTTAATTGTATAAAGATTTTCCTGGCATATCTTCCTTTTGGGAAAAAGTCCTGAAAGTTCTTCTGTTTTATGAAATATTCTAGTCTCTGTTCTGCATTATAGTATTTTACATAGAACTTACAGTCTTAAAAAAGAATGTTCATTTGTTTGAAAGCTCCCAAATTGACTAATATTATTGCTATTATAGTTTGTTTTTACATAGTGTTTAATAGAACATTCATTGTGATTAAGCAAGATTGCCTCTTTGTCTCCTTTTCTCTTTTCTTCCAAATAGTTCAATGCCATTATAACTTTCCTCTAACAGAGATGGGAATGTTTTCCTTCGCTGAATCCCCATCTCATGAGTCTACAGTCTTGAAACTCTTATTTTAACAGAACAGTCATCTGACTCGGTTTGGCTGTCTCTTACCAAAATCTCTTGGCAGCAACAGAGTAACCCTTGCTGGTACCTGTGAGAGAAAAACAAAGGGTCTGTTTTGAGTATAGCAGAAGATAAAAAATGAACTTGATACTTCTTCACATCTTAAAACTTTTTTTTATTTAAGAAATATGCTAAGTTGTAACATTAACATTTAAATTCCTAGGAACCATCTTTATAGTTGATTATATTTTTATTGGTGAAATATATCACAACTACATTCTATTCCACTCTGTTATAGTGATGTTTGTTCTTTATAAAAAACTTTATTATTTTTACTTCATTATAAAATAGCTACATAATAATGAAATGTTTAATAATGTTCTGCAAAGAGGAAAAAAAAGCATAAGGGATATTGACCATCTTGGATTGTTTTTCATGAATTCAGAGTCCTCAGTAAGTGATTTTAGAAACTCAACTTAATCAACTTAGTTCAAATAAGCAGTCTCTGTTGATTAAAATAGTCTTTACTGTCATCAGAGTATTCCAATTCTAAACTCAGAGAATTTAGGAATTTTAGTTTATAATCAGAAAGCACCCTGGTGAACTATGAATAGTGACAAAGGCCTTAAGGAAGATTTATCCCAACTTTGGTAGAACCTGGGGAGTTGTCTTTTACATTTTATCATGCACCTTTCTAGTAACTGCAGTTCTTCTATCCCACAGTGGTTCTCTTTAGCTTATGGGAAATTTAAGTCCTGATATTAAATTCTTATTAATTTCTGTAACCTCCTTGGTTACACTGGCCTGTAAGCAAATCTCATTTCAGCCTCTGCTCAAACCCTTGGAAAAGTTAGGTAGTATCTCTGAACCTCAATGCTGCCTGTAAATATGTAAAATGAAAGGAACCAATTAGATGCCTAGCTATAACATTTCTTGATTTGAAGTGTTTATGCTTTTTTAGAATCACCACTCTCCATATATTTGTGTGAGCTAATCAACTATTCTCTATATATCTACTCATGGCCTCCTTGGTACAACTAATCCTTTCAGACCTTAACTTACCCTGTTCCTGTGTCCAAGAATCAATTCAACTGAAATGGCTGGTCAGACCATTTTTTTTCTTGATTACAAGGGTTCTCCGAACACCAAGTTTCCTCAAATGATAAAATACCTGCTCCAGAAGAATCTCTCAATATGGTGCTGAATTTGCATAGGTTATTGATCCTAATTTCTAGACTCTGAATGGAGGTTAATTGTGCTTGGAATAGTGGTTCTCAAATGCATAAGGACTTAAAATCCACAGGGTTAGTGCTGGGTGAGGCAGAGGTCAGTAGCTCTTGAACTGGATAGTAAACATCAAGAAATTGAGAAATAAGAAACAGGAACTTTGGGATGCTTTGAGGAGCATACTTAAAACCACCACAGCCTCAGATGTTTGTGTTGAAGGAGTAAGATGGCCAAGAAAAAAAAAAAAAGTTAGGTCTGAGACTTTACTCATTCCAATAACAGACCTGGCAGAGAAATCATTACCCATTTTGCAACACAGCCTTAGGGCAAGTCTGGGCAAGCTCTGGGTGGGCAAAAAATAGGCTTTCCAAAACTCACCTAGCTTTCCAGCCCACCCCACGTACATGCCCCACACATGAAGTCTTCCTTTCTTTCCCTTCTTTCCCCCTCCCCCCCCCCCCCCCCCCCCCCCCTCTCTCTTCCAGAATGAATGATTTGTATGACTGTGGAATGTGTTTGTCAGACAAGTCCATCAGGGACCTACTAGTCCCTTAAAGGGTAAGAGAGAGACATGAGTCTTGTGGTCATCATGAGTGGTTGGGCTTCCCCACTACCTCATTCATTTATGTTAGCTAACTATTAAAATCTAGGTCTTTACTAATTTATAGTTCAAGTATCCATATGAGTGTGTGTGTGTGTGTGTGGGTCTGTGTGTGTGTAAACACTGACGGCTATTTTTCCAAATGAACTGATGATGACCTCCAACTTGTGGTTCAGGAGAAGGAACTGTATGTCCTACTTTTGCTCTGGAAAAATGAAACGACTGCTAAGGGGGAGTAGTCACGATGGAATTGTGCATGTGTGTGTTAGGTAATATTGGGTGGAAAATTAAGGGATATTTTCCTTTGTAGTATTCCAAATAAATCTGTTTATGTCATAGATAGTTACTTGGAATAAATATCTTTCTTCATGAATGCCCTCTTAATTTCCAGAAAATCTTATAAATGTTTCTCAGTAAGGTTCTTTAAATAAACTTTGTTTCAATCATAATAATACTAGCTACCATTGAGCATTTACAGTTCCTGGCATTGGGTTCAACACTTTACATTCTTGATCTTTCATCCTTATACTCTCAAAAGACGGGGCATTGATTTTCCCAGAAAACTGAGATTTGGGGAGGCTAAGTAAATTTGCCTAAGGTCATGGAACAAATACATTGTACAGCTGTTACTTGATCATAGATCTGACTGGCTCCAACCATTGGACACTTACCGTTGTCACATAAGGGGATTCAGACAGATATCTAGCTTATTTTATAACTGTTCTCATTTGGTGAGAGATTGTCTATAAAGATATTTGGTTTTTATGAGCTTTAATGGCTGATGTAAAACAATTTGGTAATTATTTTTAATTTAAAAAAACCTTATAATCAATCTAAACATACTCCTATGTAATATACTGAGACTCTTAGAAAATATTTTAGAATAGAGGTTAGCAGTCTTCAGATACTGAATTATAATGCCATCCACTTTTAAAGAGTGATATGACACTTTCAAGAATCTAGACTTCAGATGGCTTGCAAAAGTACACCTATATCTAGAGCAATACTTGGATATAATATTTCCTGAAATACAGTCTTTCTCTTAAAGAAAAAAATAATAATATTAGTTCAGGTCCTTGAAATATGAGGCAAGGATTAGAGATTTGTTAAGTAAATGATGACCCAGACTATATAAATCTAATGATCAGAATCCCTTTAAACATTTTTAAGGAGATTGGAGAACAGCAAATAATATTTATTGAAAACCTGTTGTATGTTATGTGCTACTAGGAGCTTAGACAACATAACCTCACGTGGACCTTACAACTGCTCTGGAGGCCAGTCATTGTTCTTGAGTCAGGCTTTTTTTTCTGGTATAAGAAACAGAGTTGCCCCCTCATGCTGTCTCAAAAGGCATGAGTTATTTCAAGGGAGAGTGGGTGGAGGGTTTGTACAGTAAGGGAACCAGGAAGCTCATGGAATTGTCATACAATCTGGCCTTACAAGCACTTCAGTTACAACTCTGTCAAAATGGGAAGGGGCTCAAGAAACTTGCTCTTCCCATCTAAGGAAAGGATGGTATTTTTCAGCTTTTGGTGAGATGATTTATCTTCAGAATGGGTCTAATCTGAAAACAGACCCCACTGGGCAGAAACATGAAATTCATGTTCATAATTATGTAAACGAAATGAAAATTACTTGCATTGTTATACCATCTATATAAAAATTATAATTTTCTGTTTATTTTCCCACCATTTTTGCTGTAGTTATATTTTTTGGTTACATTACTTTTTATAATAAAACAGTGACAGGTTTTATATAATAATCTGTAACTGGCTTTTTAATGAAATGTGTTTTCCATGGAAATACTCCAGACTTGACACTGGTGTCAATTCTATTGTGCTCGTTCACATATATAATACACACTACACATTTTTACATATACACATACATATATAAAGGCACACATACCTAATGCATAATTCATTTAAGCATGTTTATTATTGGACACTTGAGTTGTTTTCAGTATTTTGCTAATTTAAACAACACCATGTTGAACAACTTTGCATACATACAGTTTCACACATATGTGCATATATTCTAAGAAGTGGAATTGCTGGATGCAAATTTACATACCTTTTAAAGATTTGTTACTCCAAATCCTGTATTTGTCCTCCAAATCCTCTCTCAAAGGAATGTACCAATTTATACTTCCACCAGCATTGTATGAGACTCACTGTTTCTGTGTACCTTCCTCAAACCTTCACATTTTTCTAATTTGAACACTTTAGGTATGACCAGACTGTAGAGCCTCAGGTTACTACTTATTTACCAATTGTTTTTCAGCTGATACTTTTAAGGTTCTGCTCCAGTTAGGCCACAGACTCCTATTTCCTTTACTTTTAGGATAATGCTGGCTAGGGCTCATTTAGCCTAATTTCTGTTTTCTGCCCTAGTACAGTAGCCTCCTTTGTCCATGCTTAAACGATTTCAGAAATCTAAAAGGGAATTTTCCAATACATATACCCGCTTCTTTCATGTCAGTAAAATAAAAGCATTATAGGACTCCTCCATTTGATATGTGATGTCAACTAGTCTGTTAACACTAAATTGCAGACACTCAAAGGTGAGAATCAGTCCTAGGAAGATTATGCACAAGCAGTCTACAATGCAAATATTAAGCAGGCTCAAAAGTAGATCTGTAACTTACAGCTGCAGCTCCATCAAGGCAACAAGTGGACACATCCTGGCAAAGTGCAATCTGACCTCCTTTGTTCTCATTAGCTCATTGTTCTTTAATACATTTTAACTGGAAAAAGTTAAATAGCCTTCAATAACAAGACAATTATGGTGTCATAGAATTAGTGTTGAAATCTTCCAGCTCACATACTAGACAAAACGTAGTTCTCCCAATACCTATCTGGAGGATCCCTGAAGAGGATGCCAACCACATGACTATTGCTCCCCTGATTCAAGCCACCCCTGAATGGCATGAAGGCTGTTAGCTCAGTGAAGAGGCTTTGAAACACTGTCCTGTAGACTGCCATGGACAGGCTGCACTTCAGATTTGTCTAGAGAGATATAAGACATGATCCATGGCCAAGGAATCGGGGCCGGCGGGCGGCGGGGGGGGGGGGCGGTCTCAGACATCTTTAAGTTCCTCTAGTAATTTTGGTGAATAGTTCTAGTCTTTGGAACTATGGCTCAGAGCATCAAAGAGAAATGTAGCTCCTGCTCCCATCCTGTCAACTTTACACAACTGCCTAGAGCTATGTGATCTAATATGGCAGACAGAGCCACTAGGCACATGTGGCTATTGGCCACATGAAGTATGCATAGCTAGTCAAGATTTCAAAGACTTATATTAAAATGATAATGTTTTGGACATAGGGGGTTACATAAAAGTATTGTAAGACCTAATTCCACCTTTTTTAAAACATATTTTAATGTGGCAATAAAGCATTTAAAGTTATATAAATGGCTTACATTATATTTCTACTGGACAATTCTGATCTAGAAGGCATAGTTCCATAGCTCAGGAACTTTGAGTCATAAAATTTTAAAGTTAAAGGAATCTTGTAGATGAAACAGTTCTCTCACTTTGAGAATGAGGAAACAGGTACCCCATTGGTAAAGTGACTTATTCTGGTAACCTGAGTTGTTGGTAGAGCCAGGATGTTCCCGAATCCCACAACTCTGGATTTCCATCCAATGCTAGCTTCTCCTTCCCATGCTGCTCATCTTGGGCAACAGTAGCCACACCGAGTGTTTTAGGATTCCTACAATTCTGACGCATACAAAGCCTCACCACTCATAGCCCCTGCTGTAGTCTCTGCTCACCAGATTCTGTTTGCATAACTAAGGCATCCAAATTCATTACTACAGAACCATAGTCACGCCCTTAAGCAGATGCCTCCTCTTTTCGCCATCTCACATTATTAGTTTTGCCTAAACCACATGGAGCTATGGTTTTAGTGAGGCCTTAGTATCTTTCTAACATGTTTCCAAAAAATAAATTCTACTTATTTGAGTGGTGTGACATTCACTAATAATATTTCTCCCACCTCCACGTTTACTAACATTCTGGTTCTCTCTGCATCCGGAGAACAATGTGTTTTCTTCTCCAGTACTAGTTAGAAGGATCAAGTGCTGATGGGTGATGAGCCCCTCCCTGGCTCCTGCCCTTTAGCCATAAAAACAAGTTATCTTTTTGGATGCCATCAGCAGAGCCTTGTTTATATAACAGTTTTTTAAAGCCAAAAATAGTTTTTCTTCTTTCTCATCTTTTAATAAAATATGTGAGAACTTTAATAGTGTTATTGGTAAGCATCCAAAATATTTAGAAACTACTTCCCCTGCCACAGAAATATTTGCTGCTCTGAAGGGTGCATTCAAAGGATCTACTTTCCCCAGTGATTCCCAGCCTGTTGAGATTCATGCACGTATGTCCCAAAATGTATTAAAATCCACGTGCACGTGTGTGTGTGTGTGTTGTTCAAAGTCAGTGCAGATGCATAGAAATACCCGGCCCATGTGTGTTGCATTTTGATGTATTTCCTTCTGAATGCCTCAGGTTTAAGCTGAGCTGTCAAGTGTAGAATTTAGAGGGAGTAATTAACTCAAGTCACTGATAAATTAAAATGTCCCCAGGCAAATAAGAGTATGTGAATAAATCTGATTTTGTAATGATTTCTTAGAACAGGTCACAAAAATACTTTCCAATCTCAGTCCTTTACTGTCTAGTTGAATCCTTGCTGCTGGAGGAAGGCAGGCAAGTCTTCTTTGCCTTTCCTCAAAGCCCAGTATCCAATGCAGCAAAAATTCCTGATCATGACTCTCTTTCCTACATCACTTGTAGGTGATTTTTTGTTTGTTTTTTGTTTCTTTCTGCTATTGACTGTTTCTGATTATAGAGATCTAGGGCAATGACATTCACTTTGTGAATAGTAATAAATGAAAATGTCATGTTTGGAGATGTAATATCAGTACCATCTGTAATGGCAGACTGCAGCCTACATTGGCATAAATACTAGTGCCATACAATTATTTATAAATGGAGCCTTGTTGAGGGGAAGAGTTATGCTTTAATTAATAAAAATCTAAGACACGGTGGTGACAGAATATGCCGGGTATAGGGTAGAAAATGCAATTCTTGGAAGTATCCTTCCCAGTGGCAGGAACTGAAGACTCCGGATCAACCAGGTGGACCTTTTCATTGATGAGCTGATAGCTTCTAGGCTGTGGGGAACCTCTGGTGTCTTACAACTCTTAACTACTGCAAAATTTCTTGTTGTGCCTCATAAACATATGATCTTCCTATTGGAAGAGCTACTTGGTCCTTGGACAAACAAGGATAGTGTATTGCTTTAAACCTTATCTACTTGCTACAGTTTCCTTCTCCTGCCAATATGAGCATGCTTCTAAATGCCACAAGGTGTTTCAATGTAATCAAAGTTGGCTCTACTTTTTTTTTTTTGAGATGGAGTCTCGCTCTGTCTCCCAGGCTGGAGTGCAGTGGCCGGATCTCAGCTCACTGCAAGCTCCGCCTCCCGGGTTCCCGCCATTCTCCTGCCTCAGTCCCCTGAGTAGCTGGGACTACAGGCGCCCCCCACCACGCCCGGCTAGTTTTTTGTATTTTTTAGTAGAGACAGGGTTTCACCGTGTTAGCCAGGATGGTCTCGATCTCCTGACCTCGTGATCCGCCCGTCTCCGCCTCCCAGAGTGCTGGGATTACAGGCTTCAGCCACCGCGCCCGGCCTAGGTTGGCTCTACTTTTGCCTTTTGTTTGGCTAAAGCATCAAGCCATCTTGTTGATGCTTTATTGTGTTTATCAGTCAGATTATGTAGAAAGCATTCAGAAGTCATTATTTCAGTTTCAGAGTTCTTAGAGGTCTCTACCCTTAAACTTTGAAAGTAAACATGAACAGTATCTCTCCACACATACACAGTAACCTCACTGCAATGTTTTTAAGTTTCAAGTCGCAATCTATTAGTGGGTCTTGAAATCTATTTAGTTGATCAAATTCTTTCTTTTTTAATGAAATAGACTAAAATAAAAAATAGAAACATTGATTTGTGAAACTTTTATATTTCTATATCTTTATCATCTAGCTTTCTATTTATCATCTGCCTATCCATATTAGTTTTAGTTTAAAGAAAAGGTTTGAAGAAAATCTGCGTTAAGGGAACTATCAGAAATAGATTATTAGAGTACATGACAATTCCTCTGATTTCATGCTACACTAAATAGGGAACACTTACTATACAAGCATTTGTAGGTTTGCATATATGATATCTTTCACAACTTCCTCCTTTTAAATCTCCATATTATTATTTTTTAACTGTAGAGAGATTAGTAAAGGGAGTCATCATAAGTCTTAAGGATTTTAGTAATTGTCAACCATCTACGATCAAATTTAAATATACTTCCTATTTATAATTTTAGTTCAGTTACTGTAGTTATATAACTTTTGTTTCCTATATATGGCAAATACTGTTTTAATATTAGTAAAATGTAGAAGCTTCTTGTCTAGGTTTAAATTTCAGAGAACGACAGCTGATAGATCAGGGACAAAGAAAAGTTAGTATTATTCTTTCACACTCAGAACACTGTAATAGAGATCATTAATTTCAGTACAGTGTATAGCACAGGTGATGTGGTTAAGTGGAAAAAGATAGGCTTTGCATTATTATTACAAACTGGGAATCTATAATACTTCCTTTACTTTTCAAGCACATGTTAGCTCATCTGTCGTTCTAAGTGTTGATATAGCTCATTTTACTCACAAAATGGCATCTGTTGACTTGTGAGGCAAGATCTCTTAGGTTAGCTTCATCCATAGTCATTCTTAGTAGCACTCAAAGAAAGCACAGTTCATATGGCAACATTCTTTTCAAATGATTCCCCACAAAATTATGTTTTACTTAAAAACTTGCTTAAAGAGAAGGAATATTACACCACGGAATACTATGCAGCCATAAAAAGGAACAAGATCATGTCCTTTGCAGAGACATGGATGGAGTCATTATCCTCAAAAAACTAACGCAGGAACAGAAAACCAAACACCGCATGTTCTCACTTATAAGTGGGAGCTGAATGATAAGAACACAGGGAGGAGAACAACACACACTGGGGCCTGTGGGTGACAGGGCAGGGAGAACATCAGGAAAAATAGCTAATGCATGCTGGGCTCAATACCTAGGTGATGGGTTGATAGGTGCAGCAAACCACCATGGCATATGTTTACCTATGTCACAAAATACATGTGTACCCTGGAACTTAAAATTTAAAAAAAAATTTAAAGGGAAGGAATATTTCTCTGCATCTGGAAAAAAAAAAGTCATTATCTTGACATATATTTTAATATTTCGTTTGTAATTTCCTGGTAATTTTACTTATTGAAACATGGGGAAAATATTCAAAAGCTAGTTTTGGAAAGATTTGAAAATAAAGGTGACACCATCATCCCTCTTTAAATAGAGCATGAATATTTGAGTGAATGTAACAATTTAGTGTTAACTCTCTCAGTCCCTTTGTGACATTAGTATGGACACTTAATATGTACATAAATTTGGAAAAGGTTGCCACCTTGGCCGCATCATAAAAGAAGTCTAGCTGGGCGCGGTGGCTCAAGCCTGTAATCCCAGCACTTTGGGAGGCCGAGATGGGCGGATCACGAGGTCAGGAGATCGAGACCATCCTGGCTAACACGGTGAAACCCCGTCTCTACTAAAAATACAAAAACTAGCCGGGCGAGGTGGCGGCGCCTGTAGTCCCAGCTACTCCGGAGGCTGAGGCAGGAGAATGGCGTAAACCCGGGAGGCGGAGCTTGCAGTGAGCTGAGATCCGGCCACTACATCCCAGTCCGGGCGACAGAGCGAGACTCCGCCTCAAAAAAAAAAAAAAAAAAAAAGAATTCTAATGAAGTCGAATGCTCAAATACCACTTTTAATAACTTTCCTATTAAGCCCCAGCACTTTAAAGATGATAGTTAATTTTGATTCTTTAGTTACTTATTCCTGTGATGAATTTGACATTTAAAAAAAATTTTTTTTAATGGCTTGTGTGCCTTCGGGAGAAAAGAAAAACTATGAATGAGTTGAGTTTTCTGCTTTTATGTGCTAATATTTGTGCTGACTGCATCACAATTAAATTCACTGGTCAGAGTTCTGATGATTTGGGATACATTTTTTAAGATGACATTTTTTACAACTATTATTGTAAAATTTGAGGAAAATGACATCTATAATTTTTATCATAAAGCCATTTATATTCTAATATCAAAAGAGATTTTAAAATTATATAACTGATTTTTTATTGTTTTGTTTTTGTTTTTTTTTGAGATGGAGTCTCATTCTGTTGCCCAGGCTAGAGTGCAGTGGCATGATCTCGACTTACCACAACCTCCACTTCCTGGGTTCAAGCGATTCTCCTGCCTTAGCCTCCCCAGTAGCTGGGATTACAGGTATGCGCCACCACACCTGGCTAATTTTTCTACTTTTAGTAGAGGTGGGCTTTCACCATGTTGGGCAGGCTGGTGTCAAACTCTGACCTTGTGATCTGCCTGCCTCAGCCTTCCAAAGTGCTGGGATTACAGGTGTGGGCCACTGCACCCGGCTGAATATAAGTTTTAACATCAAGAAATACCCATAACTTCTTAGTTTATATGGCTTAATGAACTTTTTTGAGATTTACAAAATAATTAGATTGTTTTCCAGAATTATTCCTGGACTCATAATTTGTAAGATTCTTTTAAAATATCTCAAGAGAGCTGAGTGTGATGGTGCACATCTACAGTCCCAGCTACTCAGGAGGCTGAGGTGGGAGGATCACTTGAGCCCAGGAGTTTGAGGTTGTAGTGAGCTACAATCCTGCTACTGTACTCCAGCCTGGGCAACAGAGCAAGACCCCATCTCTGGGGGAAAAAAAAAAAATGTGTGTGTGTGTGTGTGTGTGTCTCATAAGCCTCTGGCTGCTCTCCAAACCCTTATTTAGTCTTATCCAGTAGAAACACATTAACCATCAAATAAATCCTTGATTTTTACTGAAAAATAAAGAAGCTTATATTTAGCAAATGTACTATCACAATAGTACTTCGCAAAAAGTTCCTGCTTAATGCATTATGTCATCAAGTGATTAATGAAAAGGGACTGACAACAAATGTGAGTCATATCTGAAGCTACAAAACAGAGAGAGCTATTCTGTCATCCTCCTTCTGATGAAAATTATATAGACTATGTATTGTATTATATACGTATTTTGTATATATTATTATATTAAAATATACACCGTTTTAGACTGCAAAGATCTTCAGAGATATTCTACACCAGTGGTTCTCAGACGGGATTCACTTTCAGGAGCTGTAAAACTTGTTTAGACTATGCATCCTGCAACAGGTAAATTGGAATCTCTGTGATAGGGCCCCAGGGTATCAAAGGTTTATAAATTCCCTAAGTGATTCCAATATACCGTCTAAGTGTTAAGAACTATTGGCTTAGGCCAGTGGTCTTCAAACTTCAAACTCAAATGTACATAAGAATCACCTGCAGTTTGTTAAAACATGGATTCCTGGCCCTCACCCCTAGAGAATCTAATTAAGTAGATCTGGGATTGGTCTGAAAATTTTCAAGATCTCAAGTGCTATGGACTGAATTTTGTTCCCCAAAATTCATACGTAAGTCCCAACCCCCATTGTGACCATACTTGGAAATAGAGCTTTTAGGATTAAAGAAAGGTAAAATGAGGTCATAAGGATGATGCCTTATAAGAAGAGGGAGAAAGAGAGATCACTCTGTCTCCATGTGCAGGCCACGTGAGAACACAGGCTACTGTCTGCAAGCAAGAAAGAGAACCCTCACCAGAAACAGAATTGGCTAGCACCTTGATCTTGAACTTCCTAGCCTCCAGAACTGTGAGAAATAAATTTCTATAGTTTTAGCCATCCAATCTATGGTATTTTGTCATGGCATCCCAGGCTGACTAATGAATCAGTGATGCTAATAGCAGTGGTCCATGGACCATATTTTTGAGCACTTCTAGCCTAGGCCACATCCCCCAGAAATTTCGTTTTAATTTGTCTGGAGGTAGTAGAGGGCATCATTTTTTCCCCAAAGTTTCCTGGGTGGTCCTAAAGTATAACCATACTTGAGAACAAACAAAGTAGGATGTTTTCTTCTATTTATAGCTAAGGACACTAAGACTCAAAAGAAGTTGTGATTTGCCCAAGTTATCATGGTTTATGCTACTGCTGATTTTTCCAAATTTATAGGGGAAGTAAAAACAGAAAGAATTTCTTCTAGGGTCAATTTAGTCCTAGAACCTATAACCTTCAGTTTCCAGAATTAACCCATTAATTTTCCCATAGACAACATTAAAATTTGTCAATTTCAGGCAGATTCATTTAAAGTAATTTTTCCATTATACTACAATCTAAGATTGTTGTAGCCTATGTCTATTTTTACTTTGTAACAGTTGTTTTTTTTGCCATGTTTTATGACTGATCAGAAGTGAGATTTTTAAATATATATATATACTCACACATATACATATACATATATGTGTGTGCATATATATGATAGGTACTTGCCACATGTTTAATGACTGATCAGAAAGTGAGATTTTAAAATATACATATATATACACACATATATGTGTGTGCTTGTGTGTGTATACATACATGATACTTAGCTGATCTGCACACCACAACATTCATCTGCCCACCATGAACAGAAGCACTGCTATCTTGTATAATAACAGGAAATTCAGAAAATTGATTCATGCAATAAAAAGATGGAAATTTATTAGAATTTTTAAATACCTTAATTCCCAGGTATAATGAGAGGAAAAATAAGATGGGTGAAAGTTTATTAAAGATTTCACCTCAAGGACAGGCATTTAGTTAGTGATTTTACATATGTAGTGATGTGAACTTACATTGTTTATATATTGGGGAGAAATTACATCGTAAGTAAAGCATAACACATTAAGCTTAACGCTGCTAAATGAAAGGTGCCATCCCCTGCACATTCTGAGTAGGCACTTGATTTCCTCCAAAAATAAACCTTATTTCTTCTTAGGCACTGACATTTTGTTAATAGAGGAAATGAATCTACATTTTTTCATAAATTGCCAGAGTTAATATGAAATATGCACTTCCCAAAAGGAGAAATTAGTTGTACATTTTTGGCCAATGATTCAGCAAGGAGAAGTGAGAAAAAGAAAATATGGCTAGGAATCAGAAGGCTCGACTTCTCCTTCCACTTCTAAGTAATTAGCAGCAAAAACTGGTAACAGTCCTACATCTATGTTAACCTTTGTTTCTTAGCCATAAGTAGAAAGCTGAAACTGGATCCTTTCCTTACTCCTTATACGAAAATTAATTCAAGATGGATTAGAGACTTAAATGTTAGACCTAAAACCATAAAAACCCTAGAAGAAAACCTAGGCAATACCATTCAGGACATAGTCATGGGCAAGGACTTCATGTCTAAAACACCAAAAGCAATGGCAACAAAAGCCAAAATTGACAAACGGGATCTAATTAAACTAAAGAGCTTCTGCACAGCAAAAGAAACTACCATTAGAGTGAACAGGCAACCTACAGAATGGGAGAAAATTTTTGCAATCTACTCATCTGACAAAGGGCTAATATCCAGAACCTACAAAGAACTCAATCAAATTTACAAGAAAAAAACAAACAACCCCATCAAAAAGTGGGCAAAGGATATGAACAGACACTTCTCAAAAGAAGACATTCATACAGCCAACAGACACATGAAAAAATGCTCATCATCACTCTCCATCAGAGAAATGCAGATCAAAACCATAACAAGATACCATCTCACACCAGTTAGAATGGCAATCATTAAAAAATCAGGAAACAACAGGTGCTGGAGAGGATGTGGAGAAATAGGAACACTTTTACACTGTTGGTGGGACGGTAAATTAGTTCAACCATTGTGGAAAACAGTGTGGCGATTCCTCAAAGATCTAGAACTAGAAATATCATTTGGCCCAGCCATCCCATTACTGGGTATATACCCAAAGGATTATAAGTCATGCTGCTATACAGACACATGCACACGTATGTTTATTGCGGCACTATTCACAATAGCAAAGACTTGGAATCAACCCCAATGTCCATCAGTGACAGACTGGATTAAGAAAATGTGGCACATATACACCATGGAATACTATGCAGCCACAAAAAAAGGATGAGTTCGTGTCCTTTGTAGGACGTGGATGCAGCTGGAAACCATCATTCTCAGCAAACTATCGCAAGAACAGAAAACCAAATACTGCCTGTTTTCACTCATAGGTGGAAACTGAACAATGAGACCACTTGGACACAGGAAGGGGAACATCACACACCAGGGCCTATTGTGGGGAGGGGGGAGGGGGGAGGGATAGCATTAGGAGATATACATAATGTAAATGACAAGTTAATAGGTGCAGCACACCAACATGGCACATGTATACATATATAACAAACCTGCACATGTACCCTAGAACTTAAAGTATAATAAAATAAAAAAAAGAATAGATTTTTTTTTAAAAAAACCTTAGTTTCTTCATAAAATGAAATGGTTAGACTGTAATTATTCCAAGTTTCCTTCTACTTTTCTCACTTAGATGACAAATACTTCTAAGGAATGCTGTGTTGTTTATTTGTTTAATAGTTGTTGGGTTTTAAAATTTTGTTATGTTAGCATTTTTAAAAAGTGGAAGTGTTTTCCATTTAGCCAAGATGAGTAAAAATGGCAAACTTAAAATGGCACTATTAAAAAATCAAAAAATGAAAGAAAATAGGGAAAAAGAACCACTGTGTATTCTTTGGAGTTTGGTGAGAAAGGATATAGACACATGTCATATAGTCTAATGTCAGCAAACTGTTGACTATTTCCCATCTAAAAGATACTATAAATGGAAAATAGCCCAGATTTTCTTTGCCTGACACAGGTGATCTCATCAGCAGAAGAAAAAGCCTGAGCAGAAGAAGTATGAATGGCCTGGCTGTCAAAATGTTTTATTGGAATTCATTATGTGTAATACTCAGCAGCAGAAACTTGAAGTGAAACATTAACTGCAATATGAAGTCAACTTCAATAGTTCAGCCAGTATTGACATCAAATATTTTTCCCAAACTGCATATCCAACAAAAGTATTTAGAAAGAAATACATTAGTGAGCTTGGGTTAATAAGAATGAATCTTCACAATATTTTATATAATAATAAACCAGAACAAATGTGACAAATATATTCTCTAAGTCTACTTCATTTGGTTCAAGTACCTGCTTGGTAACATGCTTTTTTTTCTTTTTGACACCGAGTTTCACTCTTGTTACCCAAGCTGGAGTGCAGTGGTGTGATCTTGGCTCACTGCAACCTCTGCCTCTTGGGTTCAAGCGATTCTTGTGTCTTAGCCTCCTGAGTAGCTGGAATGACAGGTGTGTGCCACCACGCCCAGCTAATTTTTGTGTGTGTGTTTTTAGTAGAGATGGAGTTTTGCCATGTTGCCCAGGCTGATCTCGAACTCTCGGGGTCAAGCACTTTGCCTGCCTCGGTCTCCCAAAGTGCTAGGATTACAGGTATGAGCCACCTCACCCAGCCTATTTAGTAACACTCTAATAGTGAGTGGTTCCCAAACTTTTGGTACATTGGAATCACAGAGTTTCAAACACCTCAAACTTTCTAATTTGACTGGTACAGACTCTAACTGGGCAATCAGAAGTTCTTAAATCTCTCCAAATGGTTCTAATGTGCAGCAAAGTTTGGGAAGCACCACTGTGTAGCACTGGTTCTGACTCTGGCTACACATTAGAACTATCTGGTACCTTTAAAAGCATATAGGACATCTGGACTTCATCCTAGAAGGAATTAAATCAGAATTTCTAAGAGTGCGACTAGGCGTTGGTGTGTTTTTGGTTCTCCCAAGTGATGCTAATATGCACCCAGGGGTTAGAATTACTATTATAGAATATTGCCAGGACAATCCTTATCTCCTCCTAAAGAGCACAGAAGGCTTGATTTCCAAACTACTGCAAAAATTGGCATGACCTCTACTACTTTTAGCAGGGTTGTGACAGGCAGGGTATCACTCACCTTAATTGGTTCAGATGCTGCCTGAAAAATGCCCAGGCATGTTACAATCCACCCAAGACTGATTGCAAAGGGTGTATCTCTCATTGATAGCCCCTAGAACCATTCTAAGTTATGACAATAAACACCTGTTTATTGAGTTCTCATTCCTTGGCAGGTATTTTATATACAATGTTTGGTTTGCTCCTTCCAGAAACTGTATGAGAAAAGTATGCATATCAAAATGCTACTGATGAGAAAGTGAAACTTAATGATGTTAAATGGCTCGCCTGCCTAAGGTCACACAGTTAGTGACAGACAGTCTAGATTTCAGCCTAGTTTTGTTCAACTTCAAAGTCCATGCTCTTATTTGATGGACACATTAAATTATCCACCACTGTTATCTAGCCTGGGACACAGCCACAATCTGAAAATTGAATTCTAATTCTAATTTCATAAATGTGCCCTCTGCCAGGAAATATGAGGAATGGCTATAGAAATGAAGAAGAGAGTCTCTACCGTGAAGGAGCTTATAATATTAAATGTTACACTCCTTTCGGTCTATTCAGTAAGTCTGAGGAAAAGAACAAACATCTAATTTCATTCATTCATGTAGCAAATTATCAATAATTTTTGTAATTTCAGAGAACAATATTATAATTTGGAAGGTGTTTGGGACACCTTGGGTAGTTTATAATAAGAGGTGATATAAAATCATCCATTTCAATTGTCAATTGTCAATGAATGGAGAATAGCTTTCAACTGAGGCCAGGATACTCAAACTGTAAATGAGGCTTTAGACATACAAAGTTAGTCTAGGCCAAGTGGTTTAGTGGAAGGATTCTAGATTTTATATCAGAAAACATAATCATATGTGGTCTGAACCATTTATGGCTTGGGAAATTCACTTTAACTTTCAGAGCCTCTGTTTCCTCATCAGTCAGTGCCTGTGAGGATAAAAGGAGACACATATGGACGTGCCTGGTACACTTCATGACCTATTAGAAGATTGTGAGGCCAGGAAGTATGTACCTGCAGAAATCTCAAATTGTTACTTGCAGTAGAGGTAGTTCTCAATTCTGATTGAGAATGTAGGTAAATGTTTCATTTTGCTTTAAAGATGAAAACTAAGCCCAGGAAGCTAGAGTCATGTGGAGATGAAGCAGTCGCAGCAGAGTATTCTTGGTAATGGAGAAGAGCATGGCAGCGCGAGAAAGGCAGGGAGGGAGGCCTGAGCAAGGAAGGTTGGAGGAGCCTCTGGAGGATGCCTGGCCAGGGCTGAATGCTCAGAAATGGAAAGGAAAGCTCAGGAGATTATCACTGAATCAGTAAGTACAAGTAGAGGGCAGTATGGCTTGAGCAAACCAAAATCATCTTCTTCTGTGATCTGAAGATGAGGGAATCTATAGGTGCAGGTTAAGGCAGTTTTACAAATGGAATAATTTTGACCTGAGGAAGGAAAAGGAAAAGCATTTCAAGAATGGAAGCAGATGTATAGTCATGGACCAGACTGGTTAGTAAAACATAAAAGGCAGATTAAAATTTAGTTTAATGAACTAAACTCAACAGGAGAACAGCAGCTGCATACCTGTAACAGCCCTGTAATACTGTTACTCTGTTATTTTAGGCTAAAGCCAAGAATAAACTAAGGACGACAACAACAAAAAATACATTTTGTTTTGTTTAGACAAGAACATGGAAGGTATGCCTCTGCTTGAGATAAAATGGATGACTAAACAAAACTAATTCCCTTTTTTTGTCTTCTCTATTATGTAAAAATAAACATTAAATGTAAGGGATAAAATAAACTTTCAAAGAGTTAACTGAAAAGATAGGTGAAGCAGCTTGTAGGAAAATATGTCCTAGCTGTCTAAAGCTTAATTTCTTCTTGCTTAGTAGATTACCATCTCAGCAAGGAGAGTTTACCAACAAGGACTCTCAGCTAGAATCAGCATAGAGGGAGATGAACACTAAAAAACTGGAGGTGGACAAATGGAGTTCCAGTTTTTGCCTTAGTCTGAAACCAAGGCAAGAAACTTTTCACAGATACTGAACAAAATGAATAAACCTATTATTAGAATGACATCTGGGTACCTAGAAAAGGAAGACACAATTTTGTAGGCATGAACCAGAATTCAGTAAGTAGTCATTTCCTTTGTTTTTTGACAATATTACAGTAGAGCAAAGACATCCAATAGACAAAGCTCATCTGCTGTCTGTTTGGGGCTGCATCTAGGAGCAGAGGGTCACTTTTTCCTAATCCTTCAGCTAAGGTGAGAGTGGGGGTACCTTTTTCTAATTCCTACAAAAGTGCCATATACCCATGTACACAGGCTGCTACCCTGGGACAACAGACAAAAACAGGACAAGGTAATATTTGGGTCCTCAACTGATAAGAATGTTCATCAGTAGCATTCAAATCCAGTGTCAGTTGGCAGAGGAAGGTACCTGAGAATGAGAACTTAAATGATGGCATGGCACAGACTGGATTTACAGAGGTCATGTAATTGGGAGGTAGAATTATTCAGTTATATCAATGATACCCAACATGCCAACAAGCTCAACAAGCTAAGAGGCCTAATTTAACACAATAAAATTCAGTAAAATCACAGGGTAAGTGCTGAACACTGCATTGAGTGTAGTTGTCTAGTTCAGTGAGTCTCTAAACTTTTAACACTTTAAGGTTTTATTTGGTAGACTGTAATATGGAGTCAGCTGGGTAATATTGCCGCCATAGAAGCTCCAAGGATATACTTAGGGAAATACAGTAATTACAACAAAGCCATTAAACATCTTTCTAGTTTGTCACTTGGGTGAAACCTTGAATTCAATTCGTGGCATCAGGGTTTGAGAGAGATGTTGGCAAAGTAAATCTCCTCCTGAGAGCTTTCTTAATGGATAAAGAAAGGCTGATGGAGTTAATATGTACCCGGGTAAATTGAAGTATTCTCCCGTGGAATCAAGGCTAGGTGTATCCTATAGATTCCAGAGAGCAGAATAGCAGATCTGTTGAGACTTACTGTATGGGGTGGACGGGGCGGGGGAGGGGTGTGCTTTGCACAAAGTGAATGTCATCCAGAGGCCAATTCACAGGTCACTCAAAAGCAAAATTGTGGGGGGTGTGAGGGTAAAGGGGAGCAAATGACAGTGAGTACTGCCTCCTTTGAAGAATTCTCAATCCTGTTTGTACACTGTGATCATCTGGGAAGAGATTTTAAAATGCGGATGCTGATGCTTAGACCCTAACCTCAGAGATTCTGATTTGTTGTTCTTGGGTGGGGGTTCCCATTGGAAAGAATTTATTATAGCTCCCCTGCTGATTCTAAAGTTCTAGGTTGGAGAATCACTGAACTAGACTACTACTTGCTGAGAGGTTAAGTAAATTAAACCAGATGTTTCTTCTAAAGTCTCTTTCAAATTTGAGAAGATAAATGGAAATTAACACGGATTACATAGTACAGCTAGACACTTTCACAATTTATTCTAATAATTTCATTAGTATATGTAAATCTCTTAGCACAGTGACCGTCTGATATGGTGTAGTAAACTCTCAAAAAACATTAGCTATTTTTATTGTATCCTCTCCATAACTGTTCAAACGAGGTATTATATCGTTACACTACAGATGAGGAAACTGAGGCTCTGATGTTAGTTTTCCAAGGCCCACAGTAGTAAAAGCAAAGTTTGGATTTGAACCAAAAATTAATTCCAGTTTCCAGAGTCCTCTTCTCTCCTCCACAGGCCTTCCCTAAAGTATCAAGTTTATGCAAATTAGTGATTTACCTGAGCGAACATTTAAAAAATTTAATAGTACCACTTCCTCTTGGCCTGTTTGTAAGGGGTTCCTCTTAAATGCAATTTCTGAAAAAGAGAAGCATAAACTGAGACATCCACATTTTTTCCTTATTTGGCCAAATAGAAGTGAGAAACTCTGAGGTCAGGGGAATTGGATGGAGGTACCCTTCAGAACTCATGGAGGAAAGCACTGCTCCCAGTAAAGTATCTCCCATTCTAATGAATGGGTAAATATCCTACACATCTTTCACTTCGGTACAGTCTAGGTCTGGTAGGTTACATGAACACACTGGGTGGAGGGTGGGGGAAGTATTCCTGAGGTAATGGCCCTGATCATACCTGTCATCTCCTTGGGGCCAGGCTGGACCTGGCTGGGTGTGTTTGAGCCCAGTGGCTGATTTTTGGAAAACAGGAAGACTCTTCTCCAAGAGGCTGTGACTACCAAGGTTGCAAATGCTCCACCTGAACCTGGGTGCATGAGCGATCTCTCTATCTCTCTCTCATACACACACCCCACTGCGTAAGATAAATTTCCGTTTGTGAGCTGCCTACATTAAATGCTTTGCTCCTGACCTTCTATGATTAAAATCTGTTCCGTTTGCAGGGTTCGGTACGCTTGGATTTAGTGCATTTTGTTGGTAAAGTAAAAAAGAGAACTGCTTCTCTATAGGCGATCCCCCTCCAAACCCCCCCCCCCCCCCCTCCCCCCCCCCCCCCCGCAACTAACTTATCTTTGAGAAGACAGTAAAACCGAATTCGAGAGAAAAGAGGCAGTAACTAACTATTCGAGAGGAGCAGACTGCAGTGGGCACCAGCCCGGGTAGTAAGATTCTTAACGTCCTCCTCGCTTTCCTCTCCCAGAGTTTTGTGTAAGCATCAGCTCCTCCCCCTGGGCCTCCAAGAGTTATCTTTTCTTTGGGTGTGATTCTCGAACCTGAAGCGTTTGAGTCCTAAGAAACTAGAACAAGTTAGAGCCAAAGAGGCCTGGCGGGCAGGGGTGCGGGTGGAGCCCGGGCCGGGTGGCGTGGAAGGCCGAGCACAGCTGCGAGCGGCGAGTCCCGGGAGAGGAGGAGCGGGAGAAAGCGGGGCGGGCCTGCGGTCGGGGTTCGGCCGGGGGAGGGGGTCCCCGTTTCCCCCTCCTCATCCTCGCCTCCTCGGGCTCTGGTGACGTTGCGGTTTCCTCCCCCCTCCAGCGGAGCCTCAGCGCCCGCCGCGTCCCTCCCTCCGCCCCTTTCGCCCACACCTACCCGCCCGCGCCGGCCCGGCTCTCAGTAGCGCCGCCCGAGGCTGCAGCAGCGCATCCCGGGGCGCGGCGCCCACCAGCACCCATGGCGCGGCGGTGGCGCGGAGGGCTCGGTTCGGAAAGGGCCGGGAGCCCGGGCGCTCTGGTGTGAGGAGGGCCGGGAGCGGGCTCTGGAGGCTGCGGAGGCGACGCCGGAAAGAACGAAGCCTCGGCGGGGAGCGGTAAGCGGAGGGGCGCGCAAGGGGCGAGTTGGGGCGCGCGGCGCAACTTTCTGCTGCAGTGTCGGGCGGGTAGCCTGCGGGGCTGGCCCGGCACGGGCCGGAGACGGAGAGCCACGTCTCCGGCTGAGAGCGGAGCGCCGCGGGCTGCGCGCCCGGGCCCGGCTCGGCTGGGCTCCGAGAGAGCGCCTGACGCGTGAAGACTGAGCCACGGACTTCCCCAGCGGCGGAGCAGCCTCGAGGGGCCGCTTTTCGCCCCTCCCCACCCCCTCGAACGCCGAGCGCTGAGCCGGGAACACGGTGAGAACCTGGAGATCGCATTCCGCGCGACGGTCAGGCCGGCCCAGCCGCGATTTCCTCGACGGTCCACGGGGCCTCGACTTCACTCTGCGGGGCTGGGTGGCACACCCTCGCGTCCTCCTTCCCCCCGTACCCCAGCCACTTGGGGGTTGGGGCGGCGGCGGTGGCGTGTGTGCCGATCCTGGCGCTGGCAGCCCTACTTTGCGGCTGCGGAAGCCGAGGAAGAGCTTCCAAGCCTCTCCCAGACGCTGGATTCCAGCGCTCCTTGGCTCCGCCGGCACTCGGAGAAGTTGTTAGTAAACCTCATCCCCGAGGCTGTCCCAGGGAGAGGAGGGGGCGGGGGCTTGACTCACGGACTGGGAAGGTCTGAAAGTGATGCCACATGGGCTCAAGATCTGTCGGGGCTGGAATCTGAGCTAAGTTTGTGACCTGAGAACTTCTTCGTTTTCATCGCTCCTTTAAGGCAGCAGCCTCCTCTTAAGCCGGCTGGCATTCAGATGGAAACCGAAGCCTTTGGTTAAAATCAGGATGGTGAACCTCACTTACCTGAAATTCTTTAGGTCAGGCAATGACGCGTTTAGTTCTAGGAATCTTCGTGTAATAAAGTTTTTTTAAAAAAAGTTTTCGTTGGTCATGGTTTAGAAAGTCATGGTTTAGCATTGTTAAATGTGTGAAAGATCTTCTCACTTATACATATTTTCAGTATTTTTCACATTATGGAATTTAAACTTTCAGTAATTCTCTCAAGTTTTAAAAAAATTCTCAATGATCATCTCTATGTGAAAGTGATATACAATATTGTGTATTCTAACTATATTGCTAAATGGGATCACAAAAAACCTAATGTGCATGGAAGAAAATATAGGATTATCTGAGTATTTGTTTCATGCAAATACTTAGATTTCTGTATCGTGACCTCTTCCTTTGACGGTCACGATACAGATACAAGTTCTTTTTTGAAGTATGTTGGTAAGGACTGTTCTAGTAAAAATGGAGAAGATAACAGATTGAATTTGATGTCTCCATCACCTAGTGACCCCTCTGCGTTCAGCAAAAAGTCCAAGATAGTGCTGGTTACCTATATTACATACAGAGGTATATGAGATCAGCCTTAGCTCTCTTGGAACTACTAATGCAGAACCTGAGAAACATCAATTAGCAGCACTTTCCAAGTTTGAACTTGGGAAGAGTTATTTTTCATTGACATGTATATGATGTCAGCATCAGTTTTTATGAAGTTTTTGTTAAATAAAAACACTGTCCTACAAAGTACATTTTGACAAATTTAAAAATACTGAAAGTACAGTCACCAAGTAAAGGGGAATTCTTAAAAAAAAAAAAAAAAACCAGCGTGGTGGCTCACACCTGTAATCCCAGCACTTTGGGAGGCCTAGGGCGGATCAGGAGATCAGGAGTTAGAGACCAGCCTGGCCCATATGGGGAAACCTGTCTCTACTAAAAATACAAAAGAAAAAAAAACAACTTAGATGGGCATCGTGGTGCGCGCCTGTAGTACCAGTTACTTGGGAGACTGAGGCATAAGAATCTTTTGAACCCGGGAGGCAGAGGTTGCAGTGAGCCGAGATCATGCCACTTCTCTCCAGCGTGAGCGACAGAACGAGGCTCCGTCTCAAAAAAAAAAAAAAAAATGAATGAATGAATGAAAACAAAAGAAAATAAACTTTAACCAAGAGATACTTTGATAACAGTATAGGCAGTTGCCATGATGGGTTTATTAGGTTCCATTCTCGATCCTGCTAGATAGAGGCTGTCCCTCCTTCTGATCTTGGGGACCTGTTGAAAAAGCACTGGGTGAGACATCAGCTAGGTTTGCTATATGAGATCAGGACTATCTTAGTGACTAATGTTTGTGTGTACATCTGCTTTAGTATTTACGAAATTAGTTCAGAAACAAGCTAATACAGTTCCTTTCAATGAGATTTTATGGGCTCTCCGGTTCTATATCTAGCAGAATTGCCCTGAGAGGACCCGGTGGTCATCCACGAAATGAAGCTCTTAACTTCACAGATGCTTCCCAGTGCCTCGTTGTAAAGAGTCCCTTTTTAATTTCTGAAAAAGTGCTTTAAGATCATTGATGAAAGTGTATTTTGCAATTAACAAAATATTTATACATTTCTTAATGTTATTTGTGATAGAATATTTTGGTATTTATTTATACTTGCCTTGGATCACATTGTGTTGCATGAAAGAAATTGCATGATTTTCACTCAATAGTATGATATCAATAAATAATTGTAGAGAAAAAAAGAAAACATATTTTAATTTAGGTCTTAGTATATTGGTAATCTTTGTTTTCAAAAAGGAACTCCCAAAAGACTAGCATTTTGTGGTTGTAGCATATATTAAATATTACATAACCTGAAACTTTCAAAGGATTTTTACGTTTACCGATTGTGTTGCTTACTTCTGCCATTTGTAGGCAAGCTCCAGCCTGTTGAGGGTGTGGATTCCAGATCCTCTTTCAGAAGAAACTCCCAAAAGACTAGCATTTTGTGGCTGTAGCATATATTAAATATTACACAACCATTAGCATACTGGAATCCTAAATATAGTAAATATTATCCTTTTTCACCACCCACTGCCCCTTCCCCAAATAAAAAAAGAGAAATACTGTTATTGACTTGGGATGTGTTTGTGGCAGGCCTTTGAGGAGAGCCAGAATCTGTGGTAGAGGGAACTTCATTATAGTGGATATTATTATTCTGTTTTCTGAGTGGGGCTGGATCTTTACTATTCTGAAGGAGTGGGTAGGGTATCTGAAGAGATTCAGTGACATAATCCTACTAAAAGAATGTGTCTGAGAAGAGGATAGGACAGTTCTTAAATGCTTATTCCATTTTCTATTGTTTATAACAGAATACTTGAATCTGGATAGCTTATAAAGAAAAGGAATTTATTTCTTACAGTTATGGAGCCTAAGTCCAAGGTTGAGGGGCTGCATCTGGGGAGGGCTTTCTTGCTGGTGGGGACTCTGTAGAGTTCCGAGGTGATGCAGGGCATTACATGGTGAGAGGGTTGTTCATGCTAGCTCAGGTTTCTCTTCCTGTGAAACTATCAGTCTCATTCCCGTGATTACCCATGAATCCATTAACCTATTAATCCATGAATGGGTTAATCATGAGGACAGAGGCTCATGACCCAATCGCCTCTAGGTCCTACCTTTCAATACTGCCACATCCACATTGGAGGTGAAGTTTCAGCATGAGTTTTAGAGGTGGCAATTATCCAAACCACAGCAAATATATTAAGGTTTTTTCATGGGATTATGTTATCTTCCCCTATAGTGATTGCTAGACTAAAACTCTCTGGGAGCACCAAATTACCAGCAAATGTTTGGGTGACACAGCAAAATTCTTTATACCTCAAGTTGGTGCCCACATGGCAATAAGGCAAGTTATATATAAGCCCAGAGTACTGAAAAGAAAGATTATTTTCCTATGAAATTCATATGGTGAATTAGAATGGGAAGTAGAGATTAAAATCCCAAACTCTTGAGGTGTACTGATTGATGCTACCATTTGATGATAACAGTAATTAAGAATGTATGTTTCACAAAGTCTTCTCAACTTGAATGCCCCATTCTAATAGGAAATGTGCTTTTAAAATTTAAACTGTTCATTAAGTGGATAATATTTTTAATTGAAATAATTTCTCTTCAAAGAGAAATCTTTCTTCCTATCTACTTGGGAGTCTGAGATGGGAGGATCACTTGAGCCCAGGAGTTTGAGGCTGTAGTGAGCTATGGTCACACCACTGCACTCCAGCCTGGGCAACGAGCAAGATCCTGCCTCAGTCTTTTTTATGTGTATGGTAAATAAATGTATCCCAAATTCCTATCATCTCACTTTAGTGTTTCACAACTTCTAGTTATGTCTAGAAGAGTGGCTTGATTAGTTGATGGTGAAGTCTTGCAGAAAAGAATCAAATTAGAAAGAGAAATAGAAGGTATTGTGCATAGGATAGAGTGACCATTACTATTAATAAACTCTTGCTTATAAATTCATATGCATTTAGATAATTGCGGTAAAGGAAAATCCCTCAACATACAGCTACATAAATACTTGCATTTTGAAATTGCCTAGTACTTTTAACTTTTTTTTCAAAGAATTCAAATATTTTAATATTTTAGCCTAGTAGAAATGGACAGTGATATAGAGCTAGTGTCTTACCCTCACTTTAGGGGTGTGGAAATGGAAATACTAAAGGTAAAAGACTTGTCCTTCATTTTCAGATCATTAGTGGTATACCTTAAATAGAAGATTAACTTAAATTACACATTTAATTCTACTTTTATCCTTTGTGACTTCAAATTCATATTATTAAAGACTCTAACATTTTATTTTCCTATTGTCTACTTTATTATCCCTTTTACTACTCACTACTTCCCATGAACCATCAGCTCCCTAAAATGCTTATGTGCTTCCTAGACTAATGTAACTGGCTATTTACAGAGCCCCTTTCCGCAGCCCCCTCCTCTTCCACTTCTCTCTATCTCTTCTCATGCCTTCTAAGGATTCCACTGTGGGGCCACTTCTAATTCCTGCAGAGCCCTGGGCTGATTGCTCAGTTCTCATTAGCTGGCTTCAGGATTTTTACCTTTACCGATTGTGTTGCTTACTTCTGCCATGTGTAGGCAAGCTCCAGCCTGTTGAGGGTGTGGATTCCAGATCCTCTTTCAGAAGAGTATAAACCTGCTGGAGGAAAAGTGTTCAGAGAGCCTGTTAGAGATTACAAAGAAGAAGGGAATGATTTTAATTTAGAAAGAAAAGAAAAGATTATTGAGGCTATCTGTGTATTTTTTGAATGGAGTAGTTCAGTCTTTAATTCAGAATAACATATGAATTTTAATGTGTATTGATTACCACTGGATTTCCTTCTGTTTGCTTCAACTCCCTTGGAATATTTCGTAAACATGATTTTGGTAGCATTGTCATCAAATGTTAGTAAACAAGTCCTGAAAGAACAAAATTTGCCTTTCAGTAATATGTAGAAGCTATGAACAATACTGACAAATAAGCATAATTTGCTTTGGCATTTTATATTTGGGAATAGTTATACCTATTAGGTAAGTGTAGTTTTGTTAGAGAAAATATAACAAAAGACATATAGGCAGTTGGTTTTCAATTACATATATGTAACATATCCATTGTAGATTATTTATGCTCATCTGCTTTGTCCAAGACAGAGTCAGAAAGAGTTTGCAACTGAATATGTGTGTCTGCATGCCAACCCCCACCTTTTGAGTTTTATTTCTAGACTTAATAGTTTCTCTCCTCTCTTGTTAGTGTGAACGATAGCAGAATCATCATATCAAAATCCACAGTGTGTGTTTAAATTAGCATTCATGCTCTTTTAGTAGAAATTGAAAAGGTATACAATCAGTTTAAGAAGCTGTCCTTTAAATCTTTCCATTTGAAATATTAATAGAGTTGTAAAGTTGTGTTTGTTGCTTAAATCAGGGCTTTTGCATTTTTTCTCATATGTAACAATACCAAACTTAGCTACTAAATAATAGGCATTTAATGCATGCAAACATTATACAGCAACAAAGTTGAATCAGCATTTCCTAACTCTTAAAAAGGAATTTGTAAAGGAAATAGGCTCACCAAGCTTGTGGGTCTGTAATGTTTTTATTGATGAAGTACGAAGGCAGTATATCAGCCTTATTGTTGCTGTCAAATGGCTGTTGCAAGAAAAATGATGTTTGTTAGCAATTCCTGAAGTAGGTAGCAACATTAGTGTTGTGTAAGGTTTTTTTTTTTGTAAAGTGTGGTAATCTGCAGATGAAGTCATGAATCCATATACGTTGCTCATTTAAAGAAATAACTGACTAGAAACGGACACTGGTTTACAGATTAGTCCTTTAGACTGGGGTACTGAAAGGGATTTCTAGAATTTTTCAGTTTTAGAAATGAGAAATGACAGTTTCTGTCACTGAGAAAATTGCTTCAGTGACAAATACTCAGGAATTTCATGATAGAAATCAGTAAGTCATTTAAAAATACTTGATGCCAAGGTGCACTCAATATCCGACACGGTGTACAGCGGTAGTGAAGACCAAGGTACCCAGCTGCAATACAACCTTTTTTACCTTCTAGACAGTCTGACTAAACTTTTATTCTTGAAGCTGTGCTATTTTTGTCATTTTAATACATTTGAGGACAGACTATATCCAATGGATTTCTAGAATTTCACAAATTCTGGGGAAAAATCTTCTCTTGGGGCCTTTGCAGTTTGATGATATTATTCCAGGTGGTATGAATGGGGGCAGGCTCACCAACCCCATGGATAATTAGGCATCGGCCAGCTGGATTTTGGAATCACCTGCAGTGTTTACATTTCTCCCAAGGAGGGTAGGGACCTGTCAGGAAGGAAAAAAGTAGCCTGAAAGGGAATGTTGAACAGCTGTTTTCCATCTTCCCTGAAGAAAAGAAGGGGAAATTAACTTAAGGCAAGCATCAAGAAGGATTTATGGTAAATACGGAGAAGTTTTTCTGAATGCTTTTATCCTTTAGGATGGATTTCTGAAGAAGACCTTTGAATTCTTCTGTGTTTAGAAAGGTTTAAATGGGGTTGTCTTGAAGGGATGTTAAATTTATCTTATGGGGTTCTAATTTATGATTTCTACTCATTTGAAGTTGAAAATCTTAGCAATTAGAAATGATTTAAATATGTGAATATAGAAGAAAATATTTTAATGTTTTATATAAAAGATGCCTTTACATTTTCTACTTGGTATTTTTATAGGAACAAAGTATTTATTGACTGCTTAAATATTGATCATATATAAGATCAATCTTTCGTTCAGGTAAACATTGCAAAACTCTTCCATTCCCTGCCTAATCTGTTTTCTCCCAAACAGGTCATTTTTCCTCCATATTTCTCTTTTTTATTTTTAAATTTTTTAAAGAAACAATTAACAATAAACATTATCTGCATTCCAGGTATACAACCTGATTAGTTGATATTCATATGCATAATGTAATGATTGTCACAATCAAATTAATTAACACATCCATCGCCACCTTACTGTACCTTAAGTCCCCATCCACATTTCTTTTTTAGTCTAGATAATCTTGTTTTTTTAAGTCTTGTCTTTTACCTTTCTCTACAGCATTTTCTGTGGTTGAAACCAGACTGGTAGTGAGAGGGAAAGGATCTCAGTGGTTGCATGAATGTAGGGGGAATTCATCAGTCATGTGATTAAAATATGGATGTTGCCCATGTCAGAAAGAACCTGGAAACTTCTGTCATACCATGCTTCTTATTGCGGTGTTTATGGTTAAAAACAATAATGGTGTTTTTATAAATAGAATGCTAACTTTATTTTATTTTGTTAGGAAGATGCAATCTCCAGCAGAATTGATCCCATGGTTTTAGGCCTGTGGTTCTTTTTTTTTCTCAATATTAAAATTAGGCTTATTGAAATTAAGATAGAAGTATCTTAAAAGCAAGTTCATGGTGATACAGCATAAGGTGTTGGAAAATGCACTCTAAGCTGATAATGGGTCAGTGGCTTGAGGGATGCCGAGAAATGGAGCTCAGCAAAGTTAATGTCTTAGGCATTTGGAGTTCTGTTTCAGGTTAGTCTTATAGACTGTAGTTTTAAAGTAATTTCAAAATACTTTTCAAAATTACCTTTCTCAAAAGAAACTGATTCTTGGGAGCGCTGAAAACCTCCAGAGTTATCTTAGGTAAGAATGTCTTTTGCTGGCCCATTTGGTTTCCAGATTACTTCTTGTTCTCTTCCTCCTCTATCTTTACCTTAATTCTTCTGTAAGTTAGAGCTTTTGGTTTTAATGAGAACCCGGGAGAAATAGGGAGCAAAATAGGAATCGATGTATTGCTTTTGTGTAAGTTCAGTTTATTCCTTCTTAAACTATTGCGTGAAAATTTAAGATCCACCTTTTTTTCTAAGGAAACAAGGATTGTTCAGGGTGGATTCATCCCATTATCTGTGTGCTTTGTTACAGTCCCAAGATATTCACCATTAAGATTTTTAGATTTAATGTGGCTTGCATAGAATTATTCTGTATAAAATTTAAATTAAGAAATGTCGGCCGGGCGCGGTGGCTCAAGCCTGTAATCCCAGCACTTTGGGAGGCCGAGACGGGTGGATCACGAGGTCAGGAGATCGAGATCATGCTGGCTAACAGGGTGAAACCCCGTCTCTACTAAAAAATACAAAAAACTAGCCGGGCGAGGTGGCGGGCGCCTGTAATCCCAGCTACTCAGGAGGCTGAGGCAGGAGAATGGCGTGAACCTGGGAGGCGGAGTTTGCAGTGAGCTGAGATCCGGCCACTGCGCTCCAGCCTGGGCGACAGAGCCAGACTCCATCTTAAAAAAAAAAAAAAAAAAACAAGAAATGTCATTTGAGTGTCTGCTATGGTAACTTTAAAAGGTGAATTTCACCTCAACTTGTTAAATTTCATCTTGCACATTTCAGATTGTTGGACCACTTCCAATATCTCTTTCTTAAGAAAGGTTATGTATGGCAGTATTTAGACTACAAATTGCCATAAAATGATAAACCCTGCACATAAGGAAGTGGAGTTAGTGGTGTTAGGGTGTTTATATTACAGATCCTTCTTTGTGTGCTCACACCTTTTTTTCTTGTTGGTGAAGCCACTGATGTTTGGTTCAGTGATTGCAAGTTTTAGAAAAGATAAATCTGTGTTACTTGAGAATGAATGCTTTGATATATAACTTTTCCCAATGTACTTTTGAACTTGGAGAGTCAGATGAAAGGACATGTTACTTTAGTGATAGAAATACCGAAAGGATTTAGTCATTGAGTAATTCTTTGCCAGGTACTTCTGTGTTTGAGGGGATGTCTAGGTGGAGGGAAGAGGGGAAGGCATGCAAAATAAATATAACGTAGTTTCCAGCCTTGAGGAGCTGTAAAATCTGGTTGGAGAAGAATAACTGAATATGAAACTTTGTGAGAACAATTAGGTGCCGAATGGACATACATGCAGTAGGACTGCAGGAAGGAAGAGGTTCCAAGGGCGGAAGAGGGGGAATGAATTGGGTCTCTGAGGATTTTATACAAAAAAGAGGAAAGGAGAAAGCGCTACAAGCAAATCAGCCAGCAGAGCAAAGGCACAAGAAGACAAGCAAGCAGATATGGAGCGGCTGCCAGGTCAAGGAGAACTTCAGGGAAAAGTCATGGGAATTCACTTATCTCCGTCGATGACATTCTCTTTTTCTCCTTCCTTTCTTTGTATATTCTTTATTATATTCCACAAGAGTGTTTGACACTACAAGAAAGACAAAGAAGTCTCAGACCCTGCCTCCCAGCAGCTTGTATCTGAGTTGGTAATCAAATCCCTTTTGGGTCCAGAGAGGACTGAAACAATAGATGTGAGACAGGACGATAACGTGTATATTCACATAACTCAGTATGCACATAGTTAGTACTAAGTGTATAGTAGAGACAGTGAAATCTGTACACATTCTTACTGACCCCTTTTTAATGCCCAATTCAGATACTACCTCCTCAGTGCATTCTTCCTTCTTCACCTCTGCCAGAAGTGTCAGCTCTTCTGTAAATTTCAAGTGTACTTTGTCATTCTTATGCAAATTTCATTTTCTTTTAGTGTTTGTATAAATATTTCTTCTATCACTTTATAAGATGATATAAGCACCTTCATGGCTGGCACCGTCCCTGAATTCTCAAAAGAATATTGAACAGTGCATACATGGGTTCCCAGGGGAGATTGCTTATGGATGGAGTTGCCAAGAAGGCTAATTCATTAAAGAGTATTGTGTTCTTTGAATGAGAAAAGTACCACGTTGGGTGTGAAGCAGATAAGAGAAAGTAACATAGGGAATAAAGGAATGAAATCTGAGTGATGCTCAAGCAAAGATGTGCAGGAAAGTCTGAAGGGGGCGTTTATGTAGAGAGGAAGTGAGGGATGAGATTGAGAAGATAGGCCAGAGCTAGATTGTGAAAGCTCTTGAACAAGAGTGTTGCTCATTTTGCTGAGGGAAATACAGGCTCTTGAGTAGGGAAATGATATGACAATGGTGACTCTATGATTTGTAAAGATAGTTATTTCCTGGGTAATTTGATCAGACTGCCTGCATTTATGTCTTGGCTTCTTCACATTCTATGGGACCTTGGGTAGTTTAATTATTCTGTGCCTCAGGTTCCATCACCTCAAAAAGTGAAGATACAAATTATACAAGTAACTGCATTATGGGGCTGTGGTAAGGATTAAATGAGTCAATCTACGTGAAATATGTAGCATAGTTCTTGGCATTTGACAAGCACAATAAAGGCACTGTATTGTTCATTGGTATAGATACTATAAGAATTACAGTGCTTACTTTAGAAATGAGAAAATTCTAGAGCTAGGACTCTATTAGTTATCTGCTGTAACAAAGTACTGCAAACAAGGTGGCTTAAACAATAAGAGTTTATTGTCTCACAGTGGTGGAGGCTAGAAATCTAAAATCTAAAATCTGTCAGCAGACTGTTTCCTTCTGAGGCTATGAAGGAGAACCTGTACTAAGCCTTTTACCAAGTTTCTGGTGACTTCTCACAATCTTTGGCATGTTCATCTTGTAGATGCTTCACTCCGCTCTCTATTTTCATCTTCACATGGTATTCTGTGTGTGTGTGTGTGTGTGTGTGTGTGTGTGTGCGTGTGTATGTCTCTCCAAATTTCCACTCTTTTTAAAGACACTGGTCATATTGGTCTGCCCTATTCCAATATGACCTTATCTTAACTAATTAAATCTGCATGATCCTCTTTCCAAATAAGCTCCCATTTAGAGGTTTGGGGGTTAGGACTTCAACATACGAATTTTTGTGGAACAAAATTTAACCTATAACAGCATGTAAGTCAGATCTTTCAAGCCTACCATAACGTGGCCATGGTATGCCAAAAGGATTGTAGAAAAGAGGAGGAATCTGTAGGTTTGTATGATAATCAGTTAATGAGCTTGTTTTCTCTTCTGTCTCCTTTCTGCCTGGGCTTACACATTCCCTACTTAGCCACATTAATGGACATGCCATAAAGGGCTTTGGGATTTTGCTGTGCCCCCTGTTTCCTGAAAGGATATTTTGTTTTCTTCCTTCTTTGCAGCAAGACATTCCCTGTGACTTATTTCTGCCTAGGAATAGAGATAAGGATATTAAGCTAAATGAGACATTATACTTATACCATATGCTTTCTGTCTTCTCTCTAAATTTGGCTATGTCACTGTCCAAATGTATAGGTGACAAAGGAAGGACTGAATGCTTGTGGAAAGGGGCAAAACTCTTGAAGTATCAATGGTAAGGATTTTACTGAGGAGTCAGTTGCAGATGATAAGTGAGTAGGTATGCAGCTGTGTGGCAAGAGAGAAATTGATGCCCCCACTACCCCCAGGCTTATGGTAGGAATTAAGGTAAGTGAACAAATAAGATCAAGGTTCCTTAAGTCACTGAGAAAGTTAGAAATATCCCCAGAGCAATAGAAATTACCAGTGAAGGTTTAAAAGAGTACATGGACAAATAGTGATTTCAAATGATAAAAGTTCTGGGAGAGTCACACCTTGAGTCATTTAGAGAACTAGGCTGTCTCAGGAATTGAAGAGACTGTCTGTTGCTTGTGAACAGGTAGGATGTGAGATTTGGCCTGCATGGGAGAGAGCACAACTGGAGACAAGTTGTTGTTGAAAGACTCAGTTATTTCATAAAATCTGTAATTTGGAAGGATCTTAAGTGTTCCCCAACCCCACCCTATTTAAATTCTGAATCACCTGACATCCTATTTAAATTCTGAATCACCTGACAGGTGATCATCTAGTTTCCACATCCATTTAGGGCTAGGCAGAAGAAGAGAGTTTGAAAAATAAGCTTAGTATAAAAGGGAGATTTTTTTTTCCAGCATGGACAAAGAGGAATTCCATTAGGTTTGATCAGAAGAGAAGTGGCTAGGGGGAATCTGGCTGTGAATAGATATGGGGTAAAAATGGGTAGGGTGGGTATGAAAGTTTGGGTAGAGAAGTATGCAAGCGAAAGAGAAGTATATGCCTAGATTAGGAGATGCCAAGAGTGAGGCTAACACTCTCAGAGCAGGATGCTAAGACAGAGTGAAATAAGGATAACTTATTCACCCGGATGAGGATATAGACTCCACATTAAACATTCATGAACTTACGTGCACACAGACATAGGCATTAAATACCTGGCCATATTTCAGGCCCTCAGTTTGAGTTTTTAATTTTTTTAAATAATCATCCTATTAAGCACCTTTCATATGACAGTCATTGCTCTGGGCACCTTGCTCATATTATCATTCATCTTTCTTACAGTCCTGGGACATAGATATTTCTATCCCCAATTTACAGATGTGGAACTGAGTTGGAATATTTCTGCAGGTGCATGTTATTTGTCCTGTGTATCCATGGCCATCAATTCAGAAATTATTATCTTGCTCTACATAGTATATGTAGTCTCCAGCAGTCTACTAGAGCTTTGCTTTTCCTCAGAAATTATTTCCTGACTAGTAACATTTCATAGACTTAAATATACACCATAGTAAGTTTATTTTTTTTAGCAAAAATTAATAGTAATGGTATAGATGTAGAAGAAATAATAGAGAGTATTCTTTTGAATTCTCTAGATAAAAGTTAATAGTACAGAAAGATGTTTTAAATTTGCAAACAGTAACACTAATCAAGTCCTTATACCAAACCATTAAATAATAATTACAATCCTTGGGAATGTGATTAGACATGGGGACATGAGGGAATCACTTTAAATTTCAAAACAGGGCAACCTAAATAAAAGTCATCACAGAAACCATCATTCAGCAGAAAGGAAGGTTTGGCTGGTCTGGACATGGATAGACTAGGGAGAGTGTAAGGGGCCTAATCCTATGCAAGATGGTCCGAAAATTTTGAGGTGGCATTTAGAAAAAGACCTAGAGAGGACTCATGAAAACTATCCTTGGAATGTCAGGAAATAACAAGAGACATTCAGGCAGTGGACTGCGATTAGCGGCATGTTAATTAGGCATGCTAATAATGGGATGGCAAGAAAGTTGGGGGTAAAGCAAGCCACCTAGCAGCCTGAGGTGGACTTAATGGGAGCTTTGTACCTTGGGGAAGGCTGGGAAGGCACTGGCCATGATCACAGCTCTCAGTAAACTCTGTGATAATCACTCAGAATAACCTTCAGAGTTTAAACATTGTAATATATTTATCTCCATATGATTTGTCTTCCTACACAAATTTTTATTGTTTCTTTTCATGTAATTATATTTATGTAGCTGTAAAACTATATGTTTAGTTATCTCTGAGGATTTAAAAGTTTACATCTTGACACAGTTAAATTTATCCAATTAATATATATTTTTTAAGTGTCTACTAAATGCTAGGTACACTTTTACATGCTGGAGATCTAGCAGAAAGCAAAGTGCCTTCCTGAAGCTTGCATTCTAGATGGGAGAGCCAAGCACACAAAATAAATAAGTAAATGATATAGTAGATTAGAAGATCATAAGTGCCATGAAGAAAAATAAAACCCGGGAGGGAATTAGAGAATGGTGATGGTTGGACGTGGTAATGATGTCATTTAAATAAGGTAGTCATTGCGTACCTCACTGAGAAAGTGATATTTGAGCAAAAACTTAAGGGGGGTGAGGGAGCAAGCCACATGGATATCCTAGGGGAAGCATTCAAGGCAGAGGGAACAGATGTACAGGCGCTGGGGAGGGAGCACACCTCGTGTGTACAGGAATAATAAAGGGGCCAGTGTGAATGGAGCAGAGAGAGAGACTGGACAGTCAGATGTGAAAGCAGAGAGGCAGTATGGCCAAACTGCTTAGTGCCTTGAGAGCAATGCTTAGGACTTTGATGCTTATCTGAATGAGGTGGGAAGCCATTAGAGTGCATTAAATAGAGCAGTGACATACTCTGAATTAGGATTGAACAGGATCCCTCTGGCTCCTATGTGGAGAATTACTTTAGGGAGGTAAGAGTGAAGGCAGGTAGACAAATTTGGAGACTATTGCAGGGAAGACATGTTGTGGCTATATGGTGGTGGTGAAAGTGGCTGAATTCTGGACGGATTTGGAGTACAGCCAACATAATATGCTGATAGTTTGGGTATGGAGAGTGAAATAGGGAAGGGAGAAAAGGAGGGGGTGGGGTTGAGTCCCAGTTACTGGCAGGATTGGTTGCCAGTAACTGAGATGGGGAAGTCTAGGAAGGCAGTGCCTACATCTTTGAGTTCACTACATCTGTGTATCATTGTTTTACAAACCAAGTCTGTGGTATTCTGAGTTATGATTCATAGGAGGACATTTGAAAAGTATGCCGGAATTTTAATGACAAAGAACTCACAGGTTTTCATCTGTGAGACAAAAGTGAGAATCAAAGTAAGTACATATAAAAATGTTTGGAAATGTTAAAGACAGCAAAAAAAATAAATAAATTTTATCACTGATGAATAGTTGAAGTCTGGAAAAATGAGGAATGCTTGTATATAAGTAAAGAATGTAAAAGAACTTCATGCATAGTAATAAAAGCACCACTCCATATATACTCATCCAATATATACAGTTTTTATTTTAATCAAATATACTGCAGTTACAGGTTTAATGCCCATAAATTACTTTCCCATGAACTTCCTTTTAGCCCTTTGCTTACCATCCATATATTTCATTTTTGGAATATTCCCAAAGCCTTTAAGAAAAAGTGTCAGTCCAGTATATTCTACCTTGTCCTTTGCTTCAACAGCAACATTCTTGGTCATTTTTCTGGGTGTGAGTCAGAGAAAAATAGCAAAAGTTGACTAAAGAGAAAGATGTGGTGAAAGTATCACATTTTCTTTTATCATGGGACAAAGTATTATGGCAAGCCACTCATAATTCTAACAGGAACTTAGATGATTTAACTAAAAAGAAGAAAAAGGGCATATGGATGGGGAAGCAGTCCCCAAGACCACTATCAGCCTTGGCAATTCACTAGAAGGATTTACAACATTTGTTATCATCTGGTGATGCTTTAACACAGCCAAAGGATACAGATTAAACTTACCAAAGGGCAAAGGTACATGGGACAAAGCTCAGGAGAAAACAGGCAGAAGCTTCCAGGTGTCCACTCCTACTGGAGTTGTACTCACAGCAACAATGTGTGCCAACACATGCAAAGCATTGCTAGCCAGGGAAGCTCACCTGAGCCTTGGTGTCCTGGGCTTTTATTGTAGTTCAATTGTGTGACTGACTTCAGCTACTCAGACTCCAGCCTCTCCAGAGCAAAGATAGGAGTTTATCATAAATCACCTAGGTAACTAAACTGTTACTGCCAAGTAACCCAAGGCCTCGAGTGTATAAAAAATCTCTTTATCAGGCAGAATATTCCAAGGGCTCGTCTCTCATGAGCTGGTAAAGGGCCAGTCCTGAAGAATTCTCTTGGGAATGTGTATGATTTGAGCAACTCAGGTCTGCTAATACAACCTTTTCCCATATAACATAATAGATCCTTGAACATTGTATTAGTGCTTCTTAGAAGCATGATTACTATTAGAGAGTAAACTTATAGTACCTTATCCTAGAAGATATGATATAAGGACATACCAAAAATACACATAATGTCAAGAAGGGTTTAGCTAAATTCATAAATGAGTGAACCAGATTAGATTACATAAGTGACGTTAGTAGTACTTCTTTTGTGGGGCACTTCCCCTGAAAATCTATCATCGATGTCATGACTTATCCATAGGAGTTTGCAGACAAAGGGCTAGAGGAATGGAAAAACTAACCCCAAAGTGTATGTGATATTTATTGGATTCAGGAAACAAGTCAAAGGGAGGAAAGTTACCCTGGAGGTTGATGCTGAATTCTGGAACAGTCTCAGGAATCTGTTGAAAAACTGCGGAGTAATGAAACAGTACTTAGGAAAAAAAGCATGACTTTGGTGAGAAAATTGGAAGTGGAAGGAAAAGGACAGGGAAGAAATGAAGATGATTTCCAAATAATTGGTTTGAGGAAATGTAGTGAAGAAGTTAAAGTTCTGATTGGAAGAATTTAGTTTTAGATGGATAAATGAGCACCTTAGCAGGTTACGAGGAAGGAGGTGGGAGTGAGCAAACGACCATGTGTGGCCATGCAGCCATATTCTTGCAGGAAGTCCCAGGATTGAGACACTGCAGGCAGCTCCCAGGGAGAAAGGAAGTGAGGCGTAATGGCTAAAATCTTGACTGATTCAGACACACCTGAAGTCAAAAATAAACCTGACCACTCATTGAACAATGCTGGGTAAGTTATTTCACCATTCTAAATCTCAGTTTCCTCATCTATTTCCAATAAAATTACCCATAAAATATGGGTAATTTTGAAGATTAAATATGATAGTGAAATACACATTCTTTGTACAGTAAAAGCAGTAAAAATTTTCTGGGAAGAAAGCATAAGAAGGATTTTCCACAGAGGTATTAAGAGAAGCAGGAGAATATGGTATCCCAGAAACTAACTTCCCAAAGTGTCAGGGCAGAGGAAGAGTGTGCTGTATTATCCTAGGTGGTGAGATTCTGGAGAGTGAGCACTAGGAAAGGGATACTGGGTTTTTCTAACAGGAATTTGAAAAAGGGCTTGGCCTGAGCAGCTTTAATTAGTGTATTGGGGTTCTCCAGAGAAACAGAACCAGTGGATTCATGTCTACATCTACATCTATTTATCTGTCTATATGTAGAATTGGCTAGATTATGGGAATTGGCCATTATGGGAATTGGCTCATGCAATTATGGAGGCTGAGAGGTCCCACAATCTGCCATCTGCAGTCTGGAGATCCAAGAAAGCAGGTGGAATAGGTCCAGCCCGAATGTGAAGGCCTGAGAACTAGGAACACTGTTGGTGTAAATCCCAGCCAAAGCACAGGAGAAGACCAATGTTCCAGCCCCAGCAGTTAGGCAGACAGAAATTTTTCCCTCTCTTTTTGTTCTATTTGGGCCCACCCACATTGGGAGGGCAGTCTGCTGTACTCAGTTTAGTCTCCTCTGGAAACAGCCTCATAGACACATCCAGAAATGATGTTTGACCAAATATTTGTGTACCCTATGATTCCGTCAAGTTGACACATAAAATTAACCATCACAACTGGTAAGAAAATAAGTCACATATGTACAAATCAAAGGGGGAGAATTGGTGATACAGAATTAAAGATATTTAATCTGCAGATTCAAGGAGTTACATTGCCAACTGAAAGATAATACACATTGGGATTTGTGGAAAGTGGAAAATGTATTTTGATTAAACATCAAAATTTTTAAAAATTATATTTAAATTGTATAAGTAACTTTTTTCATCTGTTGCATTTCGTCAGTACTTATATTTCTGCATTTAGAATTTTTCATGGCTGTGTAAACATGTTTTTATCAGTATGGTGAATCAGCTTTATTTATACATAGACTTTGGTTGATGAAGAAGTAGATTGGTAATTGCTTTTTTCCTCAGATCTGTTTGGTTACTTGGAATATTTAGCCTGAAAGTTACAAATGTGCAGTTGAGCAGGAAGAAGAAGAAACCTTTTGGCATCAAATACTCTATATTTCTCAAAGTATTTGATATTTTTAGTCTCCTGAAGAGACTGCAAGGTTGAGAATAAACAATGCATTGTACATATTTTTAAAATAGCATTCTCTGAGTGATAGTTTTGTGAGCGTTTCCTCCTGGGGTCATGGTGCACTTCCTCTCAGTTGGACTGACCTCGATGTTCTCATTGAGAAGATGATGATGGCTGCTACTATTTATTGAGCACTTTCTAAATCCTAGGCACCATTTTAATGCTTTACGTATATCAGCTAATTTAAGCTTCACAGAAACCCTATGAGGGAGGTACTATTATTTTATCCATTTTACAGAGGAGGAAACAGGAACGTAGGTAAGGATGTGATGATGCTAGGATTCAAACCCAGGAAATCTGGCTTCAGCTTGCACCCTCAACCACTGATAGTGTTTTGAGATGAATGATAACTAGCTTTTTTTTTTTTTTTTTTAACACTTATTATGAAGTGGGGAGGGCTTTATAGGTGCTACCTCATTTAATCTCCCAGCCAGTCAGTGAGACAAATAGCATTTTATTTTAAATGAAGAAATAGGTTTAGATAGCTTGTCCAAAGTCATGCAGTGACAAACAACTGTGACCTCATGCCAGCCCTCGTAACCATCTCACCAGTCTGCCTTCAGGAATCTACTGCAGGAAGAAAAATTTTACTTTGGTTTTCAGGAGCATTTTGTGGTTTAGTTTAACTGCTATTTGAAACTGTATAGCTGTTGGCTTCATTATTTTTATTCATCCTCTTTTCTATACTTTATTTTTTTAGTCAGTAATGCCACAGAAGTTTTCATGGTTAAAGCTATTGCCGAGAGAGCCATAGCTTGTCCTTCAGACTCTTACAGAAAATCTTTTACTCTTCAGAGAAACTTTTTTAAAAAACATTGCAAATTTTCTTTAGTGGCCAAGTTCAGTAGGTTAAATAAATTGCTTTGGACTAAGGGAGCCTGACTATTCATGTTTATTTTCAGGCAGAGTAATACGGTACTACAGTTTTTAAAAAAAAAAAAAACAAAAACCTCAGAGACATCATTTTCTTATGTTTTTATTCTATAGTTATTTAGGGAAGGCATAGATTTTCTTGCCCACTTTGTATGTTCAATGCCTAACATAGTTCTGGGATTTAATTTTTTTTTTTTTTTTTTTTTTTTTTGAGACAGGGTTTAACCCTGTCACCCAGACTGGAGTGCAGTGGGGTGATCTCGGCTCACTGCAACTTCTGCCTCCCAACCTCGAGCTATCCTCTCATCTCAGCCTCCCAAGTAGCTGGGACCCCAGGTATACGCCAAAATGCCCAAATAATTTTTGTATTTTTTTGTAGAGACAGGGTTCAACCATGTTGCCCAGGCTGGTCTCTAACTCCTAGGCTCAAGCACTCCAGTTGCCTCAGCCTCCCAACTGCTGGGATAACAGGCATGAGTCGCTGTGCCTGGCCCATAATTCCTGGATTTAATAGCTTTTCAATACATAGTAGAATTGATTGGTATTTATAAGAAATTCTTATCCCCAACTTGGGTAAGGAACTGATATTCTAATACTGGATCACAATGCACTGCAAAGCATAACAGGCAAAAATTACTATTTTTTAAGTGATTCAGCATAAAAAAATACACTTAATTATGCTCAATATTAATTTATTAAAATAATATCAAAATAAAAAATTCTGAAAATACTTTGATAGTGTATTCTAAAGCCATCATTAAAATCAACTAAAAGTGTAATAAAGGAATATTAATCAGAAGATTTTTAATTGTTAGACTGCTAGATAAACTAGAATTTATTTATAGCTTATCTTAGAAAGTATAACCATTTCATTGTCTCTTTTGGCCCTTTCTGTAAGCAAAATTGGATGCCCCAGTAGTCTCATAAGTGACTTTTGTACACTCATATCTCTACCCTAGTTTCCCTTTTCTCGTATCTCTAGCCTAGTTTCCCTTTTCTCCATGAAAATAATACAGATTTTACTTTTTTTCTACATATGAAATGATAGCCACGCTCTGAAAAACTAGATACTAATGGTTTGCAGTTTAGTAGTAACATGCACCAGGCTAACCTCTACCACTAAATTATGAATTTAGTTTGATAGCCACTACATTTCTCACTCAGGTGGTCTCTGGTGGATGGGGGAGAAGCCTTCAGACTTGACATCAGAAAATGTTTGTGAGCATTTTAAACATATTTTACATGAATTATTCTAATATAAGGAAGTTATACAATTATCATCCACTGGTATAACAAAAAATGTAGTATCTTCATGAAAGCCTTTCAGGGGACAATGATAGAAATGTTCCTTGACTGTACAGAGCTGAAGTTAATAAAAGCCTGACCTAAAGTTTTTTTTAATGTTGTATTTGAAGGCAGTGAACACCGTTATTATACATGGTGTAGCTTTGCTGTGTGGCCTCAGGTTTCTAATTACTCCTTCAGCAGTGTGTGCAAATTCTTGGAGGGTCCATATACTATCATTTCATATTGTGAATTTTTGTTTGGACATTACCTTTTAGGGAGCAAAAGTATTCTTGATTTTGATTAAGAGCCTTTGGTTTTGGCCGGGCACGGTGGCTCACGCCTGTAATCCCAGCACTTTGGGAGGCTGAGGCGGGTGGATCACGAGGTCAGGAGATCAAGACCATCCTGGCTAACACAGTGAAACCCCATCTCTACTAAAAATACAAAAAATTAGCCGGGCATGGTGGTGGGTGCCTGTAGTCCCAGCTACTCAGGAGGCTGAGGCAGGAGAATGGCCTGAACCCGGGAGGCGGAGCTTGCCGTGAGCTGAGATTGCTCCACTGCATTCCAGCCTAGGCGACAGAGCGAGACTCCATATCAAAAAAAAAACAGAGCTCTCGGTTTTAAGATTTTTTCCTTTTTGTCTGAGTCCACAGGCTTTACACATCAGGGAGTATAATTTTAGGGAATGATTGTGCAGTACCAAAGCCATAGGTTTTCTTAGGATTTGACATATTTAAGAATAAGGTTAGATTTATTTCACTACAGAAATTTACCAAGGACATGTAAGATTTTATTTTAGTATTGAGGAAACATTCTTCAAAAAATTATTTTAATTATGCATTTAATAAAACTGAAATAGAAAAGTAAGGAGACCTTTTAAAATGTATGCATTTTATTACCATAGTTAAAATATGTGGCAACGGTGAAGTAGTACATGAGACCACAGCAAGATGTTTCCCAAGGCACTTGGAAATAAGTTTCTCTGAGAGTTAAGTCCTAAAATGGATCAGAGAAGGCAATGCAGCCCTGTCTAGTATATCCTAATGTTCTCAGGCAATCAGGGTTTTCCTAAAACTTCACTGGAGGCCTGGAGGAGGAGGAAACTTGGACTTAAATGGAAGCATGAGCAAGCGAGTCACAGTGCCCAACCTCGGCAACGTCTGCCTGTTTTCCACAGGAGAGGGTACAACATCAGGAACAGTCATTTGTCGGGTCTGCCTGTTCAATCCTGCCGTGGATATGGGCACACTGGTTCTAGTGTGGGGGTTATTCCTAATCATGTAACTAACTATGAGGCCCATCCATTAAGTTGAGCAAACTGGAGCAGCTGCTCTTGGGCTGAGCTTGGCAGGTGTGGTGGCAGGAGTTATAGGGGATGTACATTTCACTCTTGTTTTCTAAATATGATTACAATTCAGTTTTTAAAATTTTGTCTTTAATGATATCCCAAGGACATCTGTGACAGCTGCTGGCAATTTTAGCAGCCTCCTTCAAATGAAGTTACGGTAGCGATCTTAACTGGTCGACTTGCCCCAAGCTCAGGGCCTTTCCCATCGCCTTTGTTCTGATTCTTTGCTTGTTCACCAGGCAATTATCTAATAATTCACTTCCTGTGTTGGTTTCCTGTGAAGCCAGAAAATATTTCCCAATCTGCTTGATGGTAAACGAATATGCTGACATTCTGGTTTTATGTATGTGAGAGGTGGGGAAGCTTAACATTAAGTAGCATCTCATCTCCAGGATGATCAGCTGAGATACTGATGGCAGTGATGGAGCCAAGAACAGATCCTGGGCAGAGGTTAACCCATCCGCCTTGCAGTGGCAGCAGGTGTCCCTATATTTTCATGTACTCCTTCCCTAATATAAATGTGTTACTAAGCAACAGCTTTCCAGCCAGAGACTGTGTTTCCAGCCACTGTTAGATCAGCAGGCCTTTCTCTTGACAGAATATAGTAAGAAGTGGTCGCCTTTTGTATATGAAGAATTAAATTACTGACCTTGGGAAGAAAATTTAGATAATAGCTCATTTAATCTATTATTATTTTCTTTGGGGCAAAACCTCTAACAAATACTTGAAAAATTTAAAGGGTCATATACTTTCCTTTCCTGTGAGTGATGAGCTATGAGTGATGTGTTGAAGAGTCAAAAGCATTGTGTTCCAATTTCAGCTAAGTCTCTAATAAGCAGTATGATCTGGCCCTAGTCAGTTAACATCTGTGGTTCTTATATTTTGCCTGTAAAGTGTGAAGATTTAGTTTCTTTCAAATAAAATATTTTATCAATAGGTTAATATAATCTTGCAGGTCTGAAACGTTTTCCTTTTTATAAATATTATTGAGCTCTTCATGTCAGGTTCTAGGCTACGTGCATCACACATATCTGATCACCCCATGAAGCATATTTCATTTTATGGATGACAGAAAGGAGGTGTTGAGAGTGGATGTCAGTTGATCAAAGCTAGGAGGCAGCAGAGTTGAGATGTATGCTCCTGTCTGCCCAACTCCATGCCCCATACTGTTAATCATTATGTTGTGTTCCTCAGATTTGGCACATATTATAAGAGGGTTTTTTAATCCCTCTTGATTTGGAGCATGTTTTACTTTCTACGGGGTGATTTCTTTCTTCCATCCTTATACTTTCTCTGTTTTCTAAAACCTGTGGAATCGAAAGAACTTTTGTACTACCATTTGTTTCATTCTATAAACAGTCCCAGATAATTTGAAACCCACATCTTTTTTGAAACTCGATGTACTAGTTTAGTGTTCAGTTTTTTCTTCTCAGCATACTCTTCTGTGCTTTCTTTGTGTGAAGATGGCAAAAAAAAAAAAATGGAACTTTTAATGTTATTGAACATTCTCACAAATTAGTTTGGTTAAAGGAAAGAATCTTGGCTTAGGATTTAGGAGGTGCAAGTTCTAGTTCTTTCTCTGAAATTTATTGTGGAACAAATAATACTATTTTGCTATATTAAGTTATTGAAGAGTAAAAGATCAAATATGTGAAAAGCATTTGGGATCACAGAAACAAAGTTTTTCTGTGTGACTGCTGAATCATAATAGCTGCACTGGATTATTGGAACCAGAATTAAAGCAAAATAATTTGGGGCCTATTGTTGCTTTACGAAGATCTGCTTAAGGTAATTATAATTCTTAATTCATGTGGCTTGGCCTACACGTAATGCTAAACTTGGATTGCTGAATATATATAGGCAGAGAGATGATCAGATTGCTAACTGAATTATAGCAGTAACAGCGTGATTTTTTTTTTTTTTTTTTAAGACAAGGTCTCACTGTGTCACCCAGGCTGAAGTGCAGTGGCACAATTATAGCTCACTGCAGCCTCGAACTCCTGGGCTCAAGCAATCCTCCTGCTTCAGCCTCCCGAGTAGCTGGAACTACAGGCACACGCCACCACATCTGGCTAATTTTTTTATTATTTTATTTTATTTTTGTGGATATGGAGTCTCACTATGTTGACCAGGCTGGTCTCAAACTCCTGACCTCAGCTGATCCTCCTACCTCATAGATTTAGGAATGTTTTACTATCCAAGTTGTGTGACATAAGACAAATGAATGGGAAGAAAAGGTGGATCATGAAAGTTGTAGACTTAGAAGAGGAAAAAGAGAATTTCAGGGGACATGATGCTCAATAGAATCATTCAGAAACAGCCTGAGAATTGAATTGTAGATAAGCTACTTATTAGTAGCATCAGCTGCTGAGAGTCGCTGGTAATTTTGCCATGTTGAAAATGCTATGCCCTTGAACTGGGCCAAGTGAAACTTAAAGATTTAAAGGGGCTGGAAGTGCTCTGCTGTCTCTGAAACACAATGAAATAGAGGGTGAATAGCTTGAGAGATCATCCACAAACATCTCAAAGTTCAGACTTATTTCTCCAGGACAGAAGGCACATTTCAAGATAGTGTGTGTGTTTGTGTTTGTGTTTGTATTTGTTTCATAGTGTTGAAAGTGGGAGAGTTGAGGCTGATCATTTCTGTAAACTCATTAGCCTTTAATGCCCTTTGGTTCAGTAAGCATTTTTGACATCTCTCAAACTATAGTTATTTGGGTACCACCTTCAACAATTTTTGCCATATTCATTTGCTTTTTTTTAACTTTTAAGTTTAAATATATTTTAAACAGGAGTTTTGCATATCTGTTGATATCTCAGGTTTGATGTGGTATAGTTTTTCATAATGTACATTAAAATAAGTACATAAAATTAACATAAAGCCTGTCCATTTTTGGTCCACCTAAAATTATCTTGAAATACCCCTTTCATTTAATTTTGGCTCTTTGTACAGTGAGCACACACAATGTCTGGAGTGGAAGGTCAAAGAGAAAACTCAATGACTGGAAATAGAGATTTTTCAGTGAAATTTTCTAAACAGATTTAAAATGATGGATGAGTATTACTTCCTCTTTTAGATTACCAGCCTAAAACAAGTTTGGGTTAGAGTTTAGTTAGGTTTAATTTCTTTTCTTTTTAAACTAGTGGATAGTTTTTAGGCTACATAAGTTTCTAGGCTTCATACGTGTTTTCTCCCATTAATTTCCTTTAATGTGTTTTCTCCCACTAATTTCCTTTCCCTTTGCCTTGGCTTTAAATAAGGGGGAACAAAGTTTCTCCATGCTTATTTTAGTGATGAGGTCTGCTCTACCAACTCCTAAGCCCAGGGGTATAGTTCAGCGCAGCCAGCATGCTGCCTTTTAAATGCCAGATTCAGTGCTAAGCTCCATGATACATAGAGGAAGAAGGTTCCCACCTTCTGTGAGGCATTGCATGTAAACAACCAAAATAGTCCAGTGTGATATAGGTATGTGTCAGATACAGGAGAGATCAACTCTTTGGGTGAATCAACAAAAGCCTTAATAGCTGGGAGAGCACTGGGGGCTGGGCACACTGAGTGGGGCATGGGGAAGGTAGTACGCCATTTGTGGTATTGAGAATGCCACAGTTCTTTCTCCTCAGTCTTCACAGATGATTGTTCTGCAGAATCTCTGTGGGTTCTGCATTGGCTAACGTGGTATTCTGACCGAAATTAATATTTTAAATGTACAGTAATGCACAACCTTGCTGCTCTGACTCCCTTGCACGAGTTCGAAGTAATAGCTACAGCACCTTCAATAACAGTTGGCATGTTGAGATGGCATCCTTCCCAACGCAACATCTTAATGAGGTTCTATGCTTCAGGATCAGCTTTTCTGGTTTAAATATATTCAGGCAGATCCTACGTAACTGGAAGCACTGTGGCAGAAGTGGCGTCATATTGTGAGTTTTGCTGAGTTAGGCATGTAGGCCCCGCAGTCTGAGGGACTCTTTGGAGCAGTCCTGAATGTACAGTGATTCTGTGCCTGGGTGAGAGTGTGGTTGCACAGGGGAGGAGAAAGAACATGATGCATTAACCTTACCCACGTCTGAGGAAGTTTGTACAGAATGTGAGATGGAAAATTTCTAGTTTCCATGTATTAATACCTTCTTACCCATATGCTCATAGCCGGAGCCACTCCCCTGTCCACCTGAGCTCCCACACATTCAAAAGCCAGTAGTTGAGGGATCTTTCATTGCATGTATGTTGGGTGTGTGGGGGGGTTCAATTAAAGCAGAAAGTGTCTAAAAAACCCCCACAGTGCTGATTGCATTGATGAGAGCATTCCGACTTAGACTTTTAGGGACTTAATATATACAGGATTTTTTTTTTTTTTTTCCTAATCGTTAGCAGTATATTATTCTCTTTCTTTTTTTTGAGATAGAGTTTCGCTGTGTCACCCAGCCTGGAGTGCAGTGATGGATCTCGGCTCACTGCAACCTCCGCCTCCGGGGTTCAAGTGATTCCTGCATCAACCTCCAGAGTAGCTGGGATTACAGGCACCCCCACCCCACCACGCCCGGCTAATTTTTGTATTTTTAGTAGAGACGGGGTTTCGCCATGTTGGCCAGGCTGGTCTTCAACTCCTGACCTCCGCCTCCCAAAGTCCTGGGATTACAGACATGAGCCACCGTGCCTGTCCGGTATATTGTTCTCTAAATGGAGCAAGGAGTAAACCCCTGGGGGTTCTGAGCATTACCTCAGACCCAGCCATTTCTCTGTGCTGCCAGAGACCACACCCCTCCTCAGGCATAACCACAGAGGACTATTTCTTTTGGCTGGGTCTCTGACCTTGAAGGATCCAGCCTGCCAGCCGCCTTGAGACTTTGGGTGCTAGACATAATACTGGCAGAGTTCAAGAGTTATTTCTATTTCATATGTTTTATTTGGTATGGCTATATTAATTTTTTATTCATCAGAAGTTCTGCTCTTGAAATAAATGTAAAACGTTCTACAAAACCACTGCCACTGAGTTTCACATATATGTAGAAATAGAAAAAACTCCAGAATAAGGTAGCACCCTCAAATGATGCCTCATTTGCCTTTTTCGTGGAAACACACACAGCAAGTTGAAAATGTAGATTGATCTTCCGTATCTGTTAAATTATTAGTTTTTCTCCTTCTGAATATGATGAGGCAGTTTTTCCTTGGAAAAACAGTTTGTGTTCAGCTTGGGAGGTTGATTTTCCACCATCAGTTTCTCCCTTTAATAATTGAAAACCACTGTTCATTATTTACATAAAACTGTCTTTTTCTGGTCTGCTTTCTGTAACCTTTCCCCTCTTAAGAATTTTAAGAATTCCCTGACTTTCCTCTGGGGGATTTTCTGCCTGCTTTATCCCAGATGTGGGACATTGACTAGGCTGAGGTTTTGGGGAATTTTTTTTTTTTTTTTTTAGTGTTTCCACATTTGAAAGACGTTCTTTTAACCAGTGCACAAATCTGCCACTGAAAAAAGGGGCTTTGAAGAAAAATCAAGTAGTTAAGAAAATATGTGAACTTTGTTTACATTTCTCACTTATTGAATGACACCAAAATCCCATATGCCAAATGAAAAAGTAGACAGTAGTTTCAGATAATAAGGGGAAAATACACCCATGTTATTTCAGCCTTTTAATTCTGGGATTTTATTCTCTGAATGAAGGCATGTCAGTTTCTGGTCCCAGTGGCGCTGTGTTTGGTCTTTAATACGTGCTTGCTGATGTCAGCTGAGGAAATACAGGGGCTTGGTAGATGGTTACATGGCCTTTGTCTTGTCTCTTTCTACCTTCTGCTCACATAAAGAGGATATTTAACCTTATTCATAATATTTTGTCTGCTTACAGTTTTACAGATGTATTGATCCTAATCCCTGGTTCAGAAATGTTAGGAAAAGGAGATAAATTACAGTGAAAGAGGCTGTAGTAAGAAATACAGGATTTTCTGGTTTTTTGTAACGTCTACTCAGATTCCCAGATGATTGTTCATTACCAGCTTTTGGTTATTGTGGTTTATGTATTAATGTCTAAAAAAAAATACAGTCTAATTTTTTTTTCATGATACTATGTGAGAAGAATACCAAGAATAATTTTTTCCTTACTTGAACAAATACTATACATTTTCCCTAAGTCCAAAATTCTGTTTTCCATGATGAACACAATTCTGATGTAGTATGTTTAACTCTATAAAATCAGAACTTGTTTTAGTTATTTTCTTCCTAATTACATTTTTTGTTGTATTTTTAAAAATCTAAATTCATAAGCTTTATTTTCAAATATGGTTTCTACCTCTCATATGTTTCCACACCTGTGCCATGTTCCCTTGGCTGACAGATGCTTTTTTCCTTGTTATCTCGTGTAGGATCTTTCGAAGATGGTTTGGCTGCCTTGGAGATTTGGAGATCTAATGCCACGATGAGGACTCACACACGGGGGGCTCCCAGTGTGTTTTTCATATATTTGCTTTGCTTTGTGTCAGCCTACATCACCGACGAGAACCCAGAAGTCATGATTCCCTTCACCAATGCCAACTATGACAGCCATCCCATGCTGTACTTCTCCAGGACAGAAGTGGCAGAGCTGCAGCGCAGGGCTGCCAGCTCGCACGAGCACATTGCAGCCCGCCTCACGGAGGCTGTGCACACGATGCTGTCCAGCCCCTTGGAATACCTCCCTCCCTGGGATCCCAAGGACTACAGTGCCCGCTGGAATGAAATTTATGGAAACAACTTAGGTGCCTTGGCAATGTTTTGTGTGCTGTATCCTGAGAACATTGAAGCCCGAGACATGGCCAAAGACTACATGGAGAGGATGGCAGCGCAGCCTAGTTGGTAGATTTTTGTCTTTTCTTCTTACTGTAGTAACTCTGCATTAGAAAGAAACAAATCCATATGAAATCTCAGAGGCCAGATCTTCATATACCTCTTTGTGTATGTGTGTGGGGGAGGTGTTATTTGTGTTGCCAGCCTTATGAATGGCCCTTAGTTTCAAAAGATGTAGTAACGTCCATGTTTAAAGTTAGAGGGAAAATATTTAGATGCAGCGTAATCTAAAGAAAAACTAATTTGCGGAATTGATTAAAGAGTATCATTTTGATTGTTGAGAATTCTTTCCTCCATATTCAACATGCATATATTACTATCATCTGGTGTTAGGTTTCATTGACCCCAAGTGGTTAAAACTTTTTTCAGCAAGACATTTCTAGTAATTAAGACTTAGTTGCATTTTATGATTGTAAGGAACTAAAGGTGAATGGGATGGGACTGACTGGCAATTTATAAACACATCCCCTCCAATAACCAGCAGATTTCTGAGACCTGTAGGAAAACCAACATTATTGTGTAATCGTGTGAGGAATTCTAATCACATAATAATTTAGTTTCAGAAGTTTAAGATTTGAGAACAAATTCCTGTCTTTTTGATTAGCTTAATTTTATTTTATTAATTTATAATTAATGCTTCATATGCTTCCAAACAGATATGTGATAAGTTGATTAAACAAGGGATTCTACAGATGTTTTTACTCATGCAGTTTTTAATTATATATTTATGGTTCAGTTGCAATAAAAGAATTTATAGATTGTATGAAATTTTTTTTAAAAATTATGTAAGCTGCCTCTTGTCATAAGACTAGAGAGAGTTCATTTTAAATGCTTAGAAAAATCTGTGAATGCACCTAATGCTATGATGAATTACATCTTAACATATCACAGGGGTGAAGGATGGTGGTTTGCAAGCTTTCCGATAAATTTCTGGAATTTTGTAATGAAAAGTATTATGCAAGAGTTGGCATTAGATCCATATCGGAGCTGATATTTTAGGCCTGTTGCTAAGTATATGTAGTCATTTTGAAGTTTACAATATTGTAGGTTGAAAGGAATTTTTTATTTGATTTATTTAAAAGCTGAGCCATGTATGTAGTTGTTTCTGACTTTGACTGACATTAACTGATCTTATTCTATTCTTGACACCAAGAAAGAAAAGATGTATGAAAACTTTTCTGATATTTGAATTACCTGATTACATTATCAAGTGCTACAGTAACCCACTAATTGATTTGTTCAATTACTTAGTTTAAAATGGCAACCATATTGACATTATTTAGAAAGAAACCTTTGTCATCTAGAAGGGTACTTTCTCTTTAAAGTCTTTTTTGTTTTAGATAAGTGGATTTTGGCAAATTAAGAAATCGATGTAAATATTCCAGAGATAGTGCCTATAGAGAACCATGTATTTAATCTCACAAGAAAGTAATGGATGGTGAAATACCATTTTTGATGGAGATTGTTTAGCACAATACAGTAATATTATGAGAATTGTACAAGACTAGTATAATTTTCTCATTATAATGTAAAATATTCGGGTATATAAATACCAACGAATGAATGCTGCCATCAGGATGAGACTCCTTCTATGGTAAGAGAAATAAATAACTTAAAATAAATATTATAATTTTTACATAGTTTCCACGAGTCCAGATTTATTGATCCCTGGAGGTATATAGAAATTTACTAGCAGTCTAGCACTTTATTCATGGCAATATTGATAGAAATAGGTATAACTCTAGGCCATTATCTAGTAAAGTAAAAGCCTATTTTTGACTTAATAGAGCTGAACAGTTGACTTCTTTCTCTTGACCTTCAAGGTAAAATCTTGAGAATTTACGCTTACATCTGGTTTCTAGTTCCAAAAGTGATCTTGAATTAGAAAGTTGAACTACTTGAACATTTTGTTTTGGCAGGTACTATTATTAAGTTGTATTGTTTAATGACTTCACAGAAATTTTAACTTCTTAAAAACTACCACACCCCACCCTTAGACTTTTAAACTTTCATTTAGATTTGTGGTTGAGCACAATTACAACACAATTATGTGTTGTAATAATTTAAAACAATGTTCAGTGATTTTATAGTTCAACTACCTCTGTTTTAATTGCACCATTAAATCATGTCCTCACTACGTACCAAGAAGTATACAATGAGTATTGTCATTATCTTAGGATGTAGTTCACCTATATTTGATTTCAGAAAAAAACCCAAAAAACTAGCTGTTATTTACAGAAGAGATCAATAATTAATATTATAAAAGTTAAAAAAAAAAAAAACTTTCTACAATAGCTTCATCAGGCTGAATGCATTTGCCATTTTCTTTGAAGAGCATTTCTACTCTTTTGAAAGCCAGTTACTAAATTATGTTCATTCACTGATTCATTTGATCAACAAACATTTATTGAGCATCTACTGTGTATCAAGCACTGTGCTAGGGTGCTGGGGATTCAAAGATGAAGAAATAGCCCAGTAATTTTATAATGTTTACCTAGGGCAAAGGTTGCAAACATTGGGTTCTTAAAGCCTAAGCTAGGAGTATTTTCTCTGCTTAGAATTGAGTGTGTGGATCATTTCCACACACTAAGGAGTTTCCTTAGTTTTCATTCATGAATTAAACATTTGTCTCATGCCGCACTCTAATGTGGTAGAAAAGCACCAACTCTGGAGTCACACTGCCTTTGAATCCCAGCTCCCTCACTCTTCAACTGTGTTAATTCTCTTAATTAATTAACTTTTCAGATTAATTTTCTTAATTTGCGTGAGCATTAGTGTCCTGATGTATAATGTGGCAGTAACAACCCTATCTACCTTATAGGGTTGCTAGGAGGATTAAGCGCAATAATCAATGTAAAGTACTTAGCACAGTTCTTGTCACATAGTAAGCCCTCAGTAACTGAGAATAATGACGATAATGGTAATTATTGATGCTGTTATTTTATCTACCTAGTACTTAGACCCTGTTTGGTTTGTAATTTGGTATATGTAGGCTCCAAGGAAATAGTATCCATTTGGGATTTTACTAATCTTAATTGCTCTCAAAACTAGAACATCTGTTTAACTCATAAAATTTTCCCCTTGGCTTTGTTCCATTAAAACTTTCATTGATGCTCCCCTGGGCCCTTTTTAAAATGTATACAAGAATCTAATGTTAACACCAGTGAGGAAGGTTTAGAGGAAAGTAACAATGATATGTCATTTGTCTGGTATTAAAAAGAAGTACCAGTGAGATATACATGCATACAGATTTATGAATGGGGTTCATTTTATTTGAATATCTAGTAAATAAAGAGGTTAAAGTTCACATCTATAGATTCACTTAAGCATCCTGAAGAAGAAAGGTTAAATGGAAAATATTCCATTGTACTCTGTCCGTCTAATATCCTACAAAGTAGAACAGGAATCTCATAGATTTGTAATGATACTGGTGGTTGAAAAGTAGCAGCATGCATTTTTATTGTGTGTGTCTCTGAGTGTCCAGACAATTGGGCACCGCAGAATGATGAGACTAATCTATGTGCTGTATCTGCTTTTTCAGAGGTGCCTGCATCCTCTCTCAGAAGCCCTGCCCCGTTTCTCTCCCTTTTGCTAGGGAACACACATTCTTCATTACAGCAAAAGTAACAGAGTAATTTAAGCTTGTGCTGAACTTAGTTTTAAAAATAAAATATAAAAATATATTATTTTAATCCAATATATAATGGCAAAATATTATTAATTAAAAAATTACAATGCCAAAGATATCACCAATAATGTCTTTGTTTTGACCCTTTTAATAGAGTCTTTTTCCCTCTATAAATCTTGCCTTCCAAATGAAAGCTAGAATTTAAGTTGCAGTTGGCTCTGTGTTATATAAAAGCTGTATTAGAACTTAACATGCACTACTTTTAGAAAGCTTTAATGAACTAAGATCATAAATCTAGGGCTGGAAACAATGGAAATATTTTCTCATACTTAAAGTGAGTTCACTATTTTTGAAATAGTATCACCTAGGTATAAAACGCACAAGTTCTGTATATGTCAATTGCCATAGAGGGCTATCCTCATTATTAATGGTTGCTTTCTGCATTCAATCCTTAGATAGTTGAAAAAAAAAAAAAAACCCAGCAGAATTCTAAATAACTGAAAATCATCTATCAGTTTTTCTTTTCTCAAGAGCCTAAATGATAAGGTAGGAAAATAATAAAAACAGTGCTTAGTAGAGATTTAAAATGGATTTTTAAAAAATCAGTTTTCAGGATTTTGGGGGGTCAGCACATATTATTCTACTTTTCTAAAGTTTTCATAACTTATTTCTACTATAACTTTTCCCCTAGAAGATTAAGGAAGCATAAAATACTATGCTTCAAATTAGAAGTAGCTGAGAAAGAAAAGAGGGGGGAAAGACTGGAGACATTGACTAGACAAGGAATGCAACAATTGCTAAAAGGCATCTGAAATGCACCATGAGTGGGCCACAAGTGGACACTGAGAGGTTTTGTTTGTTTGTTGGCTGGTTGGTTTTAGCAGCAAAGAAAGTAGGCTTAGTCAGTTTTGAAGTTTACAGTGACCATGGGATCAGTTACTCTGTAGAACTGACTACTCTTGGCCCAAGGATCAGAAGGAAGTTTCCCATAGGGCTTGTATGAAGAACCCTCGCAGCCTTCTCATCCTTGCAGTGCACGTATGATGAATTGCACAGTGTTATTTTTTTACACCAGACTGACCTGAGAGTGGGACCATGCCTGTTTTGCTCATGTGTGTATCCCTCGATAGAGGATCTCCAAAACAAAGTTTACTAAAACCTTGATCAGGGAGGGAGTAGGGGTGGTGAAAAGGATGGATATATGGGTTAGCCCACACCACTTTTTTCCTAATCTAGCTTAATCCTTTGGTAGATTTTGCATGTGTAGAAAAATGAAATGGCTGCATGTCCACCAGGCAGCATCCCTATACATTGTCTTAGCCAAGCTCTTGGTAGATGGGTTGCTATGAGCTTAACATTATACTCCTCAGCAAATTCGTAGTGATTTTCCAGAGCTAAAAACAAAACAAACAAAATGTACTCAAATAATTACTGGAAAACACTACAGATCCTGAATCACTTAAGAAAGGTGCAGTTAAGTTTACCATATTTCACTTAATAATATGGGAAGATGAATGCATTTAAAAGAGATTTAGGATAGGATTGTAACTGAAGCACTTACTGTTCAAGCCCTCGTTAATAACATAGAATTATCCAGCATCCATTTCCAAGCAGCAGGCTTTTTGCAGCTCCTTGTCTTAATTTGTAAACCCCGAGGAACAGGTCTGCCCCAGTGGTCTTTGGATCTGTCCTTGCATCTTGGCTCTGCCATTGTGTTAGCCACATGTCCTTTGACAGGTTCCTTACACTCTGTAAACTTGGTTCTTCGTCTGTAAAATATGGATTATTCCTCCCACACAAGGTCATCCCAAGGATTGAATGAAGTAATGCATATAAAGCTCGTAGCATTATGTGCCTGGCACATAGTTTTACTAAAAAGTTTGTTATTATTACACAGAAATAGGTACGAATATATAACTTTATTCTTGCTACGTTTCTTGGCACACAGTACTCCATTTTACCTATGTTGTCACTCTGGAGTTGTGTTTTTGAAAAGTATTTGTTGTGACTCATTAGTTCTCTCTTTCTTTATAGTATTTTTCCTTACTTATCATCAGACAGAAAATAAATCACAGAGGAAAGAAATTACTTCACTCTTGCATTGGAGCCAGTTAGCTACAGGAAATCAGGAGAACTGGTGAGGGAAACAAAGAAAGCTGAACTTTTGGACAGAGAAGTAATTGTGTTTTTACTGAGTATGAAATTCTTGCCTGTGATTGCAAACTTCTGGATGGTGTCATCTGAGGGTGCATTTGCAAAAATAAAATATAATGATAAAATATAAAGAGAGGAAAAAGGAAAAATCTCCAGCATATTGAAATTAACCAGTTTCATTGCTGTGCGTATGAAAATGAGGAGTGTGCCTGCCTTGCTCAGCGTTGCCCGCTGGGCTTCAAATGCAGTTCTCTGCAGCTGTTTCTCAGGTTTTTCACTTCTCAAAATTGCAATTTAAGACTGAGAATCAAAAGCCGGGAGGATGTAGCTGGGCCTCAACATGTGGAGCCACAGCCCTGTGAGTAAAAAGATCAGGTTTTCTTCTCATGACCTTACAGTGAGGAAGGCTGGCCAGCTTAGCCCAGAACGCACCTGGAACCCATTAAAGTGGACTCGTGGAGACAAATGCTGGGCTGTCAGAAAACCCAGCCCCTAATTCCCCTGGCTTTTTCTCATTCATGTTTTTTCCTTTCTCTTACCCTTCCCCCTCACTCTTTCTGCCTCTCTTTTTCTCTGTTCTTTTCATTCTGTGACGTAAGGGAAGCTATTCCCTTTTATCCTGCTGCAGAGACTTAAAAATATTATAAAAGGGTAAAATAACTTATGAGGCTTTTTACAACAATCAGATTCTTTAAAATTTACAGAAACACACAGCCATTGGGAATTCACTTCTTGAATGCCGTTTATTAAACAGGTTGTTGCCATCATTGTTACAAATGGATTCTTGGGCAGGAATCAAGGTCAGGTGCTCTGTGGTGGGAGGAAGCAGATGAAGAGGAGCCAAGGGAGAGGCATAGGCAGGTGTGCAGACTAGCTGAGCAGCCCGGTTAGAGTGCCACTGGACGGTTGTGTGGTGCACAGTCACACCCTAAATAGGATGTTCTGCTCACCTAAACGGTCAGCGCTTAACTAATTTCGACTCTTCCCCATCTATTTCAAATGCAGGTGAAGATGAAGTTATTCTAATAATGCTTCTCTCTAACAATAACTTTAAAAATGCTATGACAGTTATAAATCATACATGATTGAAAGGAAATCCGAAGTTAATTTTCTTTATAGCATTTGTTTATTGACTCTCAGATTCAGTATTGGTATGACCCTCAAGTCATCTCTGTGATGAGTGACTCACTTGCTCGCCTACCTCCCACCCTTTCAGTGTCATTTGATACCTTTTTAAATGGAACATGGGCAGGCTTTCAGACTTGTCAGAGGGAACTATGCTCAAGGCCAGAGGAGTTCTCATCCCTCTTTAATTGGGGTGTAAATCAGTGTCCCTCATCTCATATGAACAAAGGCAACATGAATATATTAAGTTCCATGTAGTCTTTACAATCTGGTCTTAAATTTTTCTAATATAAAAATCTGGCAAGCATGATGTTTGAATTTTGTGCATGTCTTGCCTGGTATCAGAAGGGAAAATGTTAGTTGGCAAGTGCCGCATGTATGTCTGTATTCTTCATTGATACTTCATAATCACTTTTTAAAAGTTGGCTTTATCTTTTGGATAAAATATTCATGCCTAACACCCCTTAAGATGTAGGGTCTTGCTGACATTAACTTCTTGCTAATGCTCTATAGATATATAATAGCTTGAGAGTAATAATGACACATATACGCTCATGCAGCCCTTTATAAAGCCGGGTAGTTCCTTTTACCTTAGGTATCTTAAGAATGGCTTTTTTACTTCTTCATCTCCTTCTGCCTTGTCCATTAAGGGAACACATTTCAGCCACGCTTACCACAGTCTCTCTCATCCATCTTTCCTTTTCCTTTCCAGTGTTAACATGCTAGTTCTGGAGGAGATACCACAGTCGGGGCCAGATCATTGCTTATCCCACATAAGCCTGTGGTTTAGAAAGCTTTGTGTTTAGGATGACTTGGGAAGGGATGACTCAGGAAAAAAGAAACTGGTTAGAAGCTTATAATATTAGTGTAGGAGGGAAATGAAGACCACAGTTAAAACAGTGAGAGTGGGGAGAAGAAAGCATAAATTTAAGAGACATGTAAGACTGAAAATCTACACAGAGATTGATTAGATATAGGACACTCTTTCTCAAAGTGTGAGTCTTTCAGCATATTGGGTATCCTTAAAAAGACAGATTCTTGAGTTTCGCCCAGACTCACTGAATCGTGTCTTCTTGGAGTAGGCCACAGAACCTGTATTTTTAGCAAGTCCCCCAAATGATTCTTAGATGCACTAAAACTTAAATTGTAAGGGAGAGGGAGGCATAATGATGGCCCTGGGTGACTGGTTGCGTCTTGATACCCAAATGAGGTGGAGAATATGGGGAGGAGAGAGTGGTTTGTGGGAGGGAAAAGATGGTTCACTTTTTTACATGTCTTTTTGTGTCACTCTCTTTCTTCTATCTACCTTATTTGTCTCACTTTGTTGATATTACCAACTGTGTGGACAGATGACTTTCAAAGTTCTCTGTCCCTATTACATTGCAAGGGCTTATAGATACCCTTAGCAGATATCTTGGTGTATAGTTATTACTGTAACTTTTAGGACCTCCTGGCCATGTCTGCTCATTCTTACAAATTCACCATCTTCCACTTCTGCTTGTTCTGTGGCTTCTGCACTGCAGCTACTATGCTGGTTATTTACCCATAGTCATTTTTCTCTTCCCTCCCCTTGCTCTGTTCTTCACTCTTGCTACTCTATGAATGCATTTTGCTGTTGGTGATTCTGTCATTTTTGAATGTAAGTGAGCTCTTCAGGAAAAAGTACCTTTGATAAACAAAAAAGATCAGTCTATTGTCACCCATCCAGAGCTTAGAGATTTAGTTTTTTTTCTAGAATTTTGTGATTTTTATTGTTTTAAAGCTTTTAACTGATAGGTATTTATGTGTGGTCTTCCCAGTGGTCCAGTGGACCATGTGGCACTGGTAGTTTCAACTCTGCCTTGAGTTTGGGCAGTAATGAGTTTACAGACCAGCCCTGATCTGGCCTTTCTGCCTACAAGTATGCCAGACTCATTTATACCTTGTCTTCCACCTTTCTCTCCAACCCGATCCAGGCAGTATGATCCACCTTAACTTCTTCCACCATTACATGTTCTCCAGCCCCTCATCCATCTCAATTCCTATAGTTACTTTTTATTTAATTCATTGGTTTGCAGTCATAACTGGGTTGTCTGGTTTTCTGACCAGGAGTGTACATCTTCCAGATTCAGCTCCAAAGAACCTTCTTTCTAGAAACCTTCCAGACTCCATGTTCTATACCTGCCCTCCAGTATGATTCATATGTGCCAAGGAACCCACGCAAAACTGTTATAGGTTGTTTTGCCTGCACTGCAATTCTTGGTTTATTTGTCTTCCTTACTGGCACGTGAGCTTGTTGAGGGTAGCCCCAGCATTTTTGGTGGTTCTAGGAGCCATATATGGTATACCTGCCACAAAGACGCTAATTAATTATATTGAATGAATGGATGGATGAATGAATGAATGATCTGTCTTATTTTTATTGAGAGTCTAAGCTTACTGAGAGCAGAAATCCTGGATCTGTATACAACTTTGAAATTGATTTGGTGCCCTGTGTACTGTGGCTGCTCATATTTATCTCGTCTCACTTTCACTCTGAAGACCCGCCTGTCATCAGCCGTTTGTCTGTCGGCCTGTAATCACAGAGACACTTTACCTTTGACCTACTTGGAGGCCAGTAGGAAGAATGTCAGGATTTGACATCTTGGTGCATAGCTCAGCAGAGAATCTCAGATTACCTGGTCTTTGAAGTATTCCTCCTGCACCTGGCCTTCTCTCCTCCCTGATCCCTTGAATTTTGATGTTCATCTTCTTACATGCATGTAATGTCCATGTGTGCTCCTTCTCAGGTAACTACAACAGAGTTTTGTTTTTATTCACTTTAAAGCCACCTGCTTCAGTCTTTGAAATGAATGGTGATGCTGTTAAGCAAGGGGAGGCGATAGTTTGTAGAGCAAGGACTCTGGAGCCAGTCTGCCAGTGTGCCAGTCACATTTAAGAGCTGTGTGACCTTGAGAATGTTACTTGGCTTCTCTGTAGTTCAGTTTCCTCATCTGTAACTTGGGGATATATATGATACATACTTCATACTATAGAGGATTGGTTAATGAAACAGTACATAGCATAATGTGTTAACTATTATTGTTATCTTTATCACTTCGCTTATATTTTGTGTTCTTATAAATTGATGCCAAAGGCAATTTTCACTTATCGATAAACGTATGCACATATTCACTTTATATAAGTTTATTGTGTACTTACTCTGTTCTTGGTAGTTTATTAGGCATTGGAGATACAAGGATTTCAAGACATGTTATGTATCTGTTTTGCCTAGAGTTGTTGGTCTGTGGAAGACATAAATACTAGTACTGTTAGCATATTAATACTAGTAGTGGGATAAATGCTACGACTAGGAAAGTACAGTGTATAGTGGGAAAATATAGTAGTACTTTGCCCAAGATTGGAGCATCAGGGAAGGCTTTCCTGCTAAGGCCTGAAGGACGGATAGGAACCAGCCACGTCAAGGGGAAAAAGGAACTGTACTTGACTGTTCAAGCACAAGTAGCTGCGCAAAGGCCTGGAGATAAAAGAAAGCAGAGTGCTTTTGAGGAACTGAAAATTCAGTGTAGAGAGGAAACTAGCAAGTGTTGAGGCTTCGGGTAGACAGCCAGATGCTGCCAGGCCTTGTCTACGATTTAAAGGAAATTGGACCTTTTTTTAAACAAGTACTGTGAAACCACTGAAAGGTGTAACAGGGCAGTGATGTGATCAGATTTATGTATGTATGTTAATCTTTTCATTGAAAAATAAAAGTAGAATATTATATGAATAAATGTGTAGCTTAATAAAGTATTTTAAAGCAAACACCCTGGTAAGTACAACACAGGTCAAGAAATAAAATTTTGACAGTCACTCCCCGAAGCCCCTTCATGGGTCCCATCCCAGTCCCAGTTCCCTCCCTTCCCACAAAGACTACCCTGATGCCCCGATACCTACAGTCGTTGTGTCCTTGTGTTCCCTTATAGTTCATCCAAGTGTGCATCTCTCGGCATCATCATTTAATCTTGCTCATTTTTTAAAAGTCTTTTAAGGTGTTTTTAAAAATCTGCAGGCCGGGCGTGGTGACTCACGCCTGTAATCCCAGCACTTTGGGAGGCAGAGGCAGGCTGATCACGAGGTCAGGAGATCGAGACCATCCTGGCTAATACGGTGAAACCCCGTCTCTACTAAAAATACAAAAAAATTAGCCAAGCGTAGTGGCATGCACCTGTAGTCCCAGCTACTGGGGAGGCTGAGGCAGGAGAATGGCGGGAACCCAGAAAGCAGAGCTTGCAGTGAGCCGAGATCGCTCTACTGCACTCCAGCCTGGGTGACAGAGCAAGACTCCATCTCAAAAAAAAAAAAAAACAGGAAGAAGAATCTCGTTGTGGGGGTGGATTGTGGATTGCCGATGTGAAACCAGGAAGTCAAGTAGGCCTTTTGTGTTTATCTAAATGAAAGCCTAGAATTGGAAATAATTGATAGGTTCCAGTGATAAATAATTAGCATTCATAAGACTTGACAATTGTATTTGAGGGCCAAAGGAGACAAAGAATTGTCTTTATGGGATGGTGGGATCTCTCAGTGGGCTTCTAACACTTGGAGCTATTGAGGAATGCTAATAAAGGTTTGGATTTGGAGATACAGAATTGAAGAGCCTTTGGGCCCAAGAGGAGATGTCCAATTTATATCTCTCAAGCTTTATTTTTAGCTGCTTCCTGTTTGCCAGTGGTACATTGTAACTTAAGAATGTGTGTGTGTGTGTGTGTGTTGTGTGTGTGTGCGTGTGTCTCAGTCATAAGGAAAAAAATGTATCCAGTATGAAATATGCTTTCAGGTACAATATGTATCCTTTCTGTTGATGATAGAAAAATGTAGAAAGAAAATCCAAAGAAGATCATATTTAGTTCAAGTTGTCCTACTACAATAAATAAATGAAGAATAGCTGGAACAATGAGAAGTCGAGGTGCTGATACAGCACTAAAGCCACGTGGGTGTCCTCAAATCACTTTCTGGAGCTGAAGCCAAAGAAACATTGTGCGGGCTGCACTCTGGGAGGAGGGCATCAGCTTGAGTGAGTCGTGCTGCTGCTTCTGAAGCTGAAAAAGAAAAAAGGTTCCTGATGAAGTGTAGATCGCTACTAGGGCTTGTAACAACTTAGTGAGCAATTTTTAGTTCATATCTGTGATTCATTTACAGTGAATTTACTATTACAAGAAAAAAATGGGAAATGAGATAATAAATAAAATATGATGTATTGCTAATATTTTATATTAACTTAAGCATCTTCCCATTCTAAATCATAATTTCTAGAAACCACATAAGTTTACTGTTTTACCTTCTTCCAAGAGCCTGTTGATGTGAGAAATATTTTAAAGTATTACTGAATCCAGTTTGAGTCTTTTGCCCTCTGCTTTTCTACTATAACCTGTCACTTGGTCAGAGAAGTTGGGACAATATGATTACATTCAGCATTTGGGGTCAACTTTTATTTTCAGTATGGCAGTAACTCTAGATCTAAAACTAGGGAATGTGTTTGTGTTTAATGTCTGGGGCATATTGAAGACAGCTCACAAGTTTGGCTCGTATTTTAAATTTATTTATTCTCTTTGTTGGCAACATAGGAGATAACTATACCCCAGAACAATTTTTACAATTCACAAAGAAAAGTTCTTTTTTTTTTGAGAGGGAGTCTCGCTCTGTCGCCCAGGCTGGAGTGCAGTGGCCGGATCTCAGCTCACTGCAAGCTCCGCCTCCCGGGTTCCCGCCATTCTCCTGCCTCGGCCTCCCAGCAGCTGGGACTACAGGCGCCGCCACCTCGCCCGGCTAGTTTTTTTGTATTTTTTAGTAGAGACGGGGTTTCACCGGGTTAGCCAGGATGGTCTCGATCTCCTGACCTCGTGATCCGCCCGTCTCGGCCTCCCAAAGTGCTGGGATTACAGGCTTGAGCCACCGCGCCCGGCCACACAAAGAAAAGTTCTAAATTGACTTTTGTCCACTCTACTGTCCAATTACTTTTTAAAGACATATTCTTTGAAACTGTATTCCCAGGACAAAAAAATAAATATTATGGGTTCAGGGTGTTGTCACAGGCATTATTTCATTATTTCTCCTGAATGTAAATGGCTTCAAAGCCAAACAAAATTGTTTTGGAGGACAAGGGATGTTTTTCTTTTTTTTCCCACGCCATGACAAATTATGTTTTCCTTCCTGAATTGAGTGAGCCCGGTTAGTGTCTGCTTGTCTGCTCCCTCCCTTCACAGAGCACCATTTGCCCTCTACTTTGAACATTCTGAACTTCCCTGGTCTCCTGGGTTCCTTCCTGATGATCTCACGGTGAGAATTTTGTCTTAGTCCTGGCTCCCTACCCTCTGCTGGGAACTGCCTGGGCAGCCTGGATTTCAACACAGTTCCTCCCACTGAAGCAGCCCTCCGTGCCAGCAGTATGCCTCTGATGGGTGGCTTAGTTTGGATCACATTTACCCTCTAAGACAGTGGCTTTGAAACTTTTTCACTGTGACCTACAGTAAGAAACAACCCAGTACAGACATAACTTTTTTAGTTTATTTGTTTCTAGTTTTTAATTTTATTTTTCTTTCTAATTTTATTATTTATTTTTATTTCATCTTTTAGATTTAGTGGCTACATGTGCAGTTACATAATATGTATGTTGCATGATGCTGCAATGTGGGGTTCAGTTGATCCTGACACCCAGGTAGTAAGCATAGTACTCAATTGGAAGTTTCTCAACCCTTGTTCCCCTCCCTCCCTCTCCCATGTAGTAGTCCCCACTGTCTTTTGTTCCTATATGTCCATGTGTACCCAATGTTTAGCTCCCACTTACTAGTGAGAACAGGCGGTATTGTGGTATTTGGTTTTCTGTTTCTGCATTACTTTGCTTAGGATAATGGCCTCTAGCTCCATGTTGCTGCAAAGGATGTGATTTCATTCTTTTCTATGCCTGCTTAGTATTTCATAATGTGTATGTACCACATTTTCTTTTTTTTTTTTTTTATTTTGAGACGGAGTCTCGCTCTGTCGCCCAGGCTGGAGTGCAGTGGTGCAATACCCACTCACTGCAAGCTCTGCCTCCCGGGTTCCCGCCATTCTCGTGCCTCAGCCTCCCGAGTAGCTCGGACTACAGGCGCCCACCACTGCGCCCGGCTAATTTTTGTATTTTTAGTAGAGACGGGGTTTCACTGTGTTAGCCAGGGTGGTCTCGATCTCCTGACCTCGTGATCCGCCCGTCTCGGCCTCCCAAAGTGCTGGGATTACAGGCGTGAGCCACCGCTCCTGGCCCCACATTTTCTTTATCCACCATTGATGGGCACCTAGGTTGATTCTGTGTTTCTGCTGTTGTAAATAGTAGTGCAGTGGACACACAAGCTGATGCACACATAACTTCAACTTTACATATATAAGTATATAAATAAATGTTTCATGAAATAGCCCTTGCATTTAAATTATGCCTTGTCCTCTATTTTCTATTTCATTCCATTAAAAATACACTGATTACAACCCATTATATTCATTTCACAATATATTTATAGTTTGAAAGCCCTGCCTAACATTCTGATAAATACACATTTTTTTCCAGAGAATCCCTTCTCGATATCCTTTCTTGGATATCTCCGCTGAGGAGACCGTTCCACTCTTTGAGATGGGCTCTTTATTCTATAATTCTAGTGTTTAGAATGCTTATTCTCAAAATATATTGGGAAACATCTTTATTTCATTAAGAAACAGTACAGGCCTGTGATTAATGATTACATGTTAGGTTTCCAGGGCTGAATGGAATAAACTGTGCAGAGCATTATTTCCTACTGCACCCAGAGTAAAATCAGCCACAGTTCATTCACTGTTTTAAAAAGGCGTCTGGATTTTATGAAGCTCTGCATAATTTCAGCAAAACCTTTAAAAAGCAAATTATCAAAGAAAAATTTTGATAAAACATTAAAAGCAGGAATAGTGGGTAAATATATCAGCCTTACTCTAAGAGACGGCAAAATATCATTTCACATATGCTAGTCCCCCAGGCCTACCTCACTTTGGATTTGACATTTTCCCACCATAAGGGCAGCAAAAATTGGCAATTTGACTACAGTTTTTGCCATTGTGAAAAAGTGTCCCTCATATTTTGAAAGTTCATTCCTCAAGTAATTCTTTGCCCTTTTGCGTGTCATGTTCTCAGAATGTTAGGCAAGTGCTCTTTCAAGTAAACAGGAGTAACTGAATGTTCGAGTGGCAGCAGGAAGATGATGGGGCGGGTACGAGATGGCAGCAGTGGCCAGTCAGGTTTTTTAGTGTCGGTGTATTTGTTGCTAGGGCTGCTGTAACAAAATACCATAGACTAGGTAGCTTAAACCAACAGAAATTTATTCTCTCTCAGTTCTGGAGGCTGGAAGTCTGAAATCAAGATATCAATAGGCTTCATTCCTTCTGGAGGCTCGCTGAAGGAGAGACTGTCCCAAGCTGCTCTCCTAGCTTCTGGTGGTTGTAGGCAATCTTTGGTGTTCTTGGCTTGCAGATGCATCATCTCTCCGTCTCACACTGACACAGATAAGTTATTTTCATTATAATATAGATCTGTCGTATTTTATAAATATGCCATAATTTTAATGAGAGGAATATCAAGTGTTTGCATATATATGTATATATGTGTATGTATATAAGTATATATGTATGTATATATGTGTATATATGTATATGTGTGTATATGTGTGTGTGTGTATATATATGTGTGTGTGTGTGTGTGTATGTATTTTTTTTTAGACAGAGTTTTGCCCTTGTTGCCCAGGATGGAGTGCAATGGCACGATCTCGGCTCAGCGCAACCTCCACCTCCTGGGTTCAAGTGATTCTCCTGCCTCAGCCTCCCCAGTAGCTGGGATTACAAGCATGTGCCACCATGCCCAGCTAATGTTGTATTTTTAGTAGAAATGGGGTTTCTGCATGTTGGTCAGGCTGGTCTCGAACTCCCGACCTCAGGTGATCCGCCCACCTTGGCCTCCCAAAGTGTTGGGATTATAGGCATGAGCCACCACGCCCGGCCTGTTTGCATATTTTAACAAGGCAAAAGTTATTGACAACTGAACTATATTGTATACTGTAATGACCTTTCAATGTGTGTACAACTCTTTGTTTTCTCTTGGATTCATAATAGCTTTTTGTTTTATTTGCTTATCTCTAATGACTAGCCAGACTCTCAGCCAGTTGTGTAAGTTTTCTATCTATTCAAACAAGATATTCTTAATAAGACATTTTTAAAAAATAATTCACCTTTTTGAAGAAGTAATGCTGCAGCTTTTTGATTTGCTAGGATGCAGATTGCTTGTGGCCAGGTCCGCTGTACATCCATCTTTGTTCTTTTTTCTCTTGTATTGGATTCCTTGTGCCATGTCTTCTTTTTGATATACATCCTAATTTAGGTGGAGATATTTTCCACTGGGTTCCAGAGAAAGCATTTATGAGAGGTAAATTTTGAGACCTTGGATGTCTATGTGTGTTTTTTCTTCCCTGATGTTTAAAGGGTAGCTTGGCTGGATATGAAATTATAGTCTGGAAATTGTCTCTCCGAGTTTTCGAGTCATCGTTTTATTGTATACTGGTGTCTAGTGTTGCTGTTGAGATGTCTGACCCCACTCTTCCTGATGCTTTGAATGAAACCTGATATTCCACTCTGAAGCATTTAGGATCTTTTTATGTTACCAGTATTTTAAAATTGCGGGATGATGTATCTTGTTTTGAGATGAGTCTGTGTTCATCCCGGTACTGTGCACTTCATGGATTCTTTCAATATGGAAACTGATGCCCTTTAGTTCTAGTGACTTCCCTTGATATATTTGGATCTCTTTTTCTTTCCTTTTTTTCTTTTTTCTTTTTTTTTCCCCTCTCTTTTTCACATGTTTAACCTCTTGGGCCAGTCCTCTTTTTTTCCCCCCTCTCCTGTTTTCTATTTCATGTTCTTACCTTTTTTTGCATTTTCAAGGTTTCTTCAACTTTTGCCCCAGCCCTTTTATTGCACTTACCTTCCTGCTATTTTGTTTTCCATTTCAAGAACTTCTTTTGTCTTGAAATTTCTTTCTACCTGCATGATTTAATTTCTCCCAAGCTGCATTAATCCCTTTGTTTGTTTGGGTCTCTTTTGTCCTATTATGGGATTTCCTCAAGTCTCTGGTAGTCCTTGACTGCCTAAAAATGCATACAAAGGCTGTAACAAATTACCATGTACTCCGTGGCTTAAAACAGCACAGATTGATCTTACAGTGTTGTAGAAGTATAACACAGGGCTAAAATCAAGCTGTTAGCAGGGCTACATTTTATTCTGGAAGCTCTAGGGCAGAATACTTTTCTTTGCCTTTTTCTGGCTTTTGGAGTTCACATATATTCCTTTGTTTGTGGCTCCCTGCCTCCACCTTCAGAGCTAGCAACCTTGCATCTCTTTGATTCTTCCTCCATGGTCACATCTCTCTCCGACCATGGCCAAGAAAGGTTCTTTGCTTTTAAGGACCCATGTGACTAGATTGGGACCACCTGGGTAATCTAGAATAATCTCCCATCACAAGGTTTTTAATCATATCTACAAAAGTCCCTTTGCCCCAATGGAAGGTAATGTATGCATAGATTCTTGGGGGACTGATATTTTGCCTGTCACAGGTTCTAAACAGCTAATTGGCCACTGTGTGTGTGTGTGTGTGTGTGTGTGTGTGTGTGTGTGTGTGTGGAGTTTTTTGACTGCACTGTAAGGTTGATAGTTTGATTAAATCTTTTTCATTGGGAAATACTTGGTGTTCAGAATCTTTAGATTTTTATTCTTCATTATAGACTTCTTGCCCTTCGGAGTCATGTTATATTTAAAATAGATGGCATATTTTTGATGTTGTGTCTTATAAAATTTATATTAAACTTTTATAAGGTAAATAAATGTGTCAACTACATACAGTTATTATAACTGCTCAGTTCTTGCCCAAGCCAACATTTATATATTATGTTTTCTTCTCTGACAGGGCTGGCCACTGTCCATCATCCTGGCTGTTCTTGCATGTTTATTTTTTTTTCTTAAAATCATACTGACTGCTGTCAGTTGTTAACTGGCAACTGTCTGGCTTCTCACATGATCACTGGATGCTTGCATAGACATTGACTGAGTGATAACATCAATAAGTTGTCCAACTGAACTTTTTGAAACATATTTTACACATATAGTTGTAAAACACGTTAGACATTTAAAATATCAAGCTCCTTTTTAAAACGGGTAAATATCATTAAATCATACTTTTCGTGAATAATATAGGCAGACCTGGTTATTCCCTCCTATTGCCTTTCCAGGTTTTAAAATTTCTCCATTATAATAGATTCTTTCAGAATTTGTCATTAGAATTTGATATGTAAGTGTATTTTTAACTGTAGTCCTTTGAGCTCTGTCTGCCATTCTACCAAAATAGAGGTCTTGTTCCTAAATTTGAATAATTTTTACTTATCATGTTTCTTCCTCTCACCTCTTATAGGTTGAATATTAGGGCAAAGCATACTTATTCAGTTAAAAGGGGTTACAATTATAAATGTTGTTTGATTCCATTTAAATATATTATGTTTGGGTGGCGTGATTGGATATTTGGGTAATAATACTTCATGTCATCGAAGTAAACGTTGAGATAATGACATGGAAATGCCTTTTCCCATTTAACAGCACTACTCTACATTTTATTTTCATTAACTTGGTATATTCCGACACTTCGATTCTTTTTATTTACAAATCATCTAGAATACTTTTCATTTGAATAAAATGTGTTTCTTTTAGTTTCTGCTCTGGCATGATTGACTCCTCAGTATTCTGCTTGAGTGGGGCCAAGTTGACTTAAATTTTATATTTTAGAATTTAACATTTGGGATATTGAATTCATAGCATTAAAATGACATTAAGTGGTAATATGCTGCTATATTAAATCCAGTGATTTAATTAATATAGAAATATAGACTGTGAGAGGAAATGGTTTTTTACGTTTCAGGGCTCCTAAGTTATTTTCCCTGAAAATGTCTTAACATACAATGAGTTCCCATTCTGTCATACTGTTCACCCTTCTAGCAATTGTTTCCAGAAACGGAAAGTAGTTTTGTTCCCAAAGTAGATATTGAAAAAGGAAAGCTCATTGTCCATTTCTGTGTACTCTAGCCCTGGCCAGTGTCAAAGGTAAACAATACCAGACACTAAAGTGGCAAGGATAAGTTTTAATCAGTAGTAACTATTTCAATAAGGGAAAGAGTTCAGCATAAACTGAACTGAACTTCAATCTGTACAGAGGCTAACTAATCACATGTCTGCTAAGTGGCAGTTATCGAAGGTAGAATTCTATCCGCCCACAGAGACTGGGAGACAGAGACCCTATCCTCAAATGTTGGCTGGAACACAAAATTTTTTGGAAGCCTTGAGTTTCTTAGGCAGACACTTTCAACAGGGAGAGGGTCATCTCAGGGATATGATCTTGAGCTAGTGGAAACATGTTAGTGTTTACTCTTCATAGAACGAGGTTGAGGCCTAGCCAAGAAGAAGGTACAGAGGAGCCTGGCTAGGATTTGATCAAGAAGAGAGTGTTTGTTACTACCTTAAGGGGCCCAAGGTTCTGAATATGCAAACCAGAACCACCATCCCCTGGACCAACTCTACCTTAGAGTAACACATAAGGTGCGCAGGCTCATGAGGGAGAGAAACGTTTCTCAGAAATTCTACATGATTAGTGTCTCATGTTCCTTGGGTGGGCCCTGAGCAATCACATGAGCACAGCATTGCAGTATCTTTTCTTCTACTGTGTGCCCCTTTTCTCAGATCTCATGTCTTGTTCTGTCTTGGTATCATGAAAATGGCAAGGCTTAGAACCCTGTGTTGTGTTTCAGCATACAGACCCTTCTGCCTAGCTGTTGGTAGAGCCACTGACTCTGGCATGTTCTGACCCAGTTCTTATTGCAAACTTGGTGAGTTTCTTTGAGCGCACCGTTCTTCCCCCTCACTAAGAAGTAAAACCCGTTCTAGATTCAGATAATTCTGGATTCTATTCTCAGCTTCACCGTTTTAACTGTGTGGCCTTGAACAAGTAATCTCCTACCCACATTGCCTTTTCACAATCTATAAAATGGGTATGGAATACCTAATGTTGAGTTGAGAAGATGAAATGACATAATGTATGTAGAGGCTTGGGCACATAATATGTGCTTAATTAATACGAAGTACACCCTCCTCTCCTTTCCCTCCCTGTGCATTTTGTTTCACGATGCCAGTGCCAACCTTTAGCCACCTGATCAAACACTTGGAATATGGACGCCAAGCCAGGCCAGAGATTAGCTGAACATTCCCCTTGGATTGCTGACTACCTACTCAGAGCCTCCTAGATCAAGTCTCTATCTTCTAGGCTTACTCTGGTCCTTTTGACAAATGTCTGCCAAGGCCCAGTGTGCTTTACAGATGAGGCCACAGAGGTGAGAAATCCACTTCCCTTTAGCTACATTTTATAGGAATTCCATACCAAATTTAACTTGTTACTAACATTTAACATTCATGGTTAGTTTTCGCATTTAAAATGGAGGGAAAAAGATGAATCACTGCCTCATTAGTCATGTTTTTAAAAGGAGTGGTAATACATGACTGTCTTAACTTACTGGAGGTTGTTTCCAAACACACAAAGGCGTTTGGTTGAACATTAAATGGTTTATATCAAGTTACTGTGTTCAGGAGACTTTTAGAATAAATAGACTAATTTACATTTTTAAAATAGAGTTGACCTAATTCTGGCCTCTTTTGATGGTGTGGCCAAGTGCACGTGGACAGAGGCGTGGCATGTGTACAGCAGACACAGCTGCAGCAAAGCTGGCAAATGGGAAGCTGATGGTGCACTACCCTGGTACTTTTAGAGTTTACAGTTTCTAAGGAGTTCACCATTGTGTTCTGAATGTAAATTTATAATTTTTGTAAAGCTTGTTTCATTTTAACTTAAATTTGTAGTTCCATAACTATCTACTGTATAAAATCAGATTTTAAGTGTAAATCTTCTACTTTATGAATTTACTAAGTAAATATTTTATAGGTTGGTAAAACTATAGTTATTCTGAAAATGAGAAAAAGAACATGGATCATTTTAATGGAGTTCTCCTCCTTTGTTGGAAAGGTCTGACAAATCATAAAGTCTCATTTAAATACACTTTCACAAAATATGTAGATTTGCCTATACTGTGGATCAAATCGTGACCTTTGGAACATAGCTACATATGGAAAAGCCTGCTATAAAATTGTTGGGTTCTGAAAAGTACTAGGAAATAGGATTAATTATAAGGGGAATTATGAGTTCTGCTATTGTTCCTAGTTATTTGTTTCTCGTATACTGTTGATTAATTTAAATAAGTATGAGTGATCTCTTGGCACATCTTTGGTTTCAAAGACCTAATTTCTTTTTATTCCAAGTGTTTATTTTAGCAATATTTGTGTAAATGAAATAGACAGTTGCTATGGACTGAGTGGGACTCTCCTCAAAATTCATATTGAAGCCCTAACCCCTTGTGTGGAAGTATTTAGAGAATAGGGCCTAAAGGAGAGAATTAGATTTAGATGAAGGTCCTAAATGCAGGGCTCTCATGACAGGATAAGTGCCCTGATAAGAGGAGGTGCCAGAGAGCTTGTACTCCTGTGCAGTCTCTCTCACACTTGCCCTATCCCCACCATACACCCAGGAAAGGCCAGGTGAGCACACAGAAATACGGTGGCCTTCTAAAAGCCAGGAACAGAGCTCTCACCAAAACCTGACCATGCTGGCACCCTGATATCAGACGTCCAGCTTCCAGAACTTGTAAAAAATAAATTTCTGTTGTTTAAGCTACCCAGGCTATGGCATTTTGTTATGGTAGCCTGGGCTAAGACAACAGTATACAAATTTAAATAATCTTCTGTGACCCTTGTAATATTAAATTTTAATCTTTTCACAGGTAATTTCTATAGACTGTCTATATCAAAACCATATGAAAATTTTAAAAATAGAAGCATGTAATCACTTGTAGTTCAAATCTATACCAATAAAAAGAGATACCAACATTGTTTTTAGAGTTCCTTTTAATGGTTATTTAATCAAATAAACAGTCACATTTTTAGTGATACAGACTTCTTAGATTACCTACTATTATACTCCTTACACAATAGTTTAAAAAACATTTATGATAATAGAAGCAGACTATCCATTTAAAATTGGTACAGAAATTTGGATTAATGACACTGCTCAGCTTTGGAAAAATAGTTATGGCTCATTCTTCCTTTCAGAGTCACAACTTAATTCATAGACACAACACATCATGACCAACTCTATGCCTTTCCACACCAACATTCCACCCTTACCCTCAGAAAATCAATAGCTCTTTCCTGTATTCAGATTAATTTATTTCACATAAATTCACCTTGGAAAATATTCAAAGCATCATTTTTTAAACTTTTTGGACTTGGAAGTACTTTGTACTCTTAAAAATTAACAAGACCTTCAAACAACTTTGTTTATTCGGGCTGTGTCTATCAAAGTTTACTATATTAGAAATTAAAACTGAGAAGTTAGAAACATTTATTTGTTCATTTACTCGTATTTATATATTTTTAAAGCTCATTTCATATTAACATAAACATTTTTAGGAAAAAATAACTATATATATATATATATATATATATATATATTTTTTTTTTTAAGGTACAGGGTCTCACTGTGTCACCCAGGCTGGAGTGCAGTGGTGCAGTCATAGCTCACTGCAGCTTTGAACTCCTGGGCTCCAGCAATCCTCCTGCCTCAGCCTCCTAAGCTGGGACTTCAGGTGCATGCACCATACCCAGCTAGTTTTTAAAAAGTTATTTTGTGTAGAGACAGTTTTGCTATGTGGAACTCCTGGGCTCAAGCAATCCTCCTGCCTTGGCTTCCTAAAGCACTAGGATTACAGGCATAAGCCACTGTACCTAGCCAAACTATGTTTTTTAAAACAAAAAATAGAAGGAAGGTGTTGTTTTACATTTTTGCAAATCTTATGCGTCTGCTTCTGCATTTGGTTTGTTGCTGTGTGTTTTTTTGGTTGAAGTATATGAAGAAAATCCAGCCTCACAGGAATATGTGATTGACGAGGGAGGAGTATTTTAATAATCTTTTCAAATAATTGTGAATATTCTTCTTTGACACTACACTAAAACTTGACTGGTAGTGGTTCCATAAAAATTAATTGCAGTATAGAATCTGAAGCCATGTTAATGAACTCTTCATACTGTTTTACATTAAAAATCCATTGGCGTATTTTACACTTAGGAGTGGCTGTCTTACCTGTGCATGGTTTTATAGCATCATGCCTCTGTTATTTTGCATGTTTGTTCACTGAGTTATTTCAGTCTACCGAATGTTGACACATTTATTTATGCAATATAAAAATCATTTTTGTTGATGTTCTCACTGATTTCATCAGAAAAATCTTTAAGTATTGGTAAGCTCTTAAGCTCTTGGTAATGGATACAAATTTTCCAAAATTCTTATTTCCGGTTGAAAGCTCCAAGTTTGTCACTGGCAACAAAGGCTTTCAGTTTTCCTTGAACTGGCAGGCCTTCCTTGTTTATTTTCAAGAAAATTTCTATTCTAACACCCAAATCAACATAACTATAATTTGTCAGTTGATCATTCTGTCACGTAAAAATGATGTTTCATGAAAAAACCCAGCTAGCTCAGCTCTCAACTCAGTGCATGACTTATTTTATTTGTGATATTCTTATAATTTGGTACTCCATTTAATCACATAGGATATTAGAAAGAAGTATACTCAAAGAGTTGAGATTTTATAAAAATTAATCATTTTTACTACTTCATCTAGGACATTTTTAAATAAAATTGGCTTTAAAAATTCAACAACAACAACAACAAAAACGTGAGTGCATGGCAGTGCAAAATCATACAAGGACTACTGGGGCAGTTTAGTGCCCCTGCTCGGATTCCTGCTAAGGCTACAGCAGTTTTACTTAATACTGCTTTTGTACCATCAGTGCAAATATCAACATATAACTTCTTTATGTTATTATGAAAATGATTCTTATTTGTGAATTCTCCAAAATATAATAGTCTCGGAAGCCCCTCGTTGGGCCTTACTTTGAGAACAGCTGCTCTAAGGGGTGAAAGTGTAGTTTACAAAAGAGGAATAGTGTAAATATTTCCTTAATTAACCTCCCTTAACTAACTTGCCAGTGAACCTAACTTCCATTCCTTGTGTAACATGGTAGCTAAATGTCAGGACTTGTAGGTTGCCCTTTACATTTATTTCTGTTCCCCCTAGTACAGTTACCTGCTGAGCAAGTGTCAGCTGTATTTGTTCTCAAACCAGGTAACACAGTTTCCCTAAAACCTGTAATGAGACAGTTTTAATAATATAAATAGATAAAGTGTGAGTTCAAAAAGAAAAAGCTAATATTTCTAGAACCAACTTAAAAGCTTTGGAATAACTTACTGTAAAAAATTGCTGTCGTGATATAGTGTGAATGAGATTTGTAGATTAGGGGAAAACTCATAAAAATCTAGAAGGCTTCTGCGTTCCCTCACAGGTATCTTTAATTTCTTCCTATATTATAAAGAAACCAAAGCTGGAAATTGTGATGATGTGTCATGTGTGTTCTTTGCAGGAAAGAACAATGAAACTCCATCTGTGGACCCCTATTCAGAGAATAGGTTTTGGCTCACCTTCAAAAGATTGGTGAATGTGTGTACACATGGATATATTTTAAGTTGAAATACAATTCATAAATTAATGTCTGTCTGGTTTTTTAAAAAAATAATTTCCCACTTAACCACCTTTTACAGTGAACTGATTTATTACTGGTCAGGACCACATTGAATAAGACAGTTTCTCAGCTGCCATCTATGAACTAAGAGCAAATTTCCATTGGTTTTTGTGACTGTAAAATATAGTCTCTTCCATTATTTCACTTTGTATCTAAGGCTGGGTAAGACCGTGTTGGTAAAAGATTTAGATAACTTTTTAGAAATACAACTAATGATAGAGGGACAGACAGGTCAGCTTTTCTAATGATAGAGGGACGGACCTGAAGGTGCCATAAACTTTTTTCTTTTGGGGTGCCAATGTTTCATTGAATTTGAAACTGTGTGAAATAAAACTGCATGTTGGGGCTTAGACATTTTCACAGAAATTTGCATGACATTTCATGAAGGATGAGACTTATATCAAATGTTCTGCTTATCTATAAAAATAAACTTACTGGTTAATCACACATTCGTGAGGGTTTGATGGCTGGTAGCGATTCACTGACATCAGCTTTATCATGAGTCGATGTATATGCTGCCATTTATAGATGCGTCATGACGTGGTACAATGACACAAGTTGGGAAACAAATGACCTGACTTCCCTGCCTGGCCCACTAGTCACCATGGGTCAGTGAAGATGATACTCCCAACTCCCTGGCAATGCGTGTGCAGTATGAATTGTTGTTTTCCTAGAAGTAGGGAATTCATACACACGCTCATCGTCTGTTTACAAATAGTACACACACCGGCAAGCTGACTGGCTAGAGCAAGGCAGCTTTGTCTGTTACTAAATTGCTAAGAAACTCCTCAATCTTTTTAGCACCAAACACTGAATGGTAACCAAATGCTGAAATTATTACTAAATATAAAGGGATCTCTCCAAATTCCTGATTTCATAATGATCACATCATCAGTGCCAGCAGTGTGGCTGACAGTGACTTACAGGTTTGTTCCTCCACTTTTTCCTTCTTTCTGAAAATATTTATTGAGCATCTGCCCTGTACCACACTGTTCTATGATTGGGGATCCAATTGCGAATACAGTAGTGAAGAAAAAAGTCCTGCCCTTGTAGAACGTACACATGGACATATTCATACACATATTTGCTAAAGGGAAAAAAAGGGGGAATTCATATTATTTTGGGAGGATGATGAAATTCTGACAGGGTGACCAGAGAAGCCCTCACCTAGGCCATTTCTTTAGCGTAAACTTCTAAAGGAGAAGCACAATCTGGAAGAGGTAGTCTCAGAACATTTTAAAGTATTTTTAAACTGAGTTCTATAAGGTTTGTTTGAGAGAACTAATCCATCTTCATTTTTACTAACTTTAACTGAAATCCAGCATTTCTTCCAGTCATGAGTAGAGAGAACCAATTGTGATGGTATTGGGAGGATCTGGAACAAAGTTACAGACAGGCATCACAGGTATTTTCATACCACATTACAGCTGTTATAGACAGCTCAAAATGTATGTTTATTACCACTCATAAATTATGGTAGTTATTATCCCTGCTATTAAATGTTGGTATTTCATGCCTTAATAACAAAGCTACCTGTATTATTATTTTTTAAATATGTGTATTGATAATTATATTTCAAAATAATAGATTTCCATGTATCCTTACATATTATGTCTTATGAATTTTAAAACATTTTGAGAAAGAGGTCAAGGCTTCGCTAGATTGCCAAAAGAGGTTCGCGGCATAAAAAATGTTAAGCTTTAGCTTCATCCCTAATTAAGTGCTTCTTCTACCTCCCACAGGTACAGCACACTTTTGATTTGTTTCCCTCACTTGGAGATTCCTCAGATACATCCTGAACAGATGAGAAGGGTTTTCTGGATAATTCCTTAGAATTCTGATTGTGAAAGATTCTTTTTTTGCTTCCTGCTTATTTATTTATTTATTTATTTATTTATTGAGACGGAGTCTCGCTCTGTCGCCCAGGCTGGAGTGCAGTGGCCGGATCTCAGCTCACTGCAAGCTCCGCCTCCCGGGTTTACGCCATTCTCCTGCCTCAGCCTCCCCAGTAGCTGGGACTACAGGCGCCCGCCACCTCGCCCGGCTAGTTTTTTGTATTTTTTAGTAGAGACGGGGTTTCACCGTGTTAGCCAGGATGGTCTCGATCTCCTGACCTCGTGATCCACCCGTCTCGGCTTCCCAAAGTGCTGGGATTACAGGCCTGAGCCACCGCGCCTGGCCTGCTTCCTGCTTGATGCAAGCCACACACTGATTTGCAGAATAATATAACTAGTCAAACAGAAATTTGGCTTCGTGGAAAATGACAATGTTATTCTTAACAGAAGATCAACTTTTAGATTTCTTAGAAAGATATTTGAAAGACCTTTAAGGCAGTGCAGTTCAGTTTATGGGAAAGAGGGATATAAAAATTCTGAGTTAGAATCAGCTCCCACTCACGTTAGTCACGCTTCGCACCATGGTGATGACCAAGTGGGTCTGTGCAGATTGAGAGGTCATGGATTATGGACCACGATACCTTCGCATTGACCAGCTATGGCAAATAAGAGGAAATACATATGTTCAACTGTCTTAGCAAGGTGGCCATGAGCATAGAACTGAGAGTGTCTTATTTAAGCGAAAAGGAGGAATGGGGTGAGCACTGGTTAAATTCGTACTCCAGAGAATTTTGCCCTGCCAACACATGTTCTATGCTTTAGATCTCTTTGAATATATTCTACTACTTCTTGTCATGAATGAAAAATCGAAAGTAAAAATTCTCAACATCTTGATGTTGCCAGAATCCTGAGAAAACTGTTAACTGTATAATGTTCACATTTTAGACAAGCTATGCTATACGTTTCATTATAATGTGGAGGGAATTCAGTTGTGTGTCATTAAGCCCTTGGATTATATCTTCAGTTGTGCCCTTTAGTGCTGAGAAATAGACACTTTAGAAGTGTGATGAAAGCTGTGAATCTGATGAACTCATTTCCATGATTTATTTTCCTTTACAGGTTGGTGAAAGATGCTCCCTGGGATGAGGTCCCGCTTGCTCACTCCCTGGTTGGTTTTGCCACTGCTTATGACTTCCTGTACAACTACCTGAGCAAGACACAACAGGAGAAGTTTCTTGAAGTGATTGCCAATGCCTCAGGGTATATGTATGAAACTTCATACAGGAGAGGATGGGGATTTCAATACCTGCACAATCATCAGCCCACCAACTGCATGGCTTTGCTCACAGGAAGCCTAGTCCTCATGAATCAAGGTGTGTGTGGACACAGCCGAGGTGATGCCTGAGCTGACAGAAGTCGTAGTTGCCATGTTGTGAGCAAAGCATTTTTATAACCATTCTTAGTACGTGTTCATACTTGGATCCTAACTAAACCCATGAGATGAAGTAGTCCCTGCAGTGTATCTTAGTTAATTGAGGGACGTCTCCTCCTTATTTTATGCTAGTATATTAGCCGGCACGTTATCTAATTGTGGCTTATGATTATCCCAGAACAAATCTTCACAACTCAGGGTCAATGATGAATATTCATTTTTCCAGAGAATTTTGACAGTGAAGACAGCCCTCCTGGAATAAATGAAATTTTAAAAAGCTAAACAGATGGTTTGTTATTTGAAATGAAGATTTCCAGCACACAGATGGGAATCATAACACCACTACTATTTTTTCCTCTTAATATTTAAAACAACCAATCTGGATTATTTACATCCAAATTGGAAGCAACTTTTGTGGGTTGTGTAGCTACTATGCTTTAACATATTGCATAATTGCCAATAATCCATTTTCTTTGTTCTTTTAACTCTAAATTACAACTTCCGTAGAAATCTATAAATGATTAAGATTGTGTTTAAGAAAAGCAGCTCTGGGCCGGGCGCGGTGGCTCAAGCCTGTAATCCCAGCACTTTGAGAGGCCGAGATGGGCGGATCACGAGGTCAGGAGATCGAGACCATCCTGGCTAATACGGTGAAACCCCGTCTCTACTAAAAAATACAAAAAAAAGCTAGCCGGGCGAGGTGGCGGGCGCCTGTAGTCCCAGCTACTCGGGAGGCTGAGGCAGGAGAATGGCGTAAACCCGGGAGGCGGAGCTTGCAGTGAGCTGAGATCCGGCCACTGCACTCCAGCCTGGTCGACAGAGCAAGACTCCGTCTCAAAAAAAAAAAAAAAAAAAAAAAAA
>NC_045438.1:5899760-5915094 GCF_002776525.5 Piliocolobus tephrosceles | reverse complement strand
AAAAAAAAAAAAAAAAAAAAAAAAAAAAAAAAAAAAAAAAAAGCAGCTCTAAGATCACAGGGAATTGTCAGAATATTAAATATATAATTGGAGCTTGGAAATCTAACAGAATTTAACTCGATTATATTCCCCATAAGAATTATTAAGCATTTTGTTGATTATCCAACATCAGATTTTACCCAAATCTAGCTTCCTCCCTTGTCACATCAACCAACCTTCACTTTTAATTGGGTCTTAGAGGAAAAGAAACTAACATTAACTGAGCATATGACATGTGCTAGTCTTTTTCCATATTTTATTCAATCTTCACATCAACCATATAAGGTAGCTGGGATTTGGACCCACTTCTGGCCATCCATAAAGTTCAATCTCTTTCTACTGTATTTTGTTGTCTCTCTCAGAAGGGAAATTCCATTTATAATAACTTAAGCAAAATTTAATTATGAGAGTGAATTTTCATGCTAGCTCCCCTTTTCCCCTACTCTCACAAAAACATAAAGAAAATTAAAACATCAGGTCAGGCACAGTGGCTCACACCCCTAATCCCAGCACTTTGGAAGGCTAAGGCAGGCAGATCACTTGAGAACAGGAGTTTGAGACCAGCCTGGCCAACATGGGGAAATCCCGTCTCTACTGAAAATACAAAAATTAGCTGGGCATGGTGGCGCATGCCTATAATGCCAGCTACTCAGGAGGCTGAGGCAGGAGAATCACTTGAACCCGGGAGGCGGAGGTTGCAGTGAGCCGAGATCCCACCACTGCACTCCAGCCTCGGCAACAAAGTGAGACTCAGTCTTAAATACATAAATAAATGGAAAGGAAAAGAAAAGTAAAATGTCAAAATGCAAACAATGTGTTAATCCACTAACAAACCATTTATAAACCCCCAGGCCTGTGAAACGACACCATCATGAAATGGTGAAAGGATCCCTTGGGTGAGCCAAATTTCTGCCTCAGGTCTTAAATTTAATCTACTATAGTTTTATTTCCTTAAATAAATTGTTATTTATTTAACAGGAGGAGTAGAGTTTCTTTCTTCAGTCTTTCTAAATCACATTATTCCAAATAATAAACGGTGACCCAAAATAATGCTGGTTTAGATTGAATCAAAATATGTCATTTTGCCCTGGCAGGAATTTTCCTATGCATTTATTTTCTGACTAAAGTTATGGTGGCCCTGGCAGACATTCTTCCAGAGCCCCCACGTAAGTACACACATTTGTGACAAGACTGGACAGAAGGAGGTAGAAATCAGTTGGAAAGAAGACAGATGTGAAATGTTTAAATGATTACACCATACTTACAATAACCCCAGAGAGTAAAATGAAAGATACCATGAAAAGCCTTATGGTTAAATATAAAATGAGTATATTAACTTGGAATTCAAGACAGCAGTGTTCTTTCAATAATTTTCTTTCTGTAACTTTGAAGATAGATAGGAGAACTTAAGGGGAAGTTAAAGAACATTCCAGGCAAGGTATTCGGGTGACAGAAAAAAAATACAAGGCATAGCTTCAGTTAACAACAATATCACTACCTTGTATTGAGAAAGATTTGCAGTTTACAAAGTATTTTGGTAGACATTGCCTCGTATCTTCTGAAGAGGGTTGTTATAAGGAACAAATAAGGAAAATTAGGTAATGTGGTATCCTGGGGACAGTGGCCTGATTTTAGGCATCAGTCACATTGGTATCTGGTGGGAGATGGAAGACACAGAGGAAAAGAATGAAGATAATTAGAATTTTAAACTAGAATGGTAGAGAATGGAAATCAAAAACTATCCAGAATATTGACATGTCAGCTATGGGTGGCAGAAGAGGCCAGGGTATGATGAACAGTCACCTCTGCTTACCCAAGAAGAGTTGAGACCTGAGTTGCCCCCATTAGTCAGGAGCCAAGTCTTAGCCTGTGACCTATATTTAGGCCCAGAGCTGGTTGGACCAAATTGCGGTAAAGCAATATGGCTGTATCCACACCAGGAAGCATTGGGCTTAATTTTATTCTCAAGGGTTGCGTGCTTTTAAGCAAACCCTTAAATCTAAAGACCTAGGTTGAGATTACAGTTGTATTCATTTTTAGTCTTGTGCCAGAGGTCTTGAACAAGTCAGCCTTTCTGTTTTGGGGCAATAATATGTAATTGGGTTGTTAAAAGGATTAACTAAGATTCTGCTCAGTGCTATATAAATTATAAATGTTACAGAAATGTGAGGAGTTGTTATTGTCAACTAAGTGCAACAATTCTAGAAAGCGAGCATTTCTGAGTTAAAAGAGTTTATAAATTTTTATAGACTTAATTTTCATTGGGGAGATTAAAATGTGACAGATGTCTTGGCTAACATGGTGAAACCCCGTCTCTACTAAAAATACAAAAAACTAGCCGGGCGAGGTGGCGGGCACCTGTAGTCCCAACTACTCGGGAGGCTGAGGCAGGAGAATGGCGGGAACCCGGGAGGCGGAGCTTGCAGTGAGCTGAGATCCGGCCACTGCACTCCAGCCCGGGCGACAGAGCGAGACTCCGTCTCAAAAAAAAAAAAAAAAAATGTGACAGATGGAAGAATTGCTTGGACAAAATCATGTAGCTCATTTTTTGGTGGTTTCAGGCTTCCTAGTTGATTTTTTCATTATTAATTTGCCTTTCCAGTGGTTTCTCAGGCCCACTTTGCTGCCTTTTCAGATCCTGTGGGATCTAAAGCACATAAAGGATGAGAGGTTGCTGTCTAATGACAATATGAATTGAAGACTGTCTGTTTAGCATTTATAGTATGTGCAACCTATTACAAATTCTATAAAATAATGATGCAAGTTTTGTGAAGAGATAAACTTTTAGCAATATTTTCAAGTATTGTTTTTTAGGACCACTGATTAAAATCTTAATATACAAATCCTCTCTTGCCAACATAAAGTTATATGCATTTGTGATCTTACATGTGATAGAGTTTATTAAACATCAGAAAGTGACTGATACTCATTTAAGGGTTTATCTTCATTTATAGAGTCAATAACTTTTTTTTTTTTTTTGAAACGGAGTCTCGCTCTGTCGCCCAGGCTGGAGTGCAGTGGCGCAGTCTCCACTCACTGCAAGCTCCGCCTCCTGGGTTCACACCATTCTCCTGCCTCAGCCTCCCAAGTAGCTGGGACTACAGGCGCCTGCCAACACGCCCAGATAATTTTTTGTAATTTTAGTGGAGACAGTGTTTCACCATATTAGCCAGGAAGAACTTTTTAACTTATACCAGGGACCATCACAAACCTAGATTACAGGATTTATTTATACACTGACAAGTTGGAGTTTTACAAAATGCGAGTTAGATAACTCAGAGGGTTTTATTTGGCCATATTTTTGTTTATGCTTTGTCACAGCCTTTAGTCATTGCTTCCATGTGTTTTCATCCTTCAGGATATCTTCAAGAAGCCTACTTATGGACCAAACAAGTTCTGACCATCATGGAGAAATCTCTGATCTTGCTCAGGGAGGTGACGGATGGCTCCCTCTATGAAGGAGTTGCATATGGCAGCTACACCACTAGATCACTCTTCCAATACATGTTTCTCGTCCAGAGGCACTTCAACATCAACCACTTTGGCCATCCGTGGCTTAAACAACACTTTGCATTTATGTATAGAACCATCCTGCCAGGTACAGCGAGGAGTCAGAAGTGCGAAAACATTAAACTATTGTAATTTTTTCTGATTATGAAAATGAGCTAACCTAAGCAGAGAAATTAGGTCCTTAGAGTTTATCATATTGAAATTAAATAGATTTTTTTTAATCAAAGAAAAATTGAATTCAAGAGTTGCCTATAGCCAGAACATTTTGGAGGCTAATGTATTTATGATTTAGGTATTACAAAGCTTGGAGGGTTATGGATTAAATACAGTGTCTAGGCCCCTCAATACTTTTTTATATATATATATCCAAACTTGAGTACATACACAGATTCGTCATCATTGAAAGCAAAATATAAACATTTGTGATTACCTGTCCGTTTTCCTTTATATGTGATCCCTGATCAATCCTATTTTTAATTTTTGGTTTTCAGTTTTTTCTTTCAAACTACACAGACACGATTCAAAATGAAAGATTACACCTACACATTTAAGTTGGAGCTTTAGTATTTTAATATTTTATTGAAGTAAATAGTATACAAAAGTAAAAAAAATTACTGTAAAACTTGTAATTTCTTATTGCTGTGACATTTAGCCTTCTAAGAAAACTAGCTCTAAAAAAAAAAAAAGATATACGTGATTTAATAATGTATTCATTTCTAGAGAACTTTATAACCTTTTTTTATTTCTAAAACAGGACCAAGATGTTAGAACAAGTTATAAAGGAAAATTTTATCAGGATAGATATCCCCTCCTTCCTCCTTCTTCCCCAAGGAAATGCAATTTTTAAATGGTGATTCTAGACCTCCAACAAAGAATTCAGTATTTAAATCCTTTGGCTCTGGTAGTAAACATACAGATTAATAGAATCCCCATTATTGGACTAGTGCAAAAAATACTGCAGAGCATAAGAACCATTTTCAGATTTAGTTTAGACTTACGTTCAAAAAAAATTTGCTTTGTTGTTTTTTCTTAGACATACAGGAGAGGCCTGTTTTGCAATTCATCTTAGTAAACAAAGGCTCCCTAAAGCAAGGGGCCTTTCAGAGGTTCCAGTGCTTTGTAATTTAAGCTGAGATCTAAAGGCTAACAACGTCAGAAATTGTGTTCGCTGTGAGCTGTGCCTGTGGCTACTTCCTAAAGTGGAAAAGACAGTATGAACATGTCTAAAAGCAGCAGTTATATGTTTGTGTTAATTAAACAAACTTTTATTGAACATCTGTATGCCAGGCACTGTACTAGGCAGAGGATTCAAAGAGGACTAAAACACATCTCCTGCTTTCAAGGAATTCACAGACTAGTAGAAGATTCAGAAAATATCATTTTAAAATAAGGTATACTTAGAAGATCACTTACTAAATTATTAGGAACAAAAACGTTAGATGTAAATGACATAAATATAATCATGGTAACATTTTAGAAGAGGTTCTATGTTAAAGCAATCTGTTTTCAACTACATTTCTCTCTTTTTTTTTTTTTTTTCTACAGTTGATACTCTAGTAGCATTTTTTTGGTCTGGCTGAGTTTTCTCCCATGCTGCTGCTTTTTTCATGAACACATGGAGCATATCCAGTCTTACCTGCTTTTATTTTTCTTCCCTATTCCAAAAATGATATATGGCTTTATGATCCTTGCATTTTCTCTCCTTCAACTTCCAGCAGTACATACTGGCAGAGCTACTCTGGGAATTAAATTTTCTTCCTGTTGAAACTCAGTCTCTCCCCTGAACTTTGTATATAGTATAACTTAGGCTTTATTGAAGCCAAATTAAAGCATGTTATTTTATTATCTTAGCCTAGAATGCATGTTGAGTTGTGGGAGAGCCAGTGTTCATTCCAGGTTCAGGAACCCAAACTGCACAAGAGGAACCCATATATATATATGCAAATATAATCATGTATAGCATGAACACTGGAAAATGAGGAAGGCAAGCAATAGGTGTAGCACTTCTGTTACCAACGACAGGTTACCACATAACAAATACAAGCTTACACACAACATATGTTGAAGTCCTTTTGAGGGATTCTAATTAACTGGTCTGGAATAAAACCTGAGGATTGTGATTTTTCTTTTATTTTATCCCCTCAATTACACAATTCTAATTTGCAACTAGATTTGAAAAATCATTGTTTAGACCTAAATAGGAGTATGAAGTTTTCAATGTATCTTAATTCTTTCCAACTTATTTCCCTAGGGTTTCAAAGGACTGTGGCTATTGCGGACTCAAATTACAACTGGTTTTATGGTCCAGAAAGCCAGTTAGTGTTCCTTGATAAATTTGTCATGCGTAATGGCAGTGGTAACTGGCTAGCTGACCAAATCAGAAGCAACCGTGCGGTGGAAGGTCCAGGAACACCGTCCAAAGGGCAGCGCTGGTGCACTCTGCACACGGAATTTCTCTGGTATGACACGTTGGGCTAGCTTTAAAGAGAAATGATACCCAAGAGTACTATTTGTGCTATGCACTTGTTTTTTTGCATTTAAAAAGAAAAACTAAAACACTTTTTAAATATTTTCTGCATGCCACCTGAGTATATGAAGTTTCAATTCAGCTCGTATCACAGTTTTTGAAACTCTTAGAAACTTTTCTTTTTTAAAAAAAAATGTCAACTTTTATTTTAGAGACAGGGGTACGTGTGCACTATATACCCAGGTAGTGAGCGTAGTACCTAATAGGTAGTGTTAGAAACATTTCTTTATGTTTAACATCTAATTACTGTTTTCAGTTTTTGGTTCTCATATTAGAAATGTCCTACACTTGCATTATTTCATAAATAAACATGTTTTGATTTTACATCATTTTTTGAAATCATATAAAACAAAACACAAAATTTAGACTAGGTTATTCTGATAATCACACCAAAAAAAGGTAGTAAAATATTTTGTCTTGGTAAATGGAGCATTATAATCTTCTAATAGCAAAGCTGTTGCTGAATTTTCAAAAGTGTTTAAAAGTGTTTGACAGTATTTGACAGCTTCACTTTGATAATAAAAGGACCGTGTAAATTTTTTTGCCTTAATCTTTTAAGCCCAGAAAGAGAAGCTTGGGTCTCCTTTTTCAAGTATTGCCAAATATGTTGTTGGCATCCAATAAGTTAAAATCAAAATTAGAGGGAACTGATTAGTCATTAATCCCTGATGTCTTTTCAAGCTGTTGAAATTTACATTCAACTCCAAAACGAGCTTTCTTGTGGTTTGCTTCTCTTTATTCTTTTTTTTCAAAATATAAAAAATTAAGGAGGAAAAAATATTAGTAAAATGGTAACTGGCTATAGTTTAACCAACAATTTAAGATTATTTTCATAGATAAACTAAATATATTAAGATGCAACCATCCTTGAGTTCTCTCAGGAGTATGACGTAATTACTTAATAGTGTGACCCATAAATAAGTTACCCGTAAATATCCAATCAAGAGAGTTCTATAAAGCTAACTACAGGATTAATATAATAGGTCAGATTAATGCTAAGTCTAACTTAAAAATCTGCCTTTATGGCAATATGCAAACTGACCAAAAACTGAGAGTAAGATGGCCCATTCAGCTTACATCTACACCTGTGAAATCACATTAATTAAGCCAACATCATACTAGACCTAAGTAGAGATATAATTTCTGATGTCTTGAAACTGAGACTCTAGAACAACAGATGAAGCAGTCAAAATCAAACACCAATAAGATTAACTCTACTACAGGTGATTGATTCACTTTAGGGAAAAGTACATAGTACTAATAATAAACATTTATCATAAATAAAAGTAAGAAGTAATTTATTGTCCAAGAAACATGGCATCATCTGCAGATTAAAACGAAACCAAACCTTTGGTCCTGGCTAGTCAGTGGTAGGCACAATTATAAATCCCCCAGTATAAGACGGTTGGCTGAAACTTCATTCGTTTATATTCTGAGATGTGGTGTTGGTGATACATTTTATCTAATACGTGAAGTCCTCCTCTATTTCAGTTTATTTTTTCAAGGAAAAAATCTTGAAGGAGAACTGCTTTCAGTGCCAAATATTCAGTAATATCAGTTACTGCAGAACTATACTTCATTACAGCTCAAGGCTGGTTAGAGTCCAGATTCTAACATGGCATTTCTAGAAGAGGAGCCCCGCAGCCAGAAATTTGGATGAAGTGCCTAAATCCACGAGGCCCAGTAGATTGGATGGTCACTCTGACATCATCAAATGAAGATGGTCCATGTAGAGATTAGAGCAGAAATCATTTTGGGCCCAAATCCAAGGATCACAAATGATAAAGAAATACTCTTCTTCCAGTCACCAAGGGTTTCCCTTTGTGCATACTGATTGTCCTTGGATATTTTCAGAAATGTCCCTAATCCAGTCCATGCTGCCAGTGCTCTGGGTAGCATTTGTGTGTCGCATCTTCCACGTTACCGTGTTACGTGTTATTTTCACTTCCATCAGAAAACCATTTAATTTTTTAAAATTAATTTCAGGTATGATGCCAGCTTGAAATCGGTTCCTCCTCCAGACTTTGGCACCCCTACGCTGCATTATTTTGAAGACTGGGGTGTTGTGACTTATGGAAGTGCACTACCTGCAGAAATCAATAGATCTTTCCTTTCCTTCAAGTCTGGAAAACTGGGGGGACGTGCAATATATGACATTGTCCACAGAAACAAATACAAAGATTGGATCAAAGGATGGAGAAATTTTAATGCAGGGCATGAACATCCTGATCAAAACTCATTTACTTTTGCTCCCAACGGTGTGCCTTTCATTACTGAGGCTCTGTACGGGCCAAAGTACACCTTCTTCAACAATGTTTTGATGTTTTCCCCAGCTGTGTCAAAGAGCTGCTTTTCTCCCTGGGAGGGTCAGGTCACAGAAGACTGCTCATCAAAATGGTCTAAATACAAGCATGACCTGGCAGCTAGTTGTCAGGGGAGAGTGGTTGCAGCAGAGGAGAAAAATGGGGTGGTTTTCATCCGAGGAGAAGGTGTGGGAGCTTACAACCCCCAGCTCAACCTGAAGAATGTTCAGAGGAATCTCATCCTCCTACATCCACAGCTGCTTCTCCTTGTAGACCAAATACACCTGGGAGAGGAGAGTCCCCTGGAGACAGCAGCAAGCTTCTTCCACAATGTGGATGTTCCTTTTGAGGAGACTGTGGTAGATGGTGTCCATGGGGCTTTCATCAGGCAGAGAGATGGTCTTTATAAAATGTACTGGATGGACGATACTGGCTACAGCGAGAAAGCAACCTTTGCCTCAGTGACATATCCTCGGGGCTATCCCTACAATGGGACAAACTATGTGAATGTCACCATGCACCTCCGAAGTCCCATCACCAGGGCAGCTTACCTCTTCATAGGGCCATCTATAGATGTTCAGAGCTTCACTATCCACGGAGACTCTCAGCAACTGGATGTGTTCATAGCCACCAGCAAACATGCCTACGCAACGTACCTGTGGACAGGTGAGGCCACAGGACAGTCTGCCTTTGCACAGGTCATTGCTGATCGTCACAAAATTCTGTTTGACCGGAATTCAGCCATCAAGAGCAGCATTGTCCCTGAGGTGAAGGACTATGCTGCTATTGTGGAACAGAACCTGCAGCATTTTAAGCCAGTGTTTCAGCTGCTGGAGAAGCAGATACTGTCCCGAGTCCGGAACACAGCTAGCTTTAGGAAGACTGCTGAGCGCCTGCTGAGATTTTCAGATAAGAGACAGACTGAGGAGGCCATTGACAGGATTTTTGCCATATCACAGCAACAGCAGCAGCAAAGCAAGTCAAAGAAAAACCGAAGGGCAGGCAAGCGCTATAAATTTGTGGATGCTGTCCCTGATATTTTTGCACAGATTGAAGTCAATGAGAAAAAGATTAGACAGAAAGCTCAGATTTTGGCACAGAAAGAACTACCCATAGATGAAGATGAAGAAATGAAAGACCTTTTAGATTTTGCGGATGTAACATATGAAAAACATAAAAATGGGGGCTTGATGAAAGGCCGGTTTGGACAGGCACGGATGATGACAACTACTCACAGCAGGGCACCATCACTGTCTGCTTCCTATACCAGATTGTTCTTGATCCTGAACATTGCTATTTTCTTTGTCATGTTGGCAATGCAACTGACTTATTTTCAGAGGGCCCAGAGCCTACATGGCCAAAGATGTCTTTATGCAGTTCTTCTAATAGATAGCTGTATTTTATTGTGGTTGTACTCTTCTTGTTCTCAATCACAGTGTTAGCACTGAAGATATAAATTACCTGGTCATTTTGTGATCACAAGAGGCTATACAAAAAAAAATTTCTTTACCCCACATTATCAGATTTTTTTCCCCTCAGATTCATTTTAACAAATTAAGGGAAGATATTTTGACACAAAAAAGCAGGAACATGGAGAAATTGGAGCGGGTAAAGAATTTATCAAAGCAGTAGAAACAGCTTGGTGGTCCTATCGTGTTTCTGGAAGTATTTGGCATTGCTAATTGAGCAGTCCATGTAGTATTACTTTTAGAAGAAACAAAAAGTCTGTTTTTTAAAGTAATGTTTTTTCTTATGAGAAAAATGTTTAGATAGAATTGGGTTTTATTAATGTTAATTTAATACTATTAGCAATTTCCTTATACTATATTATGGAAAAGACTGAAGAATACAATTCTGAGAAATATAAAAAAATTTTAATGGTACAGTCATGTTGAAAGATAAATGTTTAAATGTTGCTAAGTCCTGGTATGATGGTGTCGCTTCCTTGGGGAAGTACTTCTTGAGTTATGTAACTTAACAGGATCTTTTACTACAGTTCTGGATGGCTATTCAGATAATAGAGCAAAAAATTATAGCAGAAGATCATTAAAAACTTAAAATATATTTTATTAGAAAACATTTATCTGAATGAATATTTCCTTGATGCTCGTCTCTGCACACATATAATTGGTTACTTGTATGCATTCATTGGTGGTTCAATAAGTAAGATGATTACAGATAATTTAATACTGTATTTTCCTTATATGGAAAACTGTTGTAGACCCAATGACTAAACCTTTCAAAATAAAATATTTTCTATTATGACTGTTGATTTTCATACCAAAGAAGATGGAGAATCTAAAATTTGGATATGATTCTTATGTTTTTTTATAGGAAAACTTTTTCAAGTTTATTTTGCTAAATAAACATCGTAATTGTGAATTTTCTCTAGTGTTTTTCTTCTCTGTTCCATTATATTCAAAATGCAGTAACATTTTCCAAAATTTTTGAAGAAAGATCTTAATTGGATGTGTATTCATTAAATGTATAAAATAGTATTTGAATCAAAAGAAGTATTTTCTCTGCTTATTAACCTTAATGTTGTTTAAACACATTTTAAATATTTAAAACAATAACCAACTTCTGATATTTAAGTAGCACCCAACTTTCAAAAGCATAAAATTTTCAGTCAGCTCCTCAGAAGGTAACAGCAGCATACAATACTAGAAAAATAATCCATAGTTTCTACTTGAGCATAAGAGAATGGTGTACTTAAAAGGAACTTAATAAATTTTCATACATTCAGCATATTTGAGTCATATATTTCTCCTTTGAAACAGAAAATATGTTCAGCTCAAATTTTACAGTAAGGACACACTCACTGATTTATAGGTGTAAAGTAACAACAGTAACCTTTCCTCTTATTTGCTCTTTTAGTTCGCAGCAATACCGGTATGTAACCAAAAGACAAGTTGGAGAAACTTATAAGTACCTTTCTGCAGTTCTAATTTTGAACCTTCTTGCATAAAGAAAACACAAGTTTGACTTTTAACTGTGCTTCACTTATTATGCTTGGAATCCAGAAAACGACTTCTGAGGAAGTAATTTTTTTCCCCTCTCATGGAAAATCTCTAGGGAGGATGTCATTACACACTGTTTAAAAGAATAATGTTTTCAAAAGAATAATGCTTCCGTTTGTCCTGCATGGATGCTCTTACTAGGATTTAAACTTGCTTTATGTGACAGATTCTCCGTTTACTTAACCTCACTCAACATTCCTCTCTTTTACTCTTTCTCACTCAAAAGGATGAACTGTCTGAAATGATCAAAAGGAAATTTTGAAAGAAAGAAAAAAAGGAAAATTACTCTTTGAGGTTACCAGGCAAACCTGATCGGAGATCCAAACTGAGACATACTTTCTAACAGAGATGAAAAGTGCAAGTGAGTGCCAAACTCGCTTTTCTTTTGTTTTCATTAGGTTAAGGCTAGACAATACATTAGTCACCACAGCATGATCCAGTCTAACGTATTAGTTCATTTTAAAGTAGTTTTTTAAAGACATGCATCTTGAAAACAAAATGAATTAAAATTATATGGTTTGTTTACTTCTAATGAACCTGGTATTTATTTCCTTAAAGAGAAATTACCTCGGGCAGTGACTTAAGTGGGGAAAAAATGCTGAAATAAATCACAGCTCTTCATAATGAAACATGTTTTTTTATCAGGGATAGTGCATATTTGAGTAAAACTAGGCAACTTTTTGTAACTTGAAAACCAAGCAATGTTGAATCTGCCTTGAAACTGAGTAATCAATTACGGAATCTGTTTCAGTGCTGCTCACTATGACAGGAGTGTTTCAAGTTCATTGGATAATGTATGAGCTGTTGTTCAGGGGATTGGCAGGACTCTTGGTCCTAGCCTTAAAGAAAATTTGAGAATCACTAGCATACAGAGCTTGTCAGTGCAGTAAGAGTGGTATATTCCTGGGAAGTTGAGGTGGGAATATTGCCTGAGCCTAGGAGTTCTATGCTGCAGTGAGCCATGACTGTGCCACTGCACTCCAGCCTTGGAGACAGAGTGAGAACCTTTTTTTTTTTTTTTTTTTTTTTTTTTTAAGTATATTTCCTTGTTTGTAACTGATTAGCTTATTTCAGTTGATGGTAGATGAGACCTATGATGGTGGATGAGACCCAGAATCTTCAGAGAGAACATTCTTTTGAGAACATTGTTCTTATTGTCAAAGTCAGGTAGAAGGCCGTGTTCTGGAACTATTTTAATTATTAAAATGTATCACCTAAGATAATGAATTCTTCCGCAAATATTTTAGTCATAGTTTTTAGTACCACATATTCTAAGGTTATCAGAAAATATGTCTTAACAGAATGTTTTGCATACTGAATAATTTGTTTTTGAAAAGGAAAATTTACATTTGACTTACTCAGTTTTTAAAAAATTATTTTTATTTCTAGAGACAGGGTCTGTCTCCATCACCCAGGCTGAAGTGTAGTGGTGCGATCGTAGCACACTGCAGCCGCAAACTTCCCATCTCAAGCGATTCTTCTGCCTCAGCCTTCCAAAGTGCTGGGATTAGAGGCATAAGTCATAGCACCCAGCCAAGTTAAAAAAAAAAAAAACTTTTGATAGTTCACAAACCACTCACAAAAGAATCTGAAATTTCTCCAAGTATTAAGAGAAAGCAAGCTGTGAAATGCTATATGTGTAAGCTTAAAAGTAAATTCGTGTGATTTCTTACAAATATAAAACAAGATTAAAACGAATATAGTCATGGGTATGAGGAGCATGTAATTTATCTTCCAAGTGGAGACACATTTGAAAGTTAAAGGAAGAGCAATTAATTGTTATTCCAGGACAACAGATATAAACTGAGATTATACTAGGTGAACTGGGACATACGGTCATCTTTGTCATAGCTTAATTTGGGAAAAAAGGAGTTAGGGAAGTCTGTGAAGGTCTAACTCAAAGTTTGGTGCTTTTTAAGCAAGTTTAAGGAACTTGAGATGACCTGATTGAGACCCCTAAATCTACAGATGAGGAAAGCAAGGCTCAAGCAAGGGGCCCTGATCCTTTCCCTGTTCCCTGTGTATTCCGTGTCTGTGGCAAAGCCCATTGGCTTGATTCTCTTCTCTTTAGCTTCATGTTAAGAAATAGTTTCTTTCTGCAGTTTATTTAATTTACTGACCAAATGACGTATTTTTTTCAGCAATGTTTCAGCTAGATATTTGCTTTATGCATGTAATGTCAATGAAGTACTCGTAAGTTTTCAAGAAATGACTGAGATAAATCATACGTTCCACTACATAGTCTAAATATTTAGTTTTTGGTCATCTATTTTAATATCAAATTCTGTTCAACAAGACACGTAGTCACTATGTGAAGAATAAAAATAGACAAAGTTGTATTATGACTTTTCTTCGTGGATATACAGTTTCCCTCTTGGTTTTGAGATTTTGTTAATTGAATTTTTATTTGGCATAAATTATAAACATACATGATTGAAAAAGTAAAATAGTACTAGACGGCTTATTTTAAAAACAAAACAAATTCTCTCTCCCTTCCCTTCTCATTCTTAGTTTGTACTTCCCAGAAGTAACCAATTTCTAATTCTTTTGGCTGTTACATCTATTGTGTACTTGTTTACAGTAAGGTCTAAAACTACTAAATGAAGATTTAGCTCTCTTATCCATTCCCCTCTTTCTTTATACTTATTGGAAGATAATAGGTGCTATAGAGGGAAAAGGCAGGGTAAGGAGACTGGGAAGAGGAGGCCGTAATTTTAAATGTGATCAGGCTAGCCTTTATTATATTGATGTCTCCACTTCCATTCTGTGTGTCATTTTGAAAATCTATTTGCTGTTAATTTAATGGGGTTTTGGAAAGGAACTGAAGGAAATTTATATATTGAGTGCAGTATGTTTAAATGGAAGTCCCACATCACTTTTCAGTTGAGTTAACAAATAACAAGAATGACAGTAACATGTTTACAGAGCATCTACTATATGCCAAGTATTGTTTTAGGAACTGAAGATATGGTAGAGAATAGGAATAATAAAAGCTGGCCCTCATATAGTTCATGTTTTAGTGGGAGCAAATAATAACAGTAATAGTGCAGGATGTCAAGTAGTGGTAAGTACCGTGGAGAATAAAGCAAGGGGAGGGGATGTAAGGTGATGGTGAATTGATACTGTCCCATAAACAGTGGTTTCTGATGTGATTACTTATGATCAGACACTTGAAAGAAATAATGTAATGAATCACAGAGACATCTAAGAGAGAGGAGCATTCCAGATAGAACAGCAGTTCGAAGGCCCTGAGCTCCGTATGTGTTTGGTGTGTTCAGGACTAGGAGACCAGTGTGGCTAGAGCAGAGTGGGTGAGGGGAGGGTGATAGGAATAGGATCAGATCAGACATGCCCTCACAGACTGCAGCAAAGACTTGGATTATGAGTTGGGGAGTCAGTTGCAATGAACTGAGATATGGCTGACTGCAGGAGCAATAAGTAGTGGGAAGTGAGTCTAGGAGGTTGTTTTAGCCATGTTAAGTTTAAGATACTTTCTTTTTTTTTTTTTTTTTTTTTATTATACTTTAAGTTCTAGGGTACATGTGCATAACGTGCAGGTTTGTTACATATGTATACATGTGCCATGTTGGTGTGCTGCACCCATCAACTCGTCAGCACCCATCAATTCATCATTTATATCAGGTATAACTCCCCAATGCAATCCCTCCCCCCTCCCCCCTCCCCATGATAGGCCCCAGTGTGTGATATTCCCCTTCCCGAGTCCAAGTGAGCTCATTGTTCAGTTCCCACCTATGAGTGAGAACATGCGGTGTTTGGTTTTCTCTTCTTGTGATAGTTTGCTAAGAATGATGGTTTCCAGCTGCCAAGACAATCCTAAGTCAAAAGGACAAAGCCGGAGGCGTCACGCTACCTGACTTCAAACTATATTACAAGGCTACAGTAACCAAAACAGCATGGTACTGGTACCAAAACAG
>NC_045438.1:5871592-5899360 GCF_002776525.5 Piliocolobus tephrosceles | reverse complement strand
TTAAAAAATCAGGAAACAATAGGTGTTGGAGAGGATGTGGAGAAATAAGTTTAAGATACTTTCTAAAAATCCAAGTGGAGATGTACAAGCCTGGAATCTAGGGGCGGGCTTTGGCTGAAGATACAATTGTTGATGCCTTCTTAAAGGTTAAACAGAAATTTACTAGCTGTGAGAGGAAAAGTGCATTCTGGGTAAATGGAATAGAATAAAGAAACAAGTATGGAGACGCAAACCTGGTTCAGGAATTCTCCAGACCGGTGGCGTTGGCCCACAGGGTATGTGATGGCGAATGGGTGAAGATGAAACTGAAGAGGCAAGCAGGGAGGCTATTGTGCAGGACTTTGTAGGACACGCAGAGGAATCTGGACTTTATTCTGCCATGACGGCTGCTCAACCATTTTTATGCCTCAGCATAACTGAGGGCTACAACATAACAGCCATCACTCAGCAAGCATGGCAGCCATTTTCTTGGAATGGGAAATGTGTATGGGAGCAAAAGGGACATGGGTGAGGGGTGGTGATGATGCCACACATACCTGTGTGTGTGAAGCTTTGAAAAATCCCTGAGATGGTTCTGATATGCCCCCTATATTCCATATGTTTACTCCCTGGGGTGAGGCGGGGCGGGGAGGGGGTACCCTCTACTTAGAAATCGCTGCAAGCAGTGGCAAGCCATTAAAGAATTTTCTTTTTAAATAATCAGATTTGCATTTTAGAAAGGCAATTTTAGCTTCAGTGTAGAGGGTGGACCCAATGGGGAAGAGGTTAGGAGGCCATTTCCCTAGTCTGGGTAGAAGACAATTAGCTCCTTGAATGAGTCTAGAGAGGGAATGTTTAACTCCTAGCCCACAGGCAAAATGTGTGGCCAAAGGAATGCAGATTTTGTGAAAATATTGCTCAGAAAGATAATGAGTCAAGGATCCCTAATGGTATATGTGTCTGAGTCTTATTTATTATAAGAAGAGCATGTTTGCCTGCCATGGCTCTGCTCCAGTCATCTTGGCTATCCCTTAATAAGCCCAGGAAATTGTTCAGATATTTCTGCCATTTGTATTTTCAGCTTGCCTTGTTCAGGGACTTCACCTGGAATGGTATAGCTGGAGTACAGGGTGTGTATGTAGTGGTGGGGGATAGAAAAGGAGACTGGAAAAGTAGACCAGGCTCCAGGGCCGGAGGGTCTCTTTTCCTCGCTCCATTTAATTTAAAAAAGAAATAGTTCCAATTATATAAGCATTGTGATTAATGCAGACAATTGGAGTACTTTCTAAATCAGAAAAGTAAAAGTGCTGCTCCTTCAACATATCTCTAGAAATTTGTTATGGGGAAGTCTTTATCAAAGAATGTTCATATGATTTCAGTAGAATTTCTGAAGAAAGGAGCTTCTAAAAACAGTCAGCCCAGCACATTCCAAATTAAATAATGAGAAGTGTTTTTAGTATTTATTTAGGAGTTCTTTTCTGAACAAAAAAAAACGTTTTCAATGGTCTAGGCACTTCCTTTTTCTTCTGAAGAAGTGGTAATAACAGGACACTAGAAGCACTAGAAGTACCTTTCCGTGTAAAGCGAAATCTTGTCAGTTTTCCTCACTTTGTACTTTTCAGTGTCTACTGTTTACCACTTTTCTCCAGGATCAGAGACCTCCAGTAAAATAAAAGGAATTTCTATTTATTGTCTCCTTAATAATCTTGATTTCTAAACTCCTTTACTCCTCTCTTGAAGGAATTTGTTTTACTGACAAAAGAATGAATCCAGGCCATTTAATGGAGTTCTGAGGAGAATTCTTAGAGCACTCTATATATTGAAACCTCCGTATTTTTTAATACAAAAAGGACTAAGGAAGTCGTGATTCTTTTGAAAAATTAATTCACAGAATTTTTTATCACAGTTGAAATATCAATTGCAATAACAACTGAAAACTGATTGCTATTACTGAACACTGCCCTTAGGTGGCTCACTCTTAGAAGACACAAAGTCACTGGACTACAGTCCTTTAGGGCGGGGATTGTATCTCTTGCTCGTTGTATATACATGGTTCTTACACAGTGCCTGGCATTCAAAAAATGCATTCAGAAAAATTTGGTATTCAAAAAATGCTTGATGAATTGACTGACTGCCTGAATGAATAAATAAATTGGTGGATTAATGACTGAATGGAGTACAGAAGACTCTGATCCCAGAAGACCTTAACATTGAGTTTACTGCAGACTGAATGTTTACCTCCTCTCAAAATTAATATGTTGAAACCTAATCGTTAATGTGATGGTATTAGGATGTGGGGTCTTTGGAAGGTGATTAGGTTATGAAGGTAGAGCCCGCGAGAACGGGAGTAGTACCCTTATAAAAGATACCCCAGAGAGGTCCCTTGTCCCTTCCAACATGTGAGGCTACAGTGAAAAGATGGCCATCTGTGAACCAGAAAGTGAGCCCTCACCAGGTACCACATCTGCTGTGCTTTGATCTTGGATTTCCCCGTCCCCGGAACTGTGGTAAATAAATTTCTGTTTGTAAGCCACCTAGTCTATGGTGTTTTAGTTATAGCAGCCTGAATGAGATAAGAAAGAACATAGTTCTTATAATGAGCTAACATCACTAACCTCTCAGTTAGCTGTGAACTGTGGCCCTGAGAGATGCTCCAACTAGATCCTGGAGCTGTTTCAACACTGTCACCTCTGAGCTATGGGGAGGCCCTAAAATTCAATCTCCAGGACAGGGTACATGTGAAAGACAGATGTTAACAAGGTAAGCAAGCAGCTGCTTATATGACCGCTAAACACAGGGTGGTCCCAAGTGGGATAGAGAGCCCAGTTTCCAAAGCACAACTTAAAATAACACACCATTTGTGTGGGATGTTGTAAACCACCAGTAATCAACAGACTGTTGCTAAACTTCAGCCGTTGCCCATAAGAATGCCTTCTGAGTTCATGATACTGTGCAATCCAGAAAGCATGGCCATGCCAGCAAAGCAGACTTCCTAGAGAACACAGGACAATGTGGTGTGGGTGTAAAGGGTGTGGGCAAGCAGTGTGGTTGGGAGGGTTGGTTATTCAGCTGGCTTTTCTGCCACACCTGCACATGTGGAGAGTCAACCATGGCACCTCAGAGTACACTGGATCTCCTGAAAAAGCCCCTGGCAGGGAGAATATCTTCTATAACTTCCTGCATGTTTTCTCTGCTTCTAAATAGGGTTTCTGTGTTGCCTAGGGCATGTTTTAAGAGTCTTATGGATGATGAGAGGACCTTTGTGAATTCACTACTGAAGAGAGGTCATTTTTAATTACAAAAAAAATTTTGGATGTCAGAGGAAGAAGTAGGGAATGAAATAATATTTTATAATTCTGTAAAAGAAGTTTTGTTTCTTAAATGGTATGTAATGAACCCACATGAAGGCTTATTTTGTAAAATGTGCTAAAATTCATAAAAACATTGCCTAGTCCAAGTTTACACCATTATTATGCTAAAGCTTACTGGAGAGCAATGATAATAGCGGTCTTACTGAAGCCTAGCAAAGTTTGAAGAAATTTGTACACATCTGCATACTGTAAGGAAGATAATAGCTACAGCCCCATCTTATAAATTAGGAAGCTAGGTTCAGATAGGCTAAGAACTGTAAGAGACATACAGCCAACAGTAATTATGGATTACAGCATAAAGCTCAAAATAAAACAATGTTCTAAACTTGAATTTTAAGTATTTAAAGTACTCAAAATGCTACATTATAATCATTAAAAATATTAATTGAGTTATAAGCATAGCTACATCAAAACTATTAAACTTTCACCATAATTGTTTACCTTTAATCTCATGAAACTTAAATGAACAAGCAAAAAAATTGTTAAAGTAGATCATCTTTGTTAAAGGTAGACTACTGGACCAGGAGAGGTACCTCTCGCCTGTAATCCCATACTTTGTGGGGCTGAGGTGGCAGATAGCTTAAGCCCAGGGGTGTGAGACCAGCCTGGGCAACATGGTGAAACCCTGTCTCTTCTAAAAATTCAAAAATTAGCTGGGTGTGGTGGTGCACGCCTGTAGTGCCAGCTACTGTGGAGGCTGAGGTAGGAAGATTGCTTGAGCCCCAGGAGGCAGAGGTTGCAGTGAGCCAAGATCAGGCCTCTGCACTCCAGCCTGGGCAACAGAGTCAGATCCTGTATCAAAAAAAATAAAATAGACTACTGAGCATCCTCACGTTTTAGAAAATACTACAACTATTTGTCATAGTTTAGGATCCTGCGGCTCAGCCTACAGGCATCATAAGATAATCAGTTGCAAAACCAGACTTCCGCTTTTTGTGTCTACTCTCATCTTGCACCCAAACTGTGAGTCACTTCGACTTCGATGGAGCTTCATAAACATAAAAACAAATCATTTACTAATATATTTATCTACAGTCTCCATCTCTTAATTTAGTATTGTTTCCTGGACTTTTAAGACTCTGTCATACATGTTTGTGGTTTTTCAGGTGGTTGAAGTGAATGGAGTCATTGTAAAACGCTTTCAATCAGCTGATGAATGCTTTATATGACATAAACCTACTTTATCATCCTCTCCTAAAGAAGAGAAAATTTAGCTAGAATAATTATTAACAGAAGATTTGGAGATATAGAAGAAACTAGAAAATATTTCACAATCAATACCTCTTTCAAGCAGCCAATCATTTGTCACTTATATTGCTTTTTCAAACCCAGCATCACATGGAAGGAATAAATGGAACTCCAGTTTGGTTTTGCTGCTGCTGCTTTTTTTTTTTTTTTTTTTTTTTCTGTTAAGGCACATTTTGATTTTTTCTTGTTTACTTTTCATTGAATTTTGTCAGTTCTTGGTCGAATTATGTATGTGTGTGTTTTTTAAAGAGGTCATGCCTGTTTCTTTAATGAACTAGAAGTATATATTACAGAATGTTAGAATTGAAAGGGACCCCGAAGATGATCTAGTTCACCCTTCCCATTTGACAGTTGACGAAACACCTTGTTTGGTATTTTTTTACTTTAGGGAAAGTTGGGGCACTGCCAGAATCAACACTGCCTGCTTTGACTTTTCACTGCTTGACAGGCAAACCCTAGGTTGGGGGATACAGACAAACAGGGACTAAAACAAGCAACATTATGCCATCAGCCATCAATCTGGTAGTTGTGTTATTCTTCCCCAAAATAATTTCAAGTCAACTATAGACATAAACACTTGAATTGTATTAATTTATTTATTAAATAAAAATGGCTGATATTTTGCTTATTAAAAATCTGATTCTTTCTTTGGCACCTGGTTAGATAAGCAAGTCAAATGTTAATAACCTGAGTACAATAGTCTATTACAAAACAGTGAATCAGCGCCCTCTAGCACATTTCTGAGTCACTACTTTTTAAAAAAAACCTTGACAACAATGTAACTGAAACTAAAATATTCTAAACACTGTGCTATTCTAAACTATTAGAACACTATTCTAAACACATACTATCTCATTTTTAATTCTCATAAAGCTGTACAACATAACTTGAGACAGCTCTGTAAGTAGATAAAGATAATATGCAGTGTAGTGAGGGCTGCTCGTGTGTGGGAAGAGAGTTGTGGGCAGAGAGCAGCTGACTCTACCGAGGCAAGCAATGATGAATGAGAAGAGACCCTGGATCCCTGGGAGCTCCCACCATAGTAGGAGAGACAGATCCCTGGAAAGGAATGTTGCAATAGGCATGTCAAGAACTATTGTACAGTTATTTCTTTTTAAATGGTGTGAGAGAAAAAAAAAAAAAGAAATGCTAACTCTGGGGGTTTTGAAGATAACTTCAACGAAGAGGTTACATCAGACTGAGTATTAAAAGAAGAGAGTAGTTTGCCAGGTGAAAAACAGAAATGTCATTCAAGAAAGTCAGAAAAAGAAGTGAGAAGGCGTGGTATTGAGGAAGACTGTGATGTGTATGCACAGGAAATGTAAGGGGGTCAGTGGTGCTGGAAACCGGGGTGCATGGGATGAAGTGGGATGGAGATGTGTGGAGCAAGTCTGGGACAAGCGTCTTTGCCAATGTAGGGATACAGAAGTTGTCCTGTGGACAGCTGGAAGTATTTGAGGTTTTCAACTGGAAAATAATGTAATTGGATTGCTTTCTTTCTCCTGCCATAAAAGTTAAGAAATATAATCCTTAATGAGAAAAAAATACTAAAACATTAAAACAGATACAGTGTGTAAAGCATAATTATAAACACCTCTGTAACATATAACATTGTGAAAACTCTTCATCTCCTCCCCAGTCATACATCATGGAAGCCCCAAAAATAATAACGACTGTCCTGATTCTTAATCACTTATTTTTTGTTCCTTAGTTTTTCCACTTATGTGTACATACTCAGAAAAGATAGTCTATTTAGACTATTTCTGAACTTTTTATAAATGAAATCATACCGAACATCTTCTTCGTGTTTAAGTTTTATTCCTCAATGTTTTGTTTTAAAGATTCACCCTTGTTGATTGTTCCTGTAACAATATTTATTTACATTGCTATGTAGTATTTTCTTGTTTGACTATTTCACAGTTTATCTTGTCTGCTGTTGTATAATTTTTCTTCGGTTTTTAAAATTAGTTCTTATGTTTATTTGATCAGTTTTTATGTTTATTAACAGTTCTTTTATACCAGCTTTTTAAAAATAACAATTATGAACAATATGAGCTTTTGTACTCTGCATCCCATTCACATGGTGCATAACAGTCTCTAGGGTATACTCAAATTCACGTTTAAAAAGATTTTATTTTTCTATGAGCAGTTTTAGGTTTATAGCAAAATTCAGAGAAGGGTATAGTGATTTCCCACATACGTCCTGCTCCCACACATGCATATCCTCCCCCATTATCAACACACTCCGTCAGAGTGATATGTTTGTTGCAACTGACAAACCTACATTGACACATGATGATCACCCGAAGTCCACAGTTTATATTAGGGTTTACTCTTATGTACACTCTACATATTTGGACAGATGTGTAATGACCTTCGTCCACCATTAGAGTATCCAGATTAGTTTCATTGCCCTGAAAATCCTTTATGTTCTGCCTGCTGATTCCTCTTGCCCCACAACTTCTGGCAACCACTGATTATTTCACTGTCTTTAGAGTTGCCTTTTCCAGAATAGTTGTAATTATACAGTATGTAGCCTTTTCAGATTGGCTTCTTTCACTTAGTAATACGCATTTGTTTCTTTCATGTCTCTTTATGGCTTGATAGCTCATTTCTCTTTAGCATTCAATAAGATTCCATTGTCTGGATATGTGATAGTTTATTTACCATTTATCCATTCACCTACTGATGGACATCTCGGTTGTTTCTAACTTTTGGCAATTACAAGTAAAGCTGCTATAAATATCCATTTGCAAGTTTTTGTGTAGGCACAAGTTTTCAATTCCTTTGGATAGATACCAAGGAGCATGATTGCTGGATCATATCCTAAGAGTATTTTAGTGTTGTAAGAAACTGCCAAACTGCCTTCCAAAGTGGCTGCACCATTTTGCATCCCCACCAACAACAAATGACAAATTCATTTTTCAGGAAGTTAATTCTGACAGGACTGAGTGGCATATACTGCACTGAGGTGATGTAATGAGAATGTGGACCACATTCAGTGAGGTTGGAGAGGAGAGGTCCACACTGAAGGGTGGACCTGAAGCACACTTAAGCTGCACAAGAAATGGAGTGGCATCACCAGTGACCCTGAGTTTCCTAGCTTGAAAGATTGGTATCCTTATCCGACATCAAAATTCAGGAAAAATAAGTTGTAACATAAGCTAAGTTCTATTTTAGGTTTGAAGAGATTGCTAGACAAATAAGTGAAGATATCTTCTAGGCAGTTAGAAATGCCCATGTAGAACTTAGGAAAGGGAGATGAATATTTGGAAATGTTAACACAGAGTTGGCTGTTGAAGCCATAGGAAAAGAGAATAATGATCATTACCAACACTTCTGAGTGTTTGCTATGTGCCAGGCACTATTAGAAGAATGTTGTATGCTTCAACTCTTAATTTTCACAACAAACCAATGAGGCAGGTAATATTATTTTCATTTTACAGATAACTGAGGCACAGAGAGATCTATTAGCTTGCTCAAGGTCACATGTCTAATCAATGGTGGTGTCAAGAGGAGATTATTCAGAGTGTGTATGTGGAAAGTACTGAATTTTAGTGAGTACCAATATTAATGGTTGGGAGGAGGAGGGAGAGCCTATGAAGGAGACTTGGATGAATAGTCATGGAGTCTGGAGGAGAGCCAGAGAGTGTTATTAGCAGTCAAACTTAAATTACCTTCATAAGGTAAGTACCGCAGGTGCCTGGCCCTACCAGAGGAGGTCAGGTATCATGCCAAAGTACAGTCAGATAGTCAAGCTCTGAATCTACCTGTGAATGAAACTTATTCAAGATTGGTTCGTTGCTTTCAAGAAAGGAGGTGAACTTTTTTTTTTAACTTTTTAAAGAAATCTAAAAGTAAAATACAGAAAAATATTTCTTGCCCTTGGGTTGCTCTCTCACCTAAAGTGAAAAGAAAAATGCCTCCCATAAATAATTTAGTTATGTGTGGGTACGGAAAGATGGTGGAAAATGGGGAGTCGGATTAGTGGGGAAGAGAACTCTACCGAGTAAACAAGACAAAAGCAGTTGAGCTGAATAGGAAGGCGAACAGGAAGAAGGCTGGGACAGTCCCTGCTCTGCCCAGGCCTGCACCTCCACCATCCCGCAATGTGGCTTGGTAACTCTGATTACAGAGTGGGTGGGAGTAGGTGTCCAGGTGGCCCTTCAGCTGCACTTGGAACCTAACCCATGACCCTGTTTCTTCCTGGTGTTGCCTTGTTCCTCCACGGATAGGCTACCTACTGTTTTTCACAGGGTTGGCAATTCAAGATTCCTTATGTTATTCTGAGCTGTGCGATGTGCTCAGACCGGCATGGCCTGTGCAGAAGGACTCACATTCTGAGCTGAATAAAATAGGCATGGTGCTCGCTCTGCAGTAAGAGAAGAGAAAATCTAAGCCTGCTTCTCATTCCTTTATTCATCGATTCACTCACTGTTCCCACAAATAGGTACTGAACACCTACAATGTCCTGGGCACTATGCCAAGACCTGTGTAACTAAAAGAGGACTAAGTCAGGTGTTACCCATGCCCTCTTGGAATGTATAATCTAGTGGAGATGAACAAAAATTAACAAGCAACAAATGAAAGATCAAACTGCTACATGTAATAAGGAAAAAATGCAGCTAAGAAAAGTGAAGGGGTGGACGGGGAACTATTTAGAAAGACTGGTCGTAGAAGATGTGGTGGAGACTTCCTGTACTCGTCCATGTCAGGTTCTCTGCCTTTAAGGCATGGGAAAGAACCATACTTCCTCTTTCCATTGCAGTTAGGTGAAGCCTTGTGGCTAGTTCTGAACAGATATTGGTATTTGAAGCGGGGTGCTTTCTTAATTAAAAACCCCTAAAATATGTGGCATGGCCTTGGCAGTTCAGTGGTGGACAGCATATAAATTGATAATGGAGGCTAGATAGTTGACAATTTTTGTTATGTGGTGGTTGGCAAAGCCAACTTCTATATTAACTTGGAGGAAGATTATGTAGCTAAAGAAAATATGACTCTAGGGGAAAGGATTGGAAAATAATGTGTCTACTATATGTTGGCAACTACTAGCTATTTTTTTGGCAAGGCTTTATAAACTCAAAAAAAAGAATTGGTTGATTTGTTAACAAATATGAGAAAGAAAGGAGATATTTCAGAAAATTGGGGCCTTGCAAAATTGGAAATCCTAACAGGCTTTAAACTCCAAGTACCAAGTCAGAAATTGAGAAAGCCTTGAAAGATGAAGCCCATTAAAATAACCTGTGGAAAGGTAAAATTAAAAGTATGGTGTCTCCACCTATTGATAATGCCTTTCAATAGATTGAAGAATTTCAGGGCAGATAAAATTAAGGTATTCAGTTGGATAAATACACAGGGCAAAGATCAAATTAAAGTTGTGGCTTTTCCACAGGAAATCATAGACTCATGTATATTCAGGGTATCAGTAATGGCAAGAGAGAGATAAAGATAGAGAGACATGGAGATCTACATAGAGAGGGAGGAAGAGACAGAGGAAGGAAGGGTGGATGGGAGGACCAGGGAAAGAGGGACAGAGACAGAGAGAGAGAGAGAGACGGAGGATGGGACAAGAAAGTAAAATGACAGAGTATGTCTGAGAACCATGTCTTGGAAAGAATGGTGGATATTGGCAAATACGGTTTACTGGAATCAAAGAAATAAGAAGCTTACTAAATTACCACTTGGCAAAAGCCATAAAAATCCCTACCTTGAGTATACAGAAATATTCCTTGATTTTCAGGACTCCACCCTCTGGAGGGTTTTCTGTTATCTTCCTTTGCCATGTACTAATGGGTATGTATTCGTCTTGGGAACTGTGTAATTCTCTTAGTGCGTGTCCTACTTACGTAATGTCAGAAGACCATAGGTCTACTTGGGCTTGTGATTCCTTTGACTATAAATCTCTCTCAAATTTTAGTAAGCTTCTTATCTCTTTGATTGCAGCAAGCTGTATTGGTCAACAGCCACAGTTCCAAGCTATATTGGTCAATAGCCACAGTACTTTTCAAGACATGATTCCATTCTTCTGCCTTCTTGCAAAGTAAATTTTCTTTCGTATACAAATGAATTGCTTGAAATGTTCTTGCTTATCTTTTCCAATTAGTATGTCTTCCATGTCTTTTCATCCATACCAGCACATACAGATGTACCTCAATGGTGTGGATCTCCTTTGTATTCTATGCATAAATACTACATAATTTATTTAAATAGTACCCTACAACTTGACAATTTAGCAAGTTTCAAGTGATGCATTCTTTTTGGGAAGCTCTTCCATGACAGTTTATGCTCTCCATAGAGTTCATTTAAATTTCTGAGATTTTATAATAGTGTCATCTATAATTTGAAGAACTAAACATTTTGTTTTATTAAATTATTTAATTTTCTTCATTCTTATTCTTTAATCTTGTTTGTTATGATTATTTTCTTTGGAAATTCATATCTCAGATCATATATCATAAATTAGTAAAGGAAATTTGAGTTCAAGAGAGCTGGGCTTGTGATGATAAATGCTGTATCACACATTATCACACATTGTGCTCTGCAGCTCTCATAATAATGCAGACTAACGGCATGACTCTGCTTGAAATATGACTGTTAGATTGTAATACAACATTAATCTTGGCCCCAAGACCCTCCAAAGAGAGTAAAATCAAGTTAAGATTCAAATATCTTAGGTATCATGGGCAAGATGCAATGCTAGATGCCAAAATTAACAAGTTAATTTACAAAATCTGACACTCCTAATCCCAAAAGGAATATATTTCTGAATGTTAAAATTTGTGGATATATTCTGGATATATATTTGTGGATGTATAAATTTGTGGATATATATTGTGGCTATCTCTCTCTTTGTCTCTCTCTGTGTCTCTCTCTCTCACCTTTGAAATAACAATTTGATTTGATGGGTGTTATGGTCTGAATGTTGGTGTCCCCCCAAAAGTCCTATGTTGGAACTTAATATCCAATATGATAGTATTAAGAGGTGAGGCCTGCTGAGAAGTGATTAAATCATGAGGGCTTCACTCTCATGAATGGGATTAGTGCCCTTACAAAAGAGGTTGAAGGGAGGTGCCTTGTCTCTTCCACCATGTGAAGACACAGGAAAGTTGCTATTTATGAGGAATAGGCTTTTACCAGACACCAAATCCGCTAGCATCTTGATCATGGACTTCTCAGCCTTCGGTACTGTGAGAAATAAGTTTTTGTTTATACATTACCCTGTCTAAAGTATTTTGTTATAGCAGACTGAAACACTAAGACAATGAGCAAACATTGTTTCACCAAAATTGCTAATAGACGTGGGTCGTAAAAAGCACAGAAGGAAAACTAACTAGGACCTTTAATAGCCTCCGAGTATCAGATGATGTTGATGATGGCGGTGACAACAACAATAGTAGCAATGATGATGTCAACAGAGACTTGGCCAGATCTAGGTTCTCTAAGTTGTTAAATCAAGTTTAGCCTAAAGCTGCCTCCTTACGTATTTTATGTTCAGCCTAAAGGTTTCCCTGCAATGTGAGCAGACTGTAACCTACTGTTGTGCCAGTCAACCAGTTTTGGCCAATCAAAGGGGGTCAACTGTTCACACTGTATTCAAACAAGGTAAACGCCAAGCTGTAATCAACCAGGCTGTTTCCACACCTCACTTCCATTTTTCATGCATCACTTTCCTTTTACTGTCTATAAGTTTTCCACAGGATTCTCTCTGAGCCTACTCTGGCTCAAGAGGCTGCCAGATTCATGAATCATTCTTTGCTCAGTTAAACTCTGTTAAATTTAATGTGGCTATGGTTTTTCTTTTAACAGAGTTAAAATAACTATCTGCTGCAAGATAAAAACTAGTGTGTTAATCACTAAATACTTAAACTTTTGTGATAGGCTTAGGAAATTCATGCTAAGAGAGGAATAAAAATCTTTAAAGAGATTTTTTGGAAATGTCATGGGATTGCCATTTAACAAATGACAGCTCTGTGCCAGAGAGTCTGATCTTTCCCTCCTTCTGCTTTACACTTCCGTTGGAAAAACTTTTATAAACATTTAAAATATCTCAAAATAATAGCACGTTCCAGATTTTCAAATATGTTATCTAACGTGAGCAATACATCCACAAATTTTAACATTCAGAAAGATATTCCCTTTAAGAGTAGGAGTGTCAGATTTTGTAAACTAACTTGTTAATTTGGCATCTGGCATTTCTTCTTGCACATGTTACCTACGATATTTGAATCCTAATTTGATTTTACTCCTTTTGGAGGGTTTTGGGGCCAAGACTAATGTTGTATTAGAATCTAGCAGTCATATTCCAAGCAGGGTCATGCCATTAGTCTGCATTCTTATGAGAGCTGCAGAGAACAATGTTTGAGAACTAGCACACATGAAGACAAATGCAAGACACTTTGAGATTCACAGTGTGTATGTGCATTTCCTTTCAAGAAGTTTCTTTTCCAAGAAATGCTCTGTGGTTTCTGAAACCCATTCCTGACAATGAAAATGATAGTGCTGAAAAACAAAGTACTACAGTTAAAGGAAACCAAAGAGAGCCCATAACCATTGGCTTTACAGTGTGCTTAATGTGAGACTCAACTACTCATTTATTTATTTATTTATTTATTTTGACCTCTGAACTTTTTATTGGCCTCCTGCTCCCCAAAGGGTCCCCTACTTCTGCGGGCTTAATGTCTCAGAACTTTGGTGTCATTGGTCTCAGACACCACTTTGCCAACCACTATCCGGCAGATGGTGGTCTTTTGGATGGTTTGCATGGGGTTGCTGCTGTCCAGGGCATCACCAAGATTGAAGTCCTCGCCATCTTCCAGCAGGCATTGGCAGGTGGCGATCTCAACCTCCAGCTTGACCTTGATGTCCAGCAGAGCCTTGTACTCCTGTGCCTAGCTCTGTCCCCCTGCCTGGGTCTGTGCCAGCTCTGACTCCAGGTGCATCAGGATCCCATTGAGCTGCTTCATCTGCAGGGCATAGCAGGCCTCCACCTCCCTCAGGCTGCTCTCTAAGCTGGCCTTCAGATTTCTCATGGAGTCTAGGTCGATCTCCAAGGACTGGACTGTATGTCTCAGTTCTGTGAGCGTCATCTCAGCAGCTCCAATCTTGGTGGACTGCATGGTGACCACTGTGGTGCTCTCTTCAATCTGCTGAGACCAGTACTTGTCCAGTTTCTCTCAGTTCTTCCCAGACAGCTTGTCATATTGGGCCCGGATGTCTGCCATAATCTTGGCAAGATCCTGAGATTTGGGGACATCTACCTCCATGGTCAGCCCAGAGCAGGCAGTCTCGGCTTGTAGGCCTTTTACTTCCTCTTCGCGGTTGGTTCTTCATGAAGAGCAGCTCCTTTTTGAGAGCTTCGATCTCTGTCTCCAGCTGCAGTTGAGTGACATTGGTGTCATCAGTGACCTTGTGGACCCCATGGATGTCGCTCTCCACAGACTGGCACATGGCCAACTCTGTCTCATACTTGACACTGAAGTCATCAGCAGCAAGACAGGCACTGCTGATCTGCAGAACGATGCGGGCATTGTCCACAGTATTTGCAAAGATTTGAGCCCTCAGGTCCTGATGGTCATGAAGTAATGGCTCCAGTCTCTGGTCTGGGGTCCCTTCTTCTCCAGGTGCTCCTGGATTTTACTCTCCAGCTTCCAGTTCTCAGTCTCCAGGCTCCTCACTCTGTCCAGGTAGGAGGCCAGACAGTCGTTCAGGCTTTGCATAGTCTCCTTCTCATTCTGGATGCCTCCTATTCCTGCCACAACCCTGGCCACCCCCACGGTCAGGCCCCCAGATCCCATGCCGCCCCAGAAGCTGGTGGAATGGGACACAGAGATCCGGGAACCAGAGCCCCTGGTGCCTGCATAGACACTGGCCACACTGCTCACCAGCCGGACGATGAAGCTGGGTGCCTGGACAGAACCCAGGGAACGGTAGTTGGTGGAGAAGGCGGAGCAAGTGGTGAAGCTCATGCTGTCCAGGGAGGAGAGCAAGAGGACAGGACTCAGGCTTTGCTGACGACGTTCTACTACTCATTTCTTAACAGCTAAAGCAAATCACAGGCTTTCAAAAGTGTAAAGACGTTTAAAATATTATTTAGTCTACCTCTCCACACCATTAGGGTGTTAGTCAATTTCCACTAAGGGCTGAACTTCTGAGCAATATCCTCTCAGAACAGAGCTGGGTATGGAGGGCTGGGAATCTTCAATAGACCAAGAGCTAGAACCAGTCAATCCAGTGGTGGTGGGAGTGGATGGCGAGGTACTAGACTCAAAGCCAGATGCTGGGGAAACATTCAGGCTGGCAGGCAAAACCTGGACTCCCAATTATAGAAACCTGTACTAAGTTCTGAATGATCATTGCATCTGGGAGATTTGTGTTTGGGAGAGTACAAAAACAGCAAACCCAGGAAGGGGTGTTTACAGACAGAAGCTGACAAGACAATACGTCAGGATGCAGCTCAGTCTGTGATAAGTTTCAGAGGCAGAATTGCAGACTACATATTCTGGTCTATGAAGCACCTAAACCTGACCTTCCAACTTGCAGCTTTGGCCTCATGATGTGCCAACTTGCCTGTCATTCTCAATGCTCCCATCACTCTGGCCTTCTTTCCAACCAAGCTCCTTTGTACCCCAGACTCATTCAGATTAAATGTCATTTTCTCATAGAGGCTCTTTCAGGACACTCTCTAACTCCAATTTATCCTGTGCATAATCTTCAGGACGCCTCCTCTCCATTTCCTATACCATCTCTACTATAAATTCAAAGATGGCTGGATACCTGTGTCTTCCTCCTTGTTGTATCCAGCAATTCCAAGTACTTTTGATAGATACCTGACATATTCTGGGTGTTTATTAAACATTTAAATGAATGACTGAATGAACAAATGAACTAATTAATAACTGGTTAACAAACGAATTAATCTAGTTGGGGGAGGGGGCTGATAGATTAAAGTTTCTGTAAGTAAACATATTTCAAACAAATCATTGACTAAATAACATAAGCCAGAGAAGAGAAGGTGATGGACTTCTTTAGAGTCTTAATAAATGAAGGGAACAAAACCAGACCATAGGAATGAGGTGAAGGAGGAGATGGTGCTGATTAGATTGAGCCTTAGTGGATGATAAACCATTACAGCACAGTGGTGAAACCCTGGGATGGCTATCAGTAGGTAACCAGGAAAATACCAGCCATCCCTCGTGGTTTGAGAGATGTGGGAGAATAAATTAATCTCACTCAAGAAGACAGAAGGATGCGTTTTTATTAGGTTTCAGTTAGAGGAGATTTGGATAAAGCCATCTGAACAAAGGTTGTGGATATACTGATGTTTGTGCATGATGGCATATGGGAAGGGTAGAGGAGAGAGGACACATCTTACAGTATTATGGTAGAGGTGAAGAAGAGTGCAGCAGTAGGAGGAGAGTTACTCAAGGCACAAGGGAAGAAGTTTATCTTGGGAGATGAAAAATTACAAAGATAATGGTCATAGCAGAAGTGACTTGCTTCAAACATGCAACTTTGCTGCAAGTTGACAGGAAGCCTGGCAGTATCTGGTCTAAACTCAGAGAAGGGGGCTCCAACTTTCCTGCATGACCATGAAGACCCTCATCTGGGTTTAGCCTCTAAACACACAGAAAAAAGATAGCTATTTACCACACCACTATGGAATGACAGCTTTTGGCACTATGCTAGGCACCCTGCTGCTGGTGTTGGAGAGGGAGTAGTTAAGAAGGCAAGTTGGACTAAGAAAATAATAATAAATTTCTTGTCCCTTCTCTAACAATTCGTTTGGTTCCACGGGCTACCTCTTCTTCCCGGATAAAATAAGGCAAGCCTAGTGGATTGGCACCAATAAGAACCATTTCATTGTGAACTGCCCGCCCAAGCTCCATATCCAGATTCTCTCCTTGTGGTGAAGCAGACAGCTAAGGTGTACACCAGTTCTCTTAAGGTAGCAGAGCCATTGAGTCACTTAATACTATCCACTGAATTAATCCTGGGTTTAAAATTCAAAATTCAGTATTCATCAAGATTCTTAAGTTATGTACAATGTAATTATTTATTGTCTATTCCCCAAATTGCATTGTAAGGGGTAAACTCTCACATTGAGCATTCATTTAATAGACATACCCTATAGGTAAAGACACTTTACATATGCTACTCAATCTACTCATATCAATAATCTTGAAAAGTGGGCACTATTATCCTTCTTTTACAAAGAAGGAAGCTGTGTGTCAGAGAGGCATACTTGTTAAATACACCACAGACACGAAGCACTTGACTTCAAAGTCCATGTTCTTTCAAGCACACCTCACTGTGACCTACTCTGGAGTCACACAGAGTAAGACTCAATATCACAAAAGTGGTTACAGTGTTTGTGTCAGAACAATGCTGCCTTGAGAAAACTGAAGGTGGAGGAAACAACAACATTAGATAGATGGAGCTGCAGTTTGCAATTTTGGGTTCAACTCGTATTCTTTGAACAATCATGTATCCCCTTCTGTGCTGATTAGCTTGGTGGTCAGAGTCAGAATTTTACCCTCCTATAACACTGACAGTGTTATGACATACCTGAAAGAAAATAACACTGTATTGATGAGTAAATCAATACAGTATATTTGGTCTGATGTCCTGAAGGAGATCAGGTAGAGGAGAGGAGTCAGTGTGAACTAGGCTGGTAGTTCTGTCCAGGAGGCAGGCAGAAAGGGTGCCGCACATCATAGAAGTACCAGAACTTGGCCTGTCGCGGTGGCTCACGCCTGTAACCCCAGCACTTTGGGAGGCCGAGACGGGCAGATCACGAGGTCAGGAGATCGAGACTATCCTGGCTAACACGGTGAAACCCCGTCTCTACTAAAAATACAAAAAACTAGCCGGGCGAGGTGGCGGCGCCTGTAGTCCCAGCTACTCGGGAGGCTGAGGCAGGAGAATGGCGTGAACCCGGGGGGGCGCAGCTTGCAGTGAGCTGAGATCGCGCCACTGCACCCCGGCCTGGGCGACTGAGTGAGACTCCAGAACTTGAGCTGGACTTTGCTATGATTTAGCTTATGAAAGAGGAACCAGAAATTTGTCCTTGAATAATGTTTCCCGTAAGTAGTCGGTTTTTCGATAATTATTTGGTTTTACTTTGATCTGGCTTAGTGACTAGGGTGGCTGCAGTAGAGGAAAATCTGGTATTTCCCAGTTTTCCCAACTGGTGGCCGTGGGTCAAGAAGGACTTGTAGTTTCCTGGTTCGTTTTCAGATTGGTGGTAACAAAGGAACAAGGTCAATCTTCTGTCAGAGTTCCTGAATTGGGGGAGGAAGAAACCTGGTGGCTCTACCTTTGGAATGGGGTGGGTGCTAGAGAGGTCAAGGGTCCATGGGGTGTTGGTTTGCCTGGTTCTCTTCGTTAACCAGAGCTGGTGTGGCTGAAATGAGAAAGTGAAACTTGAGGAAGGTCTGAGAAGCCCTCTTCCCTTTTAAAACAGCTGCTCCTCGCAGAGCGGGAAAGCCCCGGTCCCCAGTCCACCAAAACCATTTGACAAGCAGGACAGCGAAGAGGCAGAAGGATTTGGGCCTCCGCGACGCCCCGGCGGACGGAGCTCATGGAGAAGTTTCGGGCGGTGCTGGACCTGCACCTCAAGCACCACAGCGCCCTGGGCTACGGCCTGGTGACCCTGCTGACGGCGGGCGGGGAGCGCATCTTCTCCGCCGTGGTGTTCCAGTGCCCGTGCAGCGCCGCCTGGAACCTGCCCTACGGCCTGGTCTTCTTGCTGGTGCCGGCGCTCGCGCTCTTCCTCCTGGGCTACGTGCTGAGCGCACGCACGTGGCGCCTGATCACCGGCTGCGGCTGCAGAGCCTGCGCGAGTTGCGGAGCCGGGCTGCGCGGCTCCCTGGTGTGCGCGCAGGTCAGCGCGGCCGCGGCGCTCGCGCCCCTCACTTGGGTGGCCGTGGCGCTGCTCGGGGGCGCCTTTTACGAGTGCGCGGCCAGCGGAAGTGCGGTCTTAGCGCAGCGCCTGTGCCTCGACCGCGACCACAGCTGCGCCGCGGAGCTGCCGCTGGTGCCCTGCCACGAGGCCAAGGCGTCGGACGTGCAGGACCTCCTGAAGGATCTGAAGGCTCAGTCGCAGGTCTGCCGCTGGCGCTGGGGGCGTTTGGGGAGAGCTGAGGGGCCGAGGTTTCGTTGGGCCTTTGGGGTGAGGGAAAAATCGGTGACTTTTCTCCAGATATGCAATGCCTAAGAAAATCTAGAATGGCTCCTTGCATCTAATTTGCCGTCAAGCGAGTATCTGAATAAAACGCATGAAAAGGAGAAAAAAGCACTCCTGTAGTATCTGCCACTGTACATGAATCGTGGAAAGTGGGAGTGAGAGTGGGCACACCTACTCTGTGCCAGATACTGCGCTAGGCCCTTGACCGCCTGCGTTATTTTTACGTCTCACAACAGCTCTGTTGGGTGCAAAATTGCGGTTTTGCCATTAAGAGTAATAGTTTCATATCTGCACTATTTCGCGACTTCACTGAGTCTAAGTAGTTTGCCCAGTCAGTAGAAAGCAGAAGAATTGTTACAATTAAAGGGTTCTATACAATAAAATGGGTCTGTCTGGCTGTAAAGCCACCACCCCACATTGCATCTGGACTTAGAAAGCTCAGAAGTTCTTTAAAATGAACGCTTCTTTCCCAGGATTTGCAGAAGTTCCACGTTTTCAGTTCTGAGGGAGGGAGTGGTATGGGCTCCTCCCTGGGCAGAATCACAGTGCATAACTTGGACTACAGTTGACCTTCCAAGCAAGCAGTTGTACTGGGGGGCGAGGGAGGTCACTGCGACACCTTACTCTTAAGGAATTAAGACCTAAAACTGTTGCTTGTTCATCATATAACTGGTGAGTAGTTGAATCTTTATCTGAGGATTTTAAAATTTCTTGTAAAAAAAAAAGTAACTACATTACTATTTTGTGTTTTCTTAAGGTGTTGGGCTGGATCTTGATAGCAGCTGTTATCATCATCCTTCTGATTTTTACATGTGTCAGCCGATGCCTGTCTCCAGTTAGTTTTCTGCAGCTGAAGTTCTGGAAAATCTATTTGGAACAGGAGCAGCAGATCCTTAAAAGTAAAGCCACAGAGCATGCAACTGAATTGGCAAAAGAGAATGTTAAATGTTTCTTTGAGGGCTCCCATCCAAAAGAATGTAACACTCCGAGCATTAAAGACTGGCAGCAAATTTCATCACTGTATACTTTCAATCAGAAGGACCAGTACTACAGCATGTTGCACAAATATGTTAACAGAAAAGAGAAGACTCACAGTATCAGGTCTACTGAAGGAGATACAGTGATTCCTGTTCTTGGCTTTGTAGATTCATCTGGTATAAATAGCACTCCTGGGTTATGACCTTCTGAATGAATAGAAAAAAAGTTGTTTTGAATTATTGCTTTATGAAAAAATAAACATTGGTATTTTTAGGACTGCTTTTTTTCTTCCAAACTGTGGAATTTTATATCTGAAATTAAAATATAGAGCTTAACCTCTTTATAATATTATTTAAAACAAACAAACAAAAAAAGAAAATGATTCATCCGAAGTAAAAACTAGGACTAAAAGAAGTCTTATATCCTTGTTCTAGAGTCCTTTTCAGATAAAAGACTTTTGGAGCAAAAACAGTGACAGAACAGTTGAACTTCAGACATTTCCGTTAGGTTATCTGATGTTAATTTCAAGTTCATTTTCTTGCCTACAACATCTTGTTAGGAACTTTAAGATTATGTTATTCTAACTGGTTCTATAGCACAATGGCTGGGCACACTGGGCTTCTAGCTGAACCTGCTGTGGGCATTCAAAAATTAGAGCATTTTGTGACTCTAATAGGGTTACAATAATAAATTAATCATGAAAAGGAAATAAGCTTTTTAAAATATGGAATTTGAAAAAGTAGTCAAGAGAATTGCAGGCAACAACTGTTGTTTTTAGTTTATAGGACCAGAGGAAAAGTGTTAAAGCTTATATGTTATAGTAAATTTAAAATAAACACAAAAGTAGAGAGGATAGTTTTATGAGCCTCCAAGTGTTGTTATGCAGCTTCAACAGAGTTGGGAAGTCAGATAAAACCAATACCACACAAATAATTGCAAATTGTGACCTGATTTAGATTAGGGGAGAAGGGATTTGGGGAAGCTTTTTAAAAACTGAATCCTGTAAGGTAGCAAGAAGGAGCATTTCAGTCATACTGAAAGTCATACTGAGCATTTCAGTCATACAGATAAAACCAATACCATACAAACAAATGCAAATTGTGACCTGATTAAGATTAGGGGAGAAGGGATTTGGGGAAGCTTTTTAAAAACTGAATCCTGTAGGGTAGCAAGAAGGAGCATTTCAGTCGTACTGAAGGAACAGTATGTGCAAAGACTAGGGTGAAAGAGATGTTAGCAGAGTTGGAAACCTGAAAGGCGACTGAAAAAAATGAGCAAGGGACTGAGTGTGCAGTGCCTGGAAACCATGAGAAGGATTTTGGTTTTCATCATATGAGCATTTTAGGAAGACGGTTTGCTTTTCTTGAGAGAAAAGGAATGACACGGGAAGCAGGAGAGCCAGTGTAGAAGTAGGGAGACTAATTGGGAGGCCACTGCAGTGGAAATAGGTGGGAGTGAACTTGAACTGAATGGATGGGGAGAAAATGGAAAAAGTAGATAGATTCAAGGTAGACTTTGTACATAGACGTGGCAGGATTTGTTGATAGAAAGGCTCTAGAGATTTGGTGAGAGCAATTATATCTACAGATAAAATTCTGTAACTTTATAATGCCAGGACTTTTCAGTGATCCTTTCTTCCATTAGCTTGTCACTCCCGTCCATTCCCCACATTTATGGCTGTTTTCTGAATTTTAAAAAATAACATACAAAAACTTTATAAAATAATTGAGCACTGGTCTTATTTAGCCCTTTTTCCTCTTTTGGCAACACTTGTGCTGGTTTCTGTTTACCTTGCCTGCATTAGGCCATTAAAGAGAACTAAGCTTCAGGGCGGAATAACTTGTTGTTGAGAGTCATGTGTAACAAGAAAGTTGGCAGCAGAAACAGCATGATCAGTTTTTTTTTTTGTTTTATTCCCTAAAAGAATGCTTTTCAAAATCATATCCTGCCTACTTTCATTTTTACTTCCTTTATTTCATTTTCCAATTTCTTCTTCCTTTTTCTTCCGAGACAGGATCTCACTCTCACCCAGGCTGGAGTATAATGGCAAGATCTTGGCTCACTGCAAACCCTGCCTCCCTGGCTCAAGTGATCCTCCCACCTCAGCCTCCTGAGTAGCTGGGACCACAGGCATGTGCCACCATGCCCAGCTAATTTTTGTATTTTTCGTAGAAATGGGGTTTCGCCATGTTGCCCAGGTTGGTCTCGAACTCCTGGGCTCAAGTAATCTGCTCACTTCAGCCTCTCAAAGTGCTGGGATTACAGATGCAAGCCATTGCGCCCAGCCTCCAATATATTTTTGTACATTCGTCCCTTTCAAAACATTTTTTTATGTTGTGTAACTTATACTTGCATCTTCAGTAGTAACATATTGTCTCCATTTTGTTGATTCATGTTCCACCTCCTCTTGCACAGTCTTTAATAATTATTGTGAAAATATATATACTTAAGAAAAAAATTGTAATGGTAGAGAATGGTGAGAAGTAAAATAAAATTACCTCATTCCTTTGCAATGTATTCTTCTCAGAAGTAGCCATGTATGAACTCTGTGTCTGCATAAACATTATCATAAATGTTGTCCTGTAACTTTTACACATAAAATATCATTATTCCATGTCATCATGTGACAATTTACCTCATTAAAAAAAAATTGCCACGCCTGTAATCCCAGCACTTTGGGAAGCCAAGGCGGGCGGATCACAAGGTCAGGAGATCGAGACCATCGTGGCTAACACGGTGAAACCCCGTCTCTACTAAAAATACAAAAAATTAGCTGGGCATGGTGGCCGGCGCCTGTAGTCCCAGCTACTCAGGAGACTGAGGCAGGAGAATGGTGTGAAGCCGGGAGGTGGAGCTTGCAGTGAGCCGAGATCGTGCCACTGTACTCCAGCCTGGGCAACAGAGCGAGACTTCGTCTCAAAAAAAAAAAAAAAAAAGATATTGCTACATAGTATTTTACTGGTTAGTAGGATATTATCCCTTTTTTGTTAACCCCACCCACCAGCCCCCACACACATGCACACACATTCATAAAGTGTACAAAGGTAAGCACGAAATTGCCAAATGTGGTCCCTTCTGAAGACTAAGATTGGTGCAGGAAGTTTTTTAATTTCATGCACTTTTGATCTTTGAGGTTGTTGTAATGAATAACAAATATTAAATGTATAATTAGAAAATTTTAAAAAGTAACGTTACCCTGGTGTAGAGTTTTACAGTCAACAAAGCAGTTTTGCATCTTTCATTTCATTTTCACAAGTTTCCAGGATACCCATGAAACACCTCACTCATATTTACAAACAATGAATCGAAAGTTAAAGAGGTGACATTATTAATCCAAAGTTACATGTCAATAAAGGCAAAACCAAAGGTAGTGTAGGGATGCTCCCCAGATGATGTAGTTTAATGTGGCTACTGGCTGCTTTTATTACTGAGTCAGATTTTTCCCTTCCTAGCCCATGTGCCTTTGTGGACAGAAGAGATACGGATGTCCTTAGTGACCTTCAATATTTGACATTTTATCTTGAAACTCAGCAACTACTAATAGCAAAGACCCCTTTGAATAAACATGATGAGACTGAGACACAGTAAGTTATTTCTTGATGGGAACAAGGTCACTGCTATTTGGCAGAAGTCACCACTCGTCTGGGCCTGGCCCAAACAGGCTGCATCATGGGCTAAAGAAACAATTCCAAACTCAGTATGTATTTATTTGCTTGTTTACCAAATGATTCTTCATCATCACCCCCAGCTTTATGCTGTCCTGAACCCTTAACCTTTAAAGAGATTCAGATGCAGAATCTGCTATTAATATCTGCTGGAAAACAACCCCATTGTTATAAGAGATGATTCTACATTTTATTGAATACTGACAAGATAATAAACTTGCAACGCGTAAGACTAAGAATGGCCTCCTTGCTTTATCCAAAGCCATGGCTAGAAATATCATTGCTCAATGAACTGATTAAAGAAGCAAGTCCTGAGGGAATTATCTGAAAATAGAATTTGCCAAATACTCAAATGTCTCTGGCTGAAAAGCATCTTGGAACTCTAGATTTCACAGCATCCTGCATCTTATCTACCAGGTGGCCTACAATAAATTATTCTTCCCAAGACAGAAGATGGAGAAACCCTCCCTCTCTGAGTCAGCCCCAGCAGCAGTAGCCAGGGCCTGTTTTGACAGCAGCGCACTCCCACTGAGTGCCTAGCACACTTCACACACTGAGCCTACCCCAAAAGCAAAGCCTTTAGTTGACTTAATTTTGTCCCTTTCTCTTCATTACCTACTTATGAAATATCTCTTGTAAATTGCAATGTAAGGACTGTGGAATTGATCGTATAATATTCTTATCCAGTGAAAAAGACTGAAATCCGGGCTGGCACAGTGTCTCATGCTTATGATCCCAGCACTCTGGGAAGCTAAGGCAGGAGAATTGCTTAAGACCAGGAATTCTGAGACCAGCCTGAGAAACATAGCAGGATCTTATCTCTACCAAAAAAAAAATTATCTGGGTGTAGTGCTGTGCACCTGTAGTACCAGCTACCCTGGAGGCTGTGGTGGGTGGATCACTTGAGCCCAGGAGTTCGAGATAGCAGTGGGCTATTATTGCGCCACTGTACTCCAGCCTGGGTGGCAGAACAAGACATGTCTCTAAATAAATAAATACATACATAAAATAATTTTTAAAAAGATCCAAATCAAAAATGGGAATATTCTTTCAAGACTGTTTACCACAAGGACTAGAATATCAAGAAGTTCCAAATGAAAGGAATATCCTACAAGATCAGGCAATCTACTGTCATTTTTAAAATTATGAGATATGAACCACAGAGAAGAGTATATGAAACATTTAGGTACAATTTAATAATGATTACAAAGCAAACATCTATGTAACCACCGAAGAGTGGAAGGAAATGTACATTTCCAGCACCCCAGCAACCCCTGCCTCATACACTGCTTCACAATTCCAACTCTTTCCACCTGGAAGTGAGAAGTGATCATTTATTTATTTTTTCATAGTTTTACCACATAAGAGTGCATTCCTAAACTATCTATGCTTAGTTTTGCTGGTTTTTGAACTTTAAATGAATACAATCATGCTCTGATAATTTTTTTTGTGATATTCTTTTTGTTTTTAAGAGAGTAACCCATATTATGTCTGGGACAATTTGTTTATTTTGATTGCTGTGTGGTATTTTATTGTTCAGATATCTCATAATGTAGTCCATTTAACTGCTGATGGACATTTGGGTTCCCAGTTCTGGCTCTTATCAGCACTGCTGGTATGAACATTCATGGACTTCTACTCTGAGAAACACGAGCAAGTGTTTCTTCAGAGCGTGTTTCTGGGAATCAGTGGTAGCATGAGAGAATGCACATATTCCAGTTTGTTGTATTGTATCAAATATAAAGGATTATATCAATTTATACCACTATAAGAGTCCTCATTGCTTCTCACTTCTGCAACATTTGGTATTTCTAGTTATTTACTTTTTGTCAGGGGAATATGTAATGGTATCTCTCATTGTGGTTTCAATTGACATTTCCCCAATCATTACAGGCTTTAGGCATCTATACATCTCTTTTCTAGCCGTTTGGATATCCTCTTTTATGAAATGCCTATTCAAGTCTTTTGCCCATTTTTTATATTTAGTTTGTCTTCTTCCTGTTAATTCGTAGGATTTCATTATTATTTCATTCACTTAAACCAACAAATGTTTATTGAGTGCCTGATACATTTGGGCATGTTCTAGCATACGTCAATGAAGCGAAACCAAAGCTCTGTCGTTGTGGAGCTTACATTCTAGGGGGAAGAGGAGGAAAAAAGAGCAGGCATAAATAATAACAATAGCAATAATAAATAAATAAATAATTGGGTATGTAAGGAGAAGATTAATACTATGAAAAAAAGAAAAAGGAGAGCACCCCAAGAAGCATTAGAAAGGCTAGAGATTGGAGAGCTGTTGCCCTCATGAAACGCAACCTTTGAGCAAAAATTGAAGGCATGAAGGGTTAATCAGCGTGGTCTGAGAATGGCGAATTAGGAGACGGAAATAGGCCATGAAGTCAGAGAGATAAAGGGGTTGGGGACAGATTATGCAAGCCTTTGGAGCACTCTAAGCACTCTGGCTTTTATTCTGAATGAGCTGAACAACTACCTCACACATTCCCTACAACAGGAGTCCCCAACCTTTTTAGCACCAGAGACTGATTTCTTGGAAGACAATTTTTCCATGGACAGGTGTCAGGGTGGGTGGTTTCAGGATGATTCAAGTGCATTACATTTATTGTGCACTTTATTTCTATTATTATTACATTGTAATAATGAAATAATTATACAACTCACCATAATGCACAATCAGTGGGAACCCTGAGATTGTTTTCCTGCAACTAGACGGTCCCACCTGGGGGTAACGGAAGACAATGACAGATCATCAGGCATTAGATTCTCATAAGGAGCATGCAACTTAGATTCTTCAACTTAGATGCTGCCGATTTAACAGGAGGTGGATGGAGCTCAGGCAGTAATCCAAGTAATGGGGAGTAGCTGTAAATACAGATGAAGCTTCACTTGCCCTCCCATTGCTGACCTCCTGCTGTGTGACCCAGTTCCTAACAGGACATGGACTGATACCGGTCCATGGTCCAGGGATTAGGGACCCCTGCCCTACAACACTGAAATGATCTGATGACTGAAGCTGACCGTTGGACTTTCTGGGATAATCAACAGAGGATAAGAACATACTGACTTAAAAGACAGGAAGTGATGCTCTCTTTTAGAATGTAGGTAGCCATAACTCTTGAGCTAAGGAAAGATACCTAAGACCAAATAGAATGTGTTACTGTGGAATTAAAGTCAGATGGTAAGTGTATGGGCATGTATGCGTGGTGTGCATGAGTTTACTTATGGTACTTTGAGTACTTTTTTTATAGTTTGTTTTGCTAGGAGAATATTATGTGAGAAACTTGGTGTGATAAAATTATTGATACTGGTGATAAATGAACTTGTATATTCAGTAGTCACAGCTTGCTTCTAAAACTCTGCAACTCACTTTTCAGTGACCCTCCTTGTCAAGTTTTGGGCCCTATTTAACTAATACCCTCAGGGTCACCATCTACTCCTTAATATATTTACTTTCAAGAGATCCCCATTGTCGGTTTTATCAAATCTAGACTCTAAGCTCCATGTATTAAAGGAGACTACTACTCAATTTCTGACACAAGCTGCATTTATTGCTGGATAAGCCAAAGAGAGCTGTGCTTGTAGGTCACAATCTCTTTAGACAAATCTGCTAATTTTATTTTTTTTTTTTTTTTTTTTTTTTTTTTATTTATTTTTTTTTTTTATTATACTTTAAGTTCTAGGGTACATGTGCATAACGTGCAGGTTACATATGTATACATGTGCCATGTTGGTGTGCTGCACCCATCAACTCGTCAGCACCCATCAATTCATCATTTATATCAGGTATAACTCCCCAATGCAATCCCTCCCCCCTCCCCCCTCCCCATGATAGGCCCCAGTGTGTGATGTTCCCCTTCCCGAATCCAAGTGAGCTCATTGTTCAGTTCCCACCTATGAGTGAGAACATGCGGTGTTTGGTTTTCTCTTCTTGTGATAATTTGCTAAGAATGATGGTTTCCAGCTGCATCCATGTCTCTACAAAGGACGCAAACTCATCCTTTTTTATGGCTGCATAGTATTCCATGGTGTATATGTGCCACATTTTCTTAATCCAGTCTGTCACTGATGGACATTTGGGTTGATTCCAAGTCTTTGCTATTGTGAATAGTGCCGCAATAAACATACGTGTGCATGTGTCTTTGTAGTAGCATAATTTATAATCCTTTGGGTATATACCCAGTAGTGGGATGGCTGGGTCATATGGTACATCTAGTTCTAGGTCCTTGAGGAATCGCCATACTGTTTTCCATAATGGTTGAACTAGTTTACAATCCCACCAACAGTGTAAAAGTGTTCCTATTTCTCCACATCCTCTCCAACACCT
>NC_045438.1:5778682-5866592 GCF_002776525.5 Piliocolobus tephrosceles | reverse complement strand
CTGTTTTGGTACCAGTACCATGCTGTTTTGGTTACTGTAGCCTTGTAGTATAGTTTGAAGTCAGGTAGCGTGACGCCTCCGGCTTTGTCCTTTTGACTTAGGATTGTCTTGGCAATACGGGCTCTTTTTTGGTTCCATATGAACTTTAAAGCAGTTTTTTCCAATTCGGTGAAGAAACTCATTGGTAGCTTGATGGGGATGGCATTGAATCTATAAATTACCTTGGGCAGTATGGCCATTTTCACAATATTGATTCTGCCTATCCATGAGCATGGTATGTTCTTCCATTTGTTTGTGTCCTCTTTGATTTCACTGAGCAGTGGTTTGTAGTTCTCCTTGAAGAGGTCCTTTACATCCCTTGTAAGTTGGATTCCTAGGTATTTTATTCTCTTTGAAGCAATTGTGAATGGAAGTTCATTCCTGATTTGGCTCTCTGCTTGTCTGTTACTGGTGTATAAGAATGCTTGTGATTTTTGCACATTAATTTTGTATCCTGAGACTTTGCTGAAGTTGCTTATCAGCTTAAGAAGATTTTGGGCTGAGACGATGGGGTTTTCTAAATACACAATCATGTCATCTGCAAACAGGGACAATTTGACTTCCTCTTTTCCTAACTGAATACCCTTGATTTCTTTCTCTTGCCTGATTGCCCTAGCCAGAACTTCCAACACTATGTTGAATAGGAGTGGTGAGAGAGGGCATCCCTGTCTTGTGCCAGTTTTCAAAGGGAACTTTTCCAGTTTTTGCCCATTCAGTATGATATTAGCTGTGGGTTTGTCATAAATAGCTCTTATTATTTTGAGGTACGTTCCATCAATACCGAATTTGTTGAGCGTTTTTAGCATGAAGGGCTGTTGAATTTTGTCAAAAGCCTTTTCTGCATCTATTGAGATAATCATGTGGTTCTTGTCTTTGGTTCTGTTGATATGCTGGATTACGTTGATTGATTTGCGAATGTTGAACCAGCCTTGCATCCCAGGGATGAAGCCCACTTGATCATGGTGGATAAGCTTTTTGATGTGCTGCTGAATCCGGTTTGCCAGGATTTTATTGAGGATTTTTGCATCGATGTTCATCAGGGAGATTGGTCTAAAATTCTCTTTTTTTGTTGTGTCTCTGCCAGGCTTTGGTATCAGGATGATGCTGGCCTCATAAAATGAGTTAGGGAGGATTCCCTCTTTTTCTATTGATTGGAATAGTTTCAGAAGGAATGGTACCAGCTCCTCCTTGTACCTCTGGTAGAATTCAGCTGTGAATCCATCTGGTCCTGGGCTTTTTTTGGTGGGCAGGCTATTAATTGTTGCCTCAATTTCAGAGGCTGCTATTGGTCGATTCAGGGATTCAACTTCTTCCTGGTTTAGTCTTGGAAGAGTGTACGCGTCCAGGAAATTATCCATTTCTTCTAGATTTTCTAGTTGATTTGCGTAGAGGTGTTTATAGTATTCTCTGATGGTAGTTTGTATTTCTGTGGGGTCGGTGGTGATATCCCCTTTATCATTTTTTATTGCGTCTATTTGATTCCTCTCTCTTTTCTTCTTTATTAATCTTGCTAGCGGTCTGTCAATTTTGTTGATCTTTTCAAAAAACCAACTCCTGGATTCATTGATTTTTTGGAGGGTTTTTTGTGTCTCTATCTCCTTCAGTTCTGCTCTGATCTTAGTTATTTCTTGCCTTCTGCTAGCTTTTGAATGTGTTTGCTCTTGCCTCTCTAGTTCTTTTAATTGTGATGTTAGAGTGTCAATTTTAGATCTTTCCTGCTTTCTCTTGTGGGCACTTAGTGCTATAAATTTCCCTCTACATACTGCTTTAAATGTGTCCCAGAGATTCTGGTATGTTGTATCTTTGTTCTCATTGGATTCAAAGAACATCTTTATTTCTGCTTTCATTTCGTTATGTACCCAGTACATAACTATTCAGGAGCAGGTTGTTCAGTTTCCATGTAGTTGAGCGGTTTTGATTGAATTTCTTAGTCCTGAGTTCTAGTTTGATTGCACTGTGGTCAGAGAGACAGTTTGTTATAATTTCTGTTCTTTTACATTTGCTGAGGAGTGCTTTACTTCCAATTATGTGGTCAATTTTGGAATAAGTGTGATGTGGTGCTGAGAAGAATGTATATTCTGTTGACTTGGGGTGGAGAGTTCTATAGATGTCTATTAGGTCCGCTTGGTGCAGAGATGAGTTCAATTCCTGGATATCCTTGTTAACTTTCTGTCTCGTTGATCTGTCTAATGTTGACAGTGGAGTGTTGAAGTCTCCCATTATTATTGTATGGGAGTCTAAGTCTCTTTGTAAGTCTCTAAGGACTTGCTTTATGAATCTGGGTGCTCCTGTATTAGGTGCATATATATTTAGGATAGTTAACTCTTCCTGTTGGATTGATCCCTTTACCATTATGTAATGGCCTTCTTTGTCTCTTTTGATCTTTGATGGTTTAAAGTCTGTTTTATCAGAGACTAGGATTGCAACCCCTGCTTTTTTTTGTTCTCCATTTGCTTGGTAGATCTTCCTCCATCCTTTTATTTTGAGCCTATGTATGTCTCTGCATGTGAGATGGGTCTCCTGAAGACAGCAGACTGATGGGTCTTGACTCTTTATCCAGTTTGCCAGTCTGTGTCTTTTAATTGGAGCATTTAGTCCATTTACATTTAAGGTTAATATTGTTATGTGTGATCTTGATCCTGCCATTATGATATTAACTGGTTATTTTGCTCATTAGTTGATGCAGTTTCTTCCTAGGCTCAATGGTCTTTACATTTTGGCATGTTTTTGCAGTGGCTGGTACCGGTTGTTCCTTTCCATGTTTAGGGCTTCCTTCAGGGTCTCTTGTAAGGCAGGCCTGGTGGTGACAAAATCTCTAAGCATTTGCTTATCTGTAAAGAATTTTATTTCTCCTTCACTTATGAAACTTAGTTTGGCTGGATATGAAATTCTGGGTTTAAAATTCTTTTCTTTAAGAACGTTGAATATTGGCCCCCACTCTCTTCTGGCTTGTAGAGTTTCTGCCGAGAGATCTGCTGTCAGTCTGATGGGCTTCCCTTTGTGGGTAACCCGACCTTTCTCTCTGGCTGCCCTTAAGATTTTTTCCTTCATTTCAACTTTGGTGAATCTGGCAATTATGTGTCTTGGAGTTGCTCTTCTGGAGGAGTATCTTTGTGGCGTTCTCTGTATTTCCTGAATTTGAATGTTGGCCTGCCCTGCTAGGTTGGGGAAGTTCTCCTGGATGATATCCTGTAGAGTGTTTTCCAATTTGGTTCCATTTTCCCCCTCACTTTCAGGCACCCCAATCAGACGTAGATTTGGTCTTTTGACATAATCCCATACTTCTTGCAGGCTTTGTTCATTTCTTTTTCTTCTTTTTTCTTTTGGTTTCTCTTCTCGCTTCATTTCATTCATTTGATCCTCAATCGCTGATACTCTTTCTTCCAGTTGATCGAGTCGGTTACTGAAGCTTGTGCATTTGTCACGTATTTCTCGTGACATGGTTTTCATCTCTGTCATTTCGTTTATGACCTTCTCTGCATTAATTAGTCTAGCTGTCAATTCTTCCACTTTTTTTTCAAGATTTTTAGTTTCTTTGCGCTGGGTACGTAATTCCTCCTTTAGCTCTGAGAGGTTTGATGGACTGAAGCCTTCTTCTCTCATCTCATCAAAATCATTCTCTGACCAGCTTTGATCCGTTGCTGGTGATGGGCTGTGCTCCTTTGCAGGAGGAGATGTGCTCTTATTTTTTGAATTTCCAGCTTTTCTGCCCTGCTTTTTCCCCATCTTTGTGGTTTTATCTGTCACTGGTCTTTGATGATGGTGACGTACTGATGGGGTTTTGATTTAGGTGTCCTTCCTGTTTGATAGGTTTCCTTCTGACTGTCAGGACCCTCAGCTATAGGTCTGTTGGAGATTGCTTGAGGTCCACTCCAGACCCTGTTTGCCTGGGTATCAGCAGCAGAGGTTGCAGAAGATAGAATATTGCTGAACAGCGAGTGCACCTGTCTGATTCTTGCTTTGGAAGCTTCCTCTCAGGGGTGTACTCCACCCTGTGAGGTGTGGGGTGTCAGACTGCCCCTAGTGGGGGATGTCTCCCAGTTAGGCTACTCAGGGGTCAGTGACTCACTTGAGCAGGCAAACTGCCCCTTCTCAGATCTCAACCTCCGTGTTGGGAGATCCCCTGCTCTCTTCAAAGCTGTCAGACAGAGTCGTTCGCGTTTCACAGGCTCTACTCCTTTAGCTGAGCCCTGTCCCCAGAGGCGCAGTCTGCAGAGACAGGCAGGTTTCCTTGAGCTGCTGTGAGCTCCACCCAGTTCCAGCTTCCCAGCGGCTTTAGTTACCTACTTAAGCCTCAGCGATGGCGGGCGCCCCTCCCCCAGCCTCGCTGCTGCCTTGCGGTTAGATTGCCGCAGACTGCTGTGTTAGCAAGGAGAGAGGCTCCGTGGGCGTGGGACCCTCCCGGCCAGGTGTGTGATACAATCTCCGGTGTGCCGGTGTTACAGCGCAGTATTGGGGTGGGAGTTACCCGATTTTCCAGGTGTTGTGTGTCTCAGTTCCCCTGGCTAGGAAAAGGGACTCCCTTCCCCCTCGCGCTTCCCAGGTGAGGCGATGCCTCGCCCTGCTTCAGCTCTCGCTGGTCGGGCTGCAGCCGCTGACCAGCACCGATTGTCCGGCACTCCCGAGTGAGATGACCCCAGTACCTCAGTTGAAAATGCAGAAATCGCCGGTCTTCTGTGTCGCTCGCGCTGGGAGTTGGAGACTGAAGCTGCTCCTATTCGGCCATCTTGCTCCGAGTTCCCAAATCTGCTAATTTTATATAGAGTTTTGGGAAATGCCCCAAGCAGCCCCTTCACTTCATCTCACCTATCTTTGTTTATTTTTTCAATATTATATAATAGTATCCAATCTCTGACTCAATCAGGCCTTCTGATCATTCAACCAGCTGAAACATACCTGGCTCAGTCGCATTTCTCCATTCAACTGATTTCTTTTTTCTCTCATTACCCCAATGTCAGGTCTGGAATTTTATTTTACCCTATTTACAAGCTAATAGTCTATTTACTATATCATGAAACTTGGCAGAAGAGGTGAAATGTCTAGTCTAGTGACAAAAATTGTATTAATCACAACAGCACAAACAGCATGAGCATCATGTTTGCATTGATTCCCCTTGTCCCTAAGCCCTACAGGGGCAACAGAGATGACTAAGATGGATATTTGCACACACAGTAGGTTGCATTACTGGAGAGAACAATGAGCTTGGGGAACTGCCATTTTATAGGAACTAATAACCAAACCTGATCTTTGTCCAAAAAGGAGACTTTACTTCAACTCTTAAATTTGCTTGCTGCAAACACAACTCTAAGAAATGGCCTGGGTTAAAAGCAGTCAGAGCTTTGCAATCTTGGCATATGGCAAGACATGTGAGAGTGTGAGAGACTGAGAAGGACAATCTTCCAGCTGTCAGTATTTTCCAAGTCCTATTTCTTTTTTTTTTTTTTTGAGACGGAGTCTCACTCTGTTGCCCAGGCTGGAGTGCAGTGGTGTGATCTCAGCTCACTGCAAGCTCCGCCTCCCGGGTTCACGCCATTCTCCTGCCTCAGCCTCCCGAGTAGCTGGGACTACAGGCGCCCACCACCGTGCCCAGCTAATTTTTTGTATTTTAGTAGAGACGGGGTTTCACCGTGGTCTCGATCTCCTGACCTCATGATCCGCCCGCCTCGGCCTCCCAAAGTGCTGGGATTACAGGCGTGAGCCACCACACCCAGCCTCCAAATCCTATTTCAAATCATACTTCCTCATCAGTGTGTGCCCCAACTGTATCAGTCCACAGTAACTTTCTCCTCTGAATCCTATGACTTCACCTCTCAAACTTACTGTAACACTTGACCATAAACCTTGTTGTATTATAATAAAACTGTATGTTTCCTCTTTCCAGCATGATTTTATAACTTCTGAAGACTTTTTAAAATCTATTTGTAACTCCCACAAAATAGCGACAAAACTGATAAAAACACGGGAGAAAAATTAAGTATGTTTTTATTTTAAGATGAAAAAATTTTTAAGAATCGCAAATATTTCTTGAAATTTTGAGACACAAGATGTATAACCATAGACAATAAATTTGAAATCAGATGTGGCATTTTGGTAAATACATTATCATTCCTAGACTTCAAAACCGTGTGAGAGTGTTCATAAATCCAGGTGTTCATAAATCAGGTGATTGCTAATGTTTTTTGTTGGTCTTTTTTGTACGGCATTTCATTTCATAACGGCAGATTATATATAGCACTATAAAATTATATAAATATATTTCATATTTTTCTTATATATAGTAAAGCAAGAAAATTTAAAAAACAAAAACAGGGTTTTTTTCCATATAGTATTCACCAACTTAGGGGTTATTGATATTTCCCAGAACATACAGTTGGGAAAATGGTACCTCAGATAATCAGAGGCAGATGGCCACCAACAGTTGTTTAATTTACTTGACGATATTCTTAAATCACATCGTCTAATTCAAAAAAGGCAACTTAAATAAACTCATATCTGAGATATGGTCAAGTTGTAGGGCAACTTATTTCAATGGCCAAGCAAGTAGATGGATGCATAGGGGATTCCTTAAGACACGGTTTATTTCATGCAGACTAGATCATCTTGCATCTAGGCATCTTTAAAGATACTTAAAAGCACTTGGAGAGAGGGCAGTGCATACAATCAAAAACAGATGTTTTTCCTCTTAAAAATCAAAACAATCCTAACTTCTTTCTCTACTTCCAGCTCTGCTCAATATTTCTTGATGAAACAACCGTTCCTATTCAATTCATATATAATCTAAGAGGACTAACTTTAACAAGTCCACATTCTTTAACTTTTAAGTCTGCTTGCCCCTGTTCATACCAACAGAATTCCACAATCTTTCCAGGCTGCCAAGCACATTTATCCCAGCTAGACGCTGCCTAACTTTCCCAGCAGATGTATGATAAAGCTCACTCTTTAAAATTGTCAGTTTTATTTTCTTAAAATCTACGCCAGGCCGGGCGCCGTGACTCACGCCTGTAATCCCAGCACTTTGGGAGGCCAAGGTGGGTGGATCACAAGGTCAGGAGTTCAAGACCAGCCTGGCCAACATGGTGAAAACCCGTCTCTACTAAAAATACAAAAATTAGCCGGGCATGGTGGTGGGTGCCTGTAGTCCCAGCTACTTTGGAAGCTGAGGCAGGAGAATCACTTGAACCTGGGAGGCAGAGGTTGCAGTGAGCCAAGATCAGGCCACTGCACTCCAGCCTGGGCAACAGAGTGAGACTGTCTCAAAAAAAAAAAAGAAAAGAAAAGAAAAAAATCTACACCTTTATTCCATATCCTCCATATTCCCCCTCCGATTTGAGATTCAACAATTTAGACTTATTAAAAGTAGTGCTTGGTAAATACGATCATTGGCAATGACTAATATTTGGAAAAGGTACTTCTGTTCAAAATTGTTGATTTGAAAGTTCACATTCTACCACAATAAAAAAAAAAAAGGGATATTTTTTAATGGCATAAAGCAAGCAGCAAACAAGAAGGGGAACAAAAACAAACACAATTTTGGAGAGCTAGAAAGTAGATGGTGACCAGGCCCCATGGCTCACACAAATCCCAGCACTTTGGGAAGCCAAGGTGGGTGGATCGGTTAAACCCAGAAGTTCAAGATTAGCCCAGTCAACATGGTGAAATTCTGCCTCTACTAAAAATACAAAAATTAACCAGGCATGATGGGGCGCACCTCTAGTCCCAGCTACTGGGGAGGCCGGGTTGGGAGAATCACCTGAGCCCAAGAAGTTGAGACTGCAGTGGGTTGTGATCTCCCCACTGCACTCCAGCCTGGGCGACGGGAGGGAGACCCTGTCTCAAAACAAAAACAAAAACAAAAAACAAACAAACAAAAAACATAGATGGTAACTGATAATTGGTCTAATAGACCTGAGGGAAAAAAATCTGAAACCCAAGCCAGAAGTGGAAAACAATAAGCAATATGATTTACACCATGGAATCTGTAAAATTCTCAGGAATTAGCAGCACCATTCACCTCTAGATACGGGTCTGGAGGTGGAGTTAAAAGCAGAATTCGTTGAAAATCTTTTTAAGGAAAATTGTCCCTCAGATATCGGTCCCTGTTCCATGCAGCCAAGCAACTGCTTCTCCCTACCCTAGCAGAAGATGGGAGATTCAAGCTCTAGATATAGCTTTTCAAAAATATTTCTGGACTGAGGGACAATAGGTATAACTGAAGGCAGGGACACCATATTGAACAAATGGAAATTAAGTTAAAATGTACATACTGAAATTTTATTTCCCCAATTCTCTTTCCCACCTGGCTTGCAGAAGGCTGAAATTAAGCCTATATTCTCCAGGAAAGGGGATCAGAAGACTCACTTCTGATGAGTCTGCATCAGAAATTGACTGCCCCCAAAAAAGTGACTTCAAAAAAATGACCGTTTTGAAATTCACATTTAAATTGCCCAATTTATCCTATGTCGAAGCCCATAATCTACAAGCTCCATCAAAGTTTACATTTTATCCAATATAAGCGGATAGCCAAGTAGCTCCAGAGATTTGGAAAAGTATGAAAGGCAGAGATGAAAACAAACAGAAAGACAATTACTTGGAGGAAGCAGAAACTAGGCATTTTAAAGAAAAAAATTTTTTAAACTACCATTAGCGATTTTAGAGTTACAAGAACAGATGTTACATGTAAAAAGTAAGAACAGAATGTTATTTTAAAACACTTAGAAAATGCAATAATTCTTGGAAATTAACAATATGATAGAAATTACAAATGTAGTAGAAGGTCTGGAAGGTACAATTGAGGAAATCTCTCGGGAAGTAAAGGATTAAGATAAAGAGATAGAAAAGAAACAAAAGTAAAGAAAATTAGAAGCCCAGTCTAGGAGATCTAACATTCTACTAATAAGATTCCAGGAGAAAGCAGGGAAAATGTAGAGAATAGGATAAGAAATTATCAAAGAAATCATTCCAATGGAGGAGCATGGATTTCTAGATTGAAGAATTCCGTTAGTTAATCAGTACAGAGGAAGGATACAGACACATTGAGATTCATCACGGTGCAATTTTGGAACACTCAGGATATGGAGAAAATCCTAAAGGTTTCCACAGAGAAAGAACAGACCAAGATAAAGAATCAAATGGCACGGCAATTCTGAAAACCAGTTGGAAGCTGGATGATCATACACTAACAGACTTTATCTCCTATTCACTCTTTATCAGGAAGTTAGTAAAGTATGCTTTCTTTTGGAAATGTGCCCTTTGACAAGAATCTGTTAGTGTTTGAGGTGAAACTAAACCTTTAGTGACCACTTTAAGCAACTATGGTGGTTATTATTTTTCCTCTACTAATTGATAGTATGAAAAAAATTCTAGTTATTAAGATTTCCTTTGTTTTAACCCTTGTTTCTATTCACAATGTCACTTAAAACATTTTAAAGCAGGAGCCAATTTGATTGAATAAACATTTATCAAATATTCACAACATGATTATAGTTTAGTGGGGGCAGGAAAAGCCTATAATGAAATAATTATAACACTTTGGGATTCATGCAGATTAATATAATGTACATGTCAGAGAAATAGTAGAGTGGTGATTTGCCTGGGAGCTGCCTCAGATATATATGGATTGAAGCAAGATACACATTAACAAGTTAATTAAGGAGTAGAAGGGTGATATGGGAAGGTTTTAGGGAACTTGAACGCTGAAGAGGTTTTTGCAAGATGGATTGTTTTCCAGGTGTAAAGAAGGGGAAGAGCATTTCAGGAAGAAGGAACAGCTTATGGAAAGGGACGGAGGCGTGAACAGTATTGTGTATTTAGGAACCAAACTAGTTCAACATTGTCCCAGCACCAGATGCAAGAGCTGGAGTGAAAGGCAGAGGGCAGGTGACAGAAGGCTTTATCGGTCATCATAGGATAATTAGCTGGAGAGACCATGGAGAGGCAGTAAAAAAACTGGTGATACCATCAGGTATAGATGGATCATTCTGATGAAGGACTTTTTTTTACTTTATACAGTGACTACTATATAAACACAGATAAAAATAGAGTAGTATAATGAACCACCGTAGACAAAGATTTGACAATTATTAACATTTAAAAAATAGTATTTATTGAGGAAAATTTCAAGAATAAACAAAAGTGAGAAAATAAGACAATAAAGCTCTATGTACCCATGAACCAGTTTCAACAACTATCAACTCATTGCCGATTTTATCTATGTTCCCACACTTCCCTCCATTACCAGATTTTTGGGGCACATTCCAAATACACCATTTCATTTGTAAACATATAAATATATATCTCTAAAGAAAGGACCCATATAAAAACCGCAATATCACCATCATATCTAAGAAATAACTATTTCTTTTTTTTTTTTTTTTTAGGAAAGTGACTTTTTTTATTATTTCAATAGGTTTTTGGGGAGTAGGTGCTCTTTGGTTATATGAATAAGTTCTTTAGTGGTGATTTCTGAGATTTTGGTGCACCTGTCACCCAAGCAGTGTACACTGTACCCAGTGTGTAGTCTTTTATCCCTCACCCCTCTCCCACCCTTTCCCCTGAGTGCCCAAAGTCCATTGTATCATTCTTATGCCTTCGTGTCCTCATAGCTTAGCTCTCACCTTTTTTTTTTTTTTTTAGATGGAATCTTGCTTTTGTTGCCCAGCTTGGAGTGCAATGGCATGATCTTAGCTCATCGCAACCTCTGCCTCCTGGGTTCAAGCAATTCTCCTGCCTCAGCCTCCTGAATAGCTGGGATTATAGATGCCCACCACCACACCTGGTTAATTTTTGTATTTTTAGTAGAGATGGGGTTTCACCGTGTTGGTCAGGCTGGTCTCAAACTCCTGACCTCAGGTGATCTGTTCGCCTCGGTCTCCCAAAGTTCTGGGATTACAGGCATGAGCCACCGTGCCCGGCCAGCTCCCATTTATGAGTGAGAACATACAATATTTGATTTTCCATTCCTGAATTACTTAACATCATCAAATATCCTGCCAGCATTTAAGTTCCAGCTTACCTCATACGGTTATCTGTTTGAATTGGGATTTAAATAAAGTTTATATATTGCACAATTGAAATGCTCCTTAAATGTCTTTTTTGTTTGTTTAATCAATCCTTTATTTGTAGACATTTGGTTCTTTAAAAAATTTTAATTGTGGTAAAATACGCATAACATGAAACTTTTCATCTTAACCATTTTTAAGTGTACATTTCGGCCGGGCGCGGTGGCTCAAGCCTGTAATCCCAGCACTTTGGGAGGCCGAGACGGGCGGATCATGAGGTCAGGAGATCGAGACCATCCTGGCTAACACGGTGAACCCCCGTCTCTACTAAAAATACAAAAAACTAGCCGGGCGAGGTGGTGGCGCCTGTAGTCCCAACTTCTTGGGAGGCTGAGGCAGGAGAATGGCGGAACCCGGGAGGCGGAGCTTGCAGTGAGCTGAGATCCGGCCACTGCACTCCAGCCTGGGCGACAGAGCAAGACTCCGTCTCAAAAAAAAAAAAAAAAAAAAAAAAAAAAAAGTGTACATTTCAGTAGTATTAAGTACATTCACAATATTGTGGAACCATCGCCAATGTCTATCCCCAGAACTCTTTTCATCTTGCAAACTGAAATTCTGTACTCAGTAAACAATAGCTCCCCACTCCACATTCTCCTCAACCTCTGGAAACTGCCATTCTTTCTGTCTCTGTGGATTTAACTACTTCTAGGTACTGCATTTGAGTAGAATCACATAGTATTTTTCTTTTTGTGAGTGCCTTGTGTTACGTAGCATAATGTCCTCAAGATTCATCCATGTTTTAGCACCTGTCAGAGTTTCCTTCCTTTTAAGGCAGAGTAATATTTCATTGTATGTATGCGTCTTTATCCATTCATCCATTGAAGGACACTTGTGTTGCCTCCATATTTTGATGATTGTAAACAATGCCGCTATGAACGTGGGTTTACAAACATCTCTTTGAGACTCTGCTTTCAATTTTGTGAGACATATTAGCAGAGCAAACTTTCTAGATCTTTTGGCAATTCTTTTTAAGTTTTTGAGGAACCAGTATAATGTTTTTCATAGCAGTTGCACCACTTTATATTTCCACCAACAATTCTCAAGAATTTAATTTCTCCACATCCTCACTAACACTTGTTACTTTTTGGTGTTTTGATAGTAGCCATCTAACGTGTGTAAGTTGTTTTCTCGTTGTGGTTTTGATTTGCATTCCCCTAATTATTAGTGATAATGAGCATCTTTTCATGTGCTTATTGGCCATTTGTAGATCTTTGGGAAAATGTCTCTTCAAGTCCATTGCCTATTGTTTAATCATTATGGTTTTCTATGTTGAGTTGTCTCAGTTCCTTAATATTTTGGATATAAACTCCTTGTCGGATATACGATTTGCAAATATTTTCTCTCATTCTGTGGATTGCATTTTATTTTGTTGATTGTGCCCTTTGATGCACAAAAGTTTTAAATCCTAACGTAGTTCAATTTATCTATTTTTTTAATTTGTTGTCTGTGCTTTCATTGTGATATGCAGAATTTTTAAAGGATAAAACTGTTAAGAGTTCATACTGACAGTTTCGAATTCAAATTCTGCACTACAGGTTTTTTCTTTTTAGCTTAACTTTATCAAACTTTTAAAAATTTTATTTTTTATTAACAAATAATAATTGTACATATTCATGGGGTACATAGTGATGTTTTGATACATATTATGTGTAGTGATCATTTAGGGTAATTAGCATTTCCATCATCTCAAACATTTCTCATTTCTTTGTATTGGGAATGGTCAATATTCCTCCTTTAGCTATTTGAAACTATACATTATTGTCAGCTATAGTCATCCCACAGTGGTGTAGAGCACAAACTCACCTTCTTAACCCTTTCTCATGCCAAAAATCCCAGGTCCTAATAGCATTAACATAATTACTACTTTTCTCTATACCACAATATGCATCCAAATAAGTGTGCAAATCACTTTACACAATAAACAAGGTGTATTTTGAGAAGTCTGGCCTTTTTTTTTTTTTTTTTTTTTTGAGACGGAGTTTCGCTCTGTCGCCCGGGCTGGAGTGCAGTGACCGGATCTTAGCTCACTGCAAGCTCCGCCTCCCGGGTTTACGCCATTCTCCTGCCTCAGCCTCCCCAGTAGCTGGGACTACAGGCGCCCGCCACCTCGCCCGGCTAGTTTTTTTTTTTTTTTTTGTATTTTTTAGTAGAGACGGGGTTTCACCGTGTTAGCCAGGATGGTCTCGATCTCCTGACCTCGTGATCCGCCCGTCTGGCCTTTATCCTTATTGCATTTGCATCCACCCTGTTTCCTCCCTCAAGTGGCAGCCTTTTAAAAAATGTTTTGAGTTAACCTTCCATTTAAAAAATATATATATAAAATCCCTCCTTCCTAGATAAATGTTAGTTTATGATGTACACTTTTATCTACCTCCTTTTTTAACTTAATATATTCTAGTGGTCATCATGCCATGCAGTAAATAAGATTTTACTCATTACTTTTTTTTTTTTTTTTTTGAGACAGGGTTTCATTCTGTCACCCAGACTGAAGTGCAGCGGTGTGATCACAGCTTACTGTAGGCTCAACCTCCTGGCCACAAGCAATTCCCCCACCTCAGACTCCCAACTAGCTGGGACCATAGGTGCCACCATGCCTGGCTAATTTCCTTAGTTTTTGTAGAGATGGGGGTCTCCCTGTTTCCCAAGGTGGTCTTGAACTCCTGGGCTCAGGTTATCCTCCTGCCCCAGCCTCCTAAACTGCTGGGATTGCAAGCATGCACTACCATGCCTGGCTACTCATTACTTTTTAAAATAGCAATATAGCACTCTACTCTGTGTGGATATATTATAGTTTATTCAATCAGTCTTCTATTGATAGACGTTTGGTGGTTTTTATTTTTAGTTTCGTTAATACAAATACAAATACATCTACCATATTTTGTCACATTTGAGTAACCTTTTTTGTTAATCAGTTTAAAGAAAAATATAGACATGTTATTTTTTCCAACTTAATATATATCTCTAAAAGTAATATGCTAACTAATCATGCTACCATTATCATACATAACATGATTAACAAAGTGGCAGTTGGTTTTCAGAAAGAGCAAGAAGAAAAAAGCCACTACTGTGGTGAGAAAACACAAAACTAAGGCGGTGGCAGTGTGTACTGACAATAGGAAATTTACTCAACGGACACTTAGGGGTGGGGTGTTGGGGGGAGTTATTCAGCAAGCCTTTGTGATATAATAAGCATTTTTATTGTGGTTATTTTAAGATGACTTCAATTTACCTACTATGAGGGTAAAACAAACTCCTTTGATTACATACACACTTCCATTCTATTATAGTCCATATGGTTTTAATCTTAAAGCAAGAGCCTTGAGGAAAATGAATCTGTGAGGGAACAAAAAGATAGGTAGAATAAAGAACATTTACCCCATTTATCACAAAGACTTTAGTGATACCAGAAAATTAAAGGGGACAGCACATAACTCAGGAAATATGCAGTGAAATTATGGTCTCCAGCCTAATCCCCACTTTCTTGAGCAAAACAAAGCATATGGTTTTGTCCATGACCAGTCAAGGTATCCTAGATGTCCTCATGACCAAATGAGTCTGTAATTACAAAGGCGCATTCCACAGATTTTATATTGGTAAGTTAGAGAATCTTTTATGAAAAGTTTGACATTAACAGTAGAAAACCTAATGCATAATATGAAATGGAGAATAATCTACTGCAATAGTGCAACTACACATGTAGACTATCATCTCATTTATTCAATCATTCTGCAATTTCATAACATAATAAAAATACCGTAGAATATTTGACTGAGTGTCAGGGATTGTGCCAGGTGCTGGGAGTACAAAGACAAATAATATGTGCTCTTTGCCAAAGAACTCACAGACTATCTGGGAAGAAAGACATGCGGGAAAATACTCAACATATAGGGTAGAGACATGTGAGAGACACTAAGGGAGTCGGAGATTAGAGGGAAACTCAGTCTAGAGGTGGAGTGGGGACATGAGCCAGTAAGGATAGTTTTCATTGAGTAGGTGACATATGCAGGAGGTTGATCAGTTGGACTTCATGTGATGGATAAGGAGCATAGTATGAACTGGAAATGGACAGGAACACTTCTGAGAGGTTTCTGGTGTGGATGTACCACTGTCTCACTGGTGTTTTATGGAAATCACTTGATTTTAGTGTGGAGAGTGAAATGGAGGTGGGAGTAATTGGCAGTTACTCCCATTACCACCAGTGGTTTCTAACCACTTAGAAGTAACTTTGAGAATACAGATGAGGTCCTCAACTAAGGGGCAAAGGAAAATCAAGATGAATTTAAGATGTAGTATTAAAAGAACTCAATGATGGATTGGACGTAAATAGAAAGAGAGAAAGCGGTCAGAAATAAATAGAACTTTTTAGTTTTGACAATGGGGTCATTAACTAGGAAATGAAATTTTGGAGAAAACAGAGATTTAGCAGGGAGAAAAGGAAATAATGAGTTGGGTTTAGGGCACACCAAATGCATGCTTATGGGACATGTAGTTGCAGTCACTACTAGGGAATAGTGGCAGATCGGTAAAGAAGGTAGAGAAGAGAAGTTTTCTGTGTAAAGTCTATCCAGGGAAAACATCTACCTTGAGAACATGCCAACCATAGAGCCACACGCATACCACCATTTGGGGAAGGTAAAAGAATTATAGGAGACTGAAAGAAACTTAGAATTATTAGCCAGCAGAAATACAGGAGAAGAATCAAGGTGGAGATATTTCTCTGAAGCCTATCAAGCAGAAAGAACCAAGGAAGGAGAAGTCAGGAGTGTCAGGCACTGTAAAGAGATAAAAAATAGACCAGCAATAAAATGCTGATTTTATTGGGGAGATAAAGATGTAATTTGTGACAGTAAATAAAGTTTCAGTAGAACATGGGATTAGAAACCAGACTGCAGTCAATTGGGATGTGTCAGCAAATGAAGAATCAACAAGTCTGAGAACAATGGGTGCCAGTCATTAAGTATCTAACCTTTCAAAGAAGTATTATAGTATTGCGCCATTTTACTCAAGGGAAGGAGACGTGCTTAAGGCCACTGGTCTAGTCAGTGGCAAGGTAAGCATTTTAACATAGGATCGTCCAGTTTCCAAACTGGCCATCCTTCTGCCACAATGTTTTCTTAAAGTTTGCCAGTGAAAGGATGAGGGAGACACTGGTAGACTGTTAGGAAAGAATTGTCAAGGGAATGTTCTTTCTAGAATGGTAGAAACTTGAGCACGCTTTCAGATGTAGGAGAAGGAGCCAGTGGAAAGAGAAGAGAAATAGGTGATGAAAGTCACTGAAGACCTAGTAGGAACTAGAGCACTCATGTCTCTCTAAGAATAAGCAATTCTATATACTAGTAATTATTTATTCAATTTGCTCTTCCCTAAGGTTTTCCTCATGACATCAAATCAACCCTGCAGGGCTCATAATTTCATTAATTAAAAAAGATTAACTATTTTATATCATCTCAAAGACCATCTTTGGTCATAAAATTTTATCTTTATAGCTTTTCCTATAAAGTCTGCAATCCCAGAACTAGAAAGAACTGATGAAGATTACATGGTTTCTGTTTCTGTCTCCAACCTAAATTTGCCAAAATTATTCTTGCCTCTAAAAGGTAGCTACCAGGAATATCATCAACACTTAGTTTAATTATGTTTAACTTTAGATAATAGAGAACAAATCTTTGCCAAAAGACACCTAGCTGAATTCATGCATGGAAGTACCATCATAATTGCCAGGACCGGAAACATGGTATTCTTGATAAAGAATTGCCCTTTGAGCTGTCTAGACTTGAGCAACCAGTATTGGTGCCTTTTTCTTCCATTCATTCATTTTGATTTGATATCTTCATGAGGCACTCCACCTAGCAGGTGTTCAGAAAGCTTTAAATTGGCATTTTTTCACATGTTTAGGGTGCCAAAAATATACAGTTTTGACCTGAAGTTCTTCCAGACTGTCTAAACATCTTAGGCAGCCACAAGACAATCACAGATAAGGTTCTAGGGGAACACTGACAGTGGGGGGAGTACTGACAGTGGGAGTAGAAATTTTCTTCTTTATCTCATTTTTTAAGTACCCCTAAAGCAGTAAAAATCATCTCTGGTCTATTTACTTAGTGGCTCCAACTCTTGTGCTGCTTTTTCTGGTGATATTTTTGTTTTCAATAGTGGCATTTGTCAGCTTTTCACATTTCTTTGACATCTTTGGGACAATCATTATACAAGCCTTGGTAGTTCTAATATGTGGCTTTCTATGGCTTTCTTCAGTGGTCATTTCTATGTGTGTATTATGAGCATTTTTAGAATGCTCAAAACAGTATACATTTCTGTGTTCTAGATGCAAGAGTACTTGGGGAAATTTTGTAGCCACAAATCTGCTCCTTGTTTGGAAGAGTTCCCTAAGATAGCCTACAATCAAATCTCCCATCTCCTTGGAGACACAGGAAATTGTACTTATGATCCATGGGGAATCTCAGGTAAGTATGTCTGGGCAGGCTATTATCCCCATGTTAGTGCCTTTGTGAAGAATCATTCATTAGAGCACAGGGAAGTAAAGGTCATGTGTATTTTCTTCCCAAGCATTTGCATGATCGTGCACTCTGAAGGCTGGGTTATTTTCTACTTTGAGGGCTTAAGTGCTGAGAATATGGACAGTATTCTACAGCACAAAGTATCCTCATCCAGCCTCTGTTCACCTACATCTCTACAAGGACCTTGGACCATGTTTCATAGGGAAGATTAAGGCCAACGGTCATGAACTTGATCAGCGTCTTCCCCACACATCTCTAATCCAATCCCCTAATCTGCCCACTTTCAACTTCATCATGGCTTTCTCAGGAGAAAGGGTAATATTTATGAAGTTCAGACCTTTCTCCCATCATCTTTATCCTGCCCTCTCCCACTTCCTCACAAGTTATTCCCTCTCTTTTATGTTTTCAAAATGCCTGGATTCTTAAGGAAAACAACAACAACAACAAACTAAAGTTAACAGAGCAAACAGCCCAACCTTGCACTCAGTGTCCATTTACAGTCCAGTACCTTAACAGAATTATCTGCACATAGGGTCTCACCTCCTATTGACTCCTCTATCTTTAACAAAGCCTCTGCCTCCACCACTGCCCTGAAATTGCTAAGATGCAAAGACCTCCTCTACACCAGTTCCAACATCCCTTTTCTGACCTAACTTGATTGCTTTTCTGTGGCATCTAACACCTCTGACCCCTTTATTTTCCTTGAAATTTGACTTTGGTGTCACCGGTTTCTCCCTTCTACGTCTCTGGCTGAAAGTTCAGCCTGACTTGTTCTTTTCTTTTCTTATTGCCCCTTGAATGGTGGTATTTCTCAAGATTCTATCTTTGCCCCTTATATTTTCTCAAGTCCATATTCTGTTCAGATGTTACCATTCATCTCCACTGCTGTTACTATTGTTTATACGCTGATGATTCCGAAGTCTCTCTTCAGTTCAGACCTCTCTTTTGAGCTCCTGGTATTGTTTGGATGTTTCAAAGGCACCTCAAACTCAAAGTATTCCAAGGTTATCAGCTTCTTCTTTTTAGCTGACTTCTCCTGTGGTTCCTCCACTCACTCAGCCCCCTAAGCAAGATCCTCAGGAGCCGTTGCCAACTCCCTGAACTCACCAGCTGCACATCTTAATGCGCTTAAAGCACTGGCAAGTTTAGTTTCTTTGTAATTTCACAGCTACCCCCACTACAAACTTAATGCCTCACTGATTGTTGAAAATTAAATGATATACCACATATGCCTGGCATCTGATAAAAATGTTAATTGAATCCAAATCTTAAAAATCAGCATTTCCAGGTGCTTGAATTGTTTGGTATCCATTGGGAATTAACATTTCCTCTTCCATGTCATCAAAATCTATGCGATTCACACACTACACAGGAAGGGCAAGTCACTAAATACAGTTTTCTGGCTTTAAAGATTTATATCACTGAATAGTTCCTGAATGAGAGGGTTGTTCTGAATTTAGAATCCTTAGTGACTCCTGATGTGATTTAGGATTCCAGTGGACATAGGTGTAGCAAGGGCCTGAAATGTATAAATTTTTTGGCTGTTTTATTTTAAGAGGTACCACCAATTCAAAACTGTGTTTTCTCCCTGTGGAATCTCCCTTTTCTAGGTCTTGTGTGCTGAGTAGTTGTACAACATAATGCAACCTTCTATTTTCTTACTCCTGTGAATGTTTCCTTTTTGTGAAGAGGAGAGTCATGCAAATACAAGTTTCATTTCATTGAACATTAAACCATGTGAAAATGTAATAATAAGTAATTAATATTTTTGGTATTCTCAAATACATTACCGATTATCTGACCTATCATGCATTTGTCATACAATGAACTTTGTTGCATTGCTATTAATAGAGATGAGAGAATCAGAAAATTAATTAGTTTGGATCCTGTTGATTAAAGGTAACAGAAACCTAACTCTATTCTCTTAAGAACACAGTAAATTTATTGATGTGAGTAGCTGAAATTCCAGAGGCAGGGCAGGCTTTTCTTCTCTTTATTCATCCTCCTCATCCTCCCTATGTCAGCAGGAACCAGAGCCAACTCTTTCCACAGACGGACAGAATGAGAAAGGAGCGCGGTGGCAGGGCGGTGGGTCGGAGAGAGACACAGAGAGAGGCAGAGATCCTCTTTCCATAACCATAGAGTAAAAATTGCAGCAATTGGGCCATGCCAGAACTATTGATTGTTGTCTGGGGAGTCCTAAGTGTGGACTGGCTTAGATCTGGAAGGCAAGGAAGTGGTTTTAAACTGAGAATGAGCCACCTGAAGGAGATGTGTTGTTTAATTAAATGGTGGCTCCTAAGGAGAGATGTCACTGAATTAGAAGAGGGGAAGATATAGGAAGCTAACAAATGTCTATTACATGAAATATAATTAAAAGAAAATGGAAGAGGAAATAAAAGAGAAAGTAAGGAGTTCCAGGAAGATTCCATGGAAAAGAAAAAAGAGAAGATTCGGTGGTGGCCACAGGTCTGCTAAAAAATGGAAGACAAAAGAAACGGAAGGAAGAAAAATAAAGAATTTTAAAAATTTTACTTTAAGTTCTGGGATACATGTGCAGAATGTGCAGGTTTGTTACATAGGTGTACATGTGCCATGGTGGTTTGCTGCACCCATCAATCTGTCATCTAGGTTTTAAGTCCCACATGCATTAGGTATTTGTCCTAATGCTCTCCGTCCCCTTGTCCCTAACCCCCAACAGCCCCTGGAGTATGATGTTCCTCTCCCTGTATCCATGTGTTCTCATTGTTCAACTCCCACTTATGAGCGATAACATGTAGTGTCTAGTTTTCTGTTATTGTGTTAGTGTCCCTGCAAAGGACACAAACTCATTCCTTTTATGGCTGCATAATATTCCATGATGTATATGTGCCACATTTTTTTTATCCAGTCAATCATTGATGGGCATTTGAGTTGGTTCCAAGTCTCTGCTATAGTAAATAGTGCTTCAGTAAACATATGCGTGCATGTGTCTTTATAGTAGGATGATTTACAATCCTTTGGGTACATACCCAGTAATGGGATTGCTGGGTCAAATGGTATTTCTGGTTCTAGATCCTTGAGGAAATGATACACTGTCTTCCACAATGGTTGAACTAATTTAAAATCCCACTGTCGGTGTTAAAGTGTTCCTATTTCTCCACATCCTCTCCAGCATCTGTTGTTTCCTGACTTTTTAATGATTGCCGTTCCAACTGGCGTGAGATGGTATCTTACTGTGGTTTTGATTTGGATTTCTCTAATAATCAGTGATGATGAGTTTTTTTTTCATATGTTTGTTGGCCACATAATTGTCTTCTTTTGAGGAGTGTCTGTTCATATCCTTCATCCACTTTTTGATAAGATTGGTTTTTTCATGTAAATTTAAGTTCCTTATGGATTCTGGATATTAGCCTTTTGTCAAATGCACACTTTGCAAAAATTTTCCCCCATTCTGTAGCTTTCCTGTTCACTCTGATGATAGTTTCTTTTGCTAGGCAGGAACTCTTTAGTTTGATTAGATACCACTTGTCAATTTTGGCTTTTGTTGCCATTGCTTTTGGTATTTTAGTCATGAAGCCTTTGCCCATGCCTATGTCCTGAATGGTACTGCCTAGGTTTTCTTCTAGGGTTTTTATGGTTTTAGGTATTACATTTAAGTCTTTAATCCATCTTGAGTTAATTTTTGTATAAGGCTTAAGGAAGGGGCTGAGTTTCAGTTTTCTGCGTATGGCTAGCCTGTTTTCCCAGCACCATTTATTAAATAGGGAACCTTTTCCCCATTGCTTGTTTTTGTCAGGTTTGTCTAAGATCAGATGGTTGTAGCTGTGTGGTGTGATTTCTGAGGCCTCTGTTCTGTTCCATTGGTCTATATGTCTGTTTTGGTACCATACCATACTTTTTTTGGTTACTGTAGCCTTGTATATAGTTTGGAGTCAGGTAGAGTCATGCCTCCAGCTTTGTTCTCTTTGCTTAGGATTGTCTTGGCTATATGGGCTCTTTTTTGGTTCCATATGAAAATTAAAGTAGTTTTTTCTAATTCTGTGAAGAAAGTCAATAGTAGCTTGATGGGAATAGTATTGAATATATAAATTACTTTGGGTAATATGGCCATTCACAATATTGATTCTTCCTATCCGTGAGCATGGAAATTTTTCCATTTTTTTGTGTGTGTCCTCTATTATTTCCTTGAGCAGTGGTTTGTAGTTCTCCTTGAAGAGGTCATACACGTCCCTTGTAAGTTGTATTCCTAGGTATTTTATTCTCTTTGTAGCAATTGTGAATGGGAGTTCACTCATGATTTGACTCTCTGCTTGTTTATTATTGGTGTATAGGAATGCTTGTGATTTTTGCACATTGATTTTGTATCCTGAGACTTTGCTGAAGTTGCTTATTAGCTTAAGTAGTTTTGGGGCTGAGACAATGGTATTTTCTAAATATACAATCGAACAGAGACAATTTGACTTCCTGCCTTCCTAATTGTATACCCTTAGTTTCTCTTGCCTGATTGCCCTGGCCAGAACTTCCAATACTACATTAAACAAGAGTGGTGAGAGAGGGCATCCTTGTCTTGTGCCAGTTTTCAAAGGGAATGCTTCCAGCTTTTGCCCATTCAGTGTGATATTGGCTATGGATTTCTCATAAATAGATCTTATTATTTTGAGATGTGTTCCATCAATACCCAATTTATTGATAGTTTTTAGCATGAAGGGATGTTGAATTATATCGAAGGCCTTTTCTGCATCTATTGAGATATTATATGGTTTTTGTCATTGGTTCTATTTATGTAATGGATTACCTTTATTGATTTGCATATATTGAACCAACCTTGGGAAGGAGAAATAAAATCCTTTGCAGAGAAGCAAATGCTGAGGGATTTTGTCACCACCAGGCCTGCCTTACAAGAGCTCCTGAAGGAAACACTAAATATGGAAAGGAAAAACCAGTACCAGCCACTGGAAAAACACACCCAAATATAAAGACCAATGACACTATGAAGAAACCGCATCAACTAATGTGCAAAATAACCAGCTAGCATCATGGTGACAGGATCCAATCACACATAACACATACATTTAATTGACTTTAAATGTAAATGGGCTAAATGCCCCAATTAAAAGACATAGACTGGCAAATTGGATAAAGAGTCAAGACCCATTGGTGTGTTGTATTCAGGAGACCCATCTCATGTGCAAAGACATATATAGGATCAAAATAAAGGGATGGAGGGAGATTTACCAAACAAATGGAAAGCAAAAAAAAGCAAGATTGCAATTCTAGTCTCTGATAAAACAGACTTTAAGCCAACAGACATAGAAAAAGACAAAAACAGGCAATGCGTAATGGTAAAGGGATCAATGCAACAAGAAGAACTAACTATCCTAAATATATATGCACCCAATACAGGAGCACCCGGATTCATAAAGCAAGTTCTTAGAGACCTACAAAGAGACTTAGACTCCCACACAATAATAATGGGAGACTTTAATACCCACTGTCAATATTAGACAGATCAACAATACAGAAAATTAACAAGGATATCCAGGACTTCATCTCAGCTCTAGACCAAGCAGACCTAATAGACATATATGGAACTCTCCACCCCAAATCAATAGAATATACATTCTTCTCAGGACCACATCACACTTATTCCAAAATTGACCACACAATTGGAAGTAAAACACTCCTCAGCAAATGCAAAAGAACAGAAATCATAGCAAACTGTCTCTCAGACCACAGTTCAATAAAATTAGAACTCAGGATTGAGAAACTCTCTCAGAACTGCACAACTACCTAGAAATTTAACAACCTGCTTCTGAATGACTACTGGGTAAATAACAAAATTAAGGCAGAAATGAATAATTTCTTTGAAATCAATGAGAACAAAGAGACAACATACCAAAATCTCTGGGATACAGCTAAAGCAGTGTTAAGAGGGAAATATATAGCACTAAATGCCCATATCAGAAAGCTAGAAAGATCTGAAATCAACACCCAAACATCACAATTAAAATAACTAGAGAAGCAAGAGCAAATAAATTCAAAAAATAGAAGACAAGAAATAACTAAGATCAGAGCAGAACTGAAGGAGATAGAGACATGAAAAACTCTTCAAAAAAATCAGTGAATCCAGGAGCTGGTTTTTTGAAAAGATTAACAAAATAGATAGATCACTAGCTAAACTAATAAAGAAGAAAAGAGAGAAGAATCAAATAGACATGATAAAAAATGATAAAGGGGATATCATCACCGATCCCATAGAAATACAAACTATGATCAGAGAATACTACAAACACCTCTATTAGATCAGTAAGAGAAAAAATTAACAAGGATATCCAGGACTTGAACTCAGCTCTGGACCAAGCGGACCTAATAGACACTACAGAACTCTCCACCCCAAATCAACTAGAAAAAGATTTCAACAAATAAACTGGAAAATATAGAAGAAATGAATAAATTCCTGGACATAGACACCCTCCCAAGACTAAACAGGAAGAAGTGGAATTCCAGAATAGACCAATAACAAGTTTTGAAATTGAGGCAGTAATTAATAGCCTACCAACCAAAAAAAGTCCAGGACCAGATGGATTCACAGCCAAACTCTACCTGAGGTGAAAAGAGGAGCTGGTACCATTCCTTCTGAAACTATTCCGAACAATAGAAAAAGAGAGAATCCTCCCTAACTTATTTTATGAGGCCAGCATCATCCTAATACCAAAATCTGGCAGAAACGCAACAAAAAAAGAAAATATCCCTGATGGACATCGATAGAAAAATCCTCAATAAAATACTGGCAAACTAAATCCAGCAACACATCAAAACGCTTATCCACCACAACCAAGTTGACTTCATCCCTGGGACACAAATAAAGATTTATTTGGGAAAGACAGAGCCTGAGTTCAAGGGAGAACAAGAATTACCCCCCAGAAGGTCTATTTATTAACTTTTTTTTGTGAAAGAGCCCCAACTTTTGATTTGTTTTGTTTAGCTCTTCTTTTCTAATGAAAAGTAAAATTTTGCTAATGATTGTTGTGGCTGTGCCTTGTTTTCAATGTTAGGGTGACACTTGCTAACTGAATAAGAATTGACCATTTCCTTCTGAGATCACACATTGGTACATTATACCTGCTACATCCCTCCCTGTCTGTTGGTGGTTTGTCATAGACCCTACTGGTTGACCGCTGGTTATGTCCAGCTAAAGTTCTGGAAGGTTTATTAGGATGAAGAAATGCAGACACTGGTCAGATTTTTCAAGGAATATGCAACTAAGTGGAGTAAACAAAATTTGGCTTTCTCTCTTAACAAGAAGGATACAGAGTCTTTTGTCATATGAAGTTTCCAGAGCTGGGAGGATGCATCCATCACAGACTCCTTCAGTGTTACTGAAGAGATATTAGCTTCCAAAGCTGGTGAAGTAAACTGAAGTATAACAACTACCCAAAGTCTATAGCCCAGCGGGAGACACTTAACAGTGACACTTAGCATTTACTGTGTTAGTTAACATTTAGCAGATCTTTGTTAAAGTAGTAGCAGATTATTCTTAAAGTAGTCTCTGGATACAAAAGTTTTAATATCATCCTCTTACTTCAAGCATGTGATTTTCCAGATTTCTCCTTTTGTCTCTCATAAACAGGGAGAAGAGGAAACTTTCCACTTATTCACCATCATTCATTCCAACTGCTAAAGAGATCCAGGCTCCTAACAGCTAATAAATGAAACTGAGAGGTTTGAGAAGACAATAAATAAGTGTACAGGATGCTGAGGCAGGTATTTCTGATTCCTGGCAACTGCAATCAGTGAATAGACAACCAAAGCAGGCCTCCTCAGTTAATAGCTTGGGCAATATCTGGTGTAGTCATTTAAGAGCATTGCACTACGTCTCTGCCCCAAACATTTCCTCCTCTTTTGCTTTGCTGAGGTGACAAAAAAACTCTGCTTTAATCTAGGTTTTGGGTTTGGAGTAAAGGCTTTTATAGAATAAAAATATAAAATAATATAAAATAAAAATATTATATAACCCTGTAGTTATGCTGTGTAGTTATGTTGTGTAAGTTCCTTAAGTTCTTTATCAGAGAAACCCAGCTTTACACAATGGTGATGAAAACATACTTGGAGCCCAGGGAAGGATGTGTAATCTCTCTTTATTGTTACTATGGGTCACCGCTCAGTTGGTAGAGAGACAGCATTTCATGGGTCTCTGACAGTCTTATTGTCCTGATTTTCTTTTATTTTTTTCTTTTCTACCCATTTCCTCTTTCTCTCCATAGTACTGGATCCTCTCCATTCATTCTTTGTATCAAAGGTCAAGGAGACACAACAAATCTTTGACTGGGAATTCTAGACCAGTGCTGTCCATTAGAGTAGCCACTAGACACACATGGCTATTGAACATGTAAAATGTGACTAGTGTGACTGAATTTTAAATTCAGTTTAATTTTAATTAATTTAGATTTTAAAACTGAGGCTATTAAACACCACTAAACATAACTTTGCTATTTTGGTAGAACTACATTTCACTCTAGCCTTTGAAAATTTACTATGAGTTGAGATGTGCTAAGAATGTCAAATACACACTGGAGGTCAAAGACTTAGTATAAAAAATAATATAAAATGTCTCGTTAATAGTTTTTATATTGGCCAGATGTGGTTACCTCATTCCTATAATCCCAACACTTTGGGAGGTCAAGGTGGGAGGATCACTTGAGGCCAGGATTTAAGACCAGCCTGAGCAACAAGGCAAGATCTCCATCTCTACCAAAAATAGTAATCATGAAATTTATTATTATAGATAATAACATTTATTATTATATTACTATGTTGAAATAAAAATTTTTGGATAATTAAATGATATATTATTAAAACTAATGTCACCTATTTCCTTTTATTATTTAATATGGCTATAAGAAAATATAAAATTATATTGGTGGTTCTCATAATTCTAATATATTCAATGCCAAGAGGCTCCCCTCCTTCCACAGTGAGAAAAACAAGGGATGGGGAACAAGCCTCATCCTGAAGCCATCATCAGTTCCAATACCCAGCATCACTGAGAATACCAGATTGAGCTGCCTTCAGCAGGGTGGGGAACAAAGACTTTGGGCCAAGGGACTTTTGATGGTTGGGTTAGGAGAGAAAGAAGAGGAAGGTATAGATAGACAGGCAGGAGAATACTCCAAGACCTGGAGTATTTTCAGGATAGTTAGTTGGGTGCTGATTTAAGAGAGAGGGCCTTAGGCATGAATATCTTGGGTTCCTGGGAGAAATGCATATATTATAAATGAGAAAGAGGCAACTGAGCAGAAGATGGAAAAAATCCTAAAAAGAAGCTTTAGGATAGATTGTAGGCAAGAATTCTTATGAAGGTATCAGTTTAAAATATATGACATTGTGATACCCCTTCTAATGTCAGATATCTTCTTCCAGATTCTATTCCTGGTCTTCTGTGGAGCAGGCTTGAAGGTTCTTCCATTGATGCCTCAACTGTGTGCCAATGAACCTATTTCCTTTATGCCTATTGTAATGTCCTTTTGAAGAGACAGCTGAGTAAGTGGAGAACAATTTCCCTGCAGTGTTGTAAAGTCCAAAAATGTAGAATTTCAGTGATCATTTATATCGTTTAAACCCATTGATACAGTTTTAGACCTTTATTGCATCCAATGTCCTGATTTTAAAGGGGCGGGGAAAGAGAGAGAGAGAGAGAGATTACGTGCCTTGCCCAGGATCAGTCACTACACAGGATCAGCTGAAGCCCCTAGAAACAGAACTGGACAGGGACTCAGATCAGGCTCCTGAATCCTAGTTGACGTCTATCACTAACATATCACTTATACCAGTTTTATTTATTTCGATTATTTTTGAATTTTTATTTTTTGCGGGCACATAGTAGGTATATATATTTATAGGGTACATGAGATGTTTTCATACAGGCATACAATGCATAACAATCACATCGGGTAAATGGGGTATCTATTACCCCAAGCATTTATCTTTTCTGTCACAAACAATCCATTTATAATCGTAATTATTATTAAATGTACAAAAAGTTATTATCAACTGTACTCATCCTGTTGTGCTGTCAAATACTTGATCTTATTCATTCTTGTACTTTTTTTTTAAGACAAGGTCTCACTCTATTGCCCAGACTGGAGGGTAGTGGTACAATCATGGCTCACTGCAGCCTCAACCTCCTGGCCTTAATCAATCCTCCCACCTCAGCCTCCCGAGTAGCTGGGACCACAGGTATGCACAGGTATGCAAAAAAAATATATATATATATATATATATATATATCCTAAACTGGTCTCAAACTCCTGAGCTCAAGCAATCCTCCCACTTTGGCATCCCAAAGTGCAGAGATTACAGGCTTGTGCCACCATGCCCGGCCCAGATCTTATTCATTCTATCTAACTAGATTTTTGTACCCATTAACCATCTCCACTCCTCTTGAAACTACCCTTTCCAGCCTCTGATATCCATCATTTTACTCTATATCTCCATGAGTCCACTGTTTTAATTTTTAGCTCCTACAAATAAGTGAGAACATTCTAAGTCTGTCTTTCTGTCCTGACATATTTCATTGAACATAATGACCTCTAGTTCCACCCATGTTGTTGCAAATGACAGGATCTCATTCTTCTTTATGGCTGAATAGTACTCCATTGTGTATATGCACCACATTTTCTTTATTTATTCATCTATTGAAGGACACTTAGATTTCTTCTAAATCTTGGCCATTGTGAATAGTGCTGCAATAAACATGGGAGTGCAGATATCTCTTAGATATACTGATTTCCTTTATTTTGGGTATGTACCCAGCAGTGGGATTGCTGGATCATATGATCATTCTATTTTTTGTTTTTTGAGGAACCTCCAAACCGTTCTCCATAGTGGTTATACTAATTTACATTCCCACCAACACTGTACGAGAGTTCCCTCTTCTCCATGTCTTTGCAAGCATTCACTGTTGCCTGTTTTGGATGAAAGTCACTTTTAACTAGGGTGAGCTAATATCTCATTATAGGTTTGATTTGCATTTCTCTGATGACCGATGATGTGGAGCACCTTTTCATACACCTGTTTGCCATTTGTATGTCTTCTTTTGAGAAACGTCTATTCAGATCTTTTGCCCATTTTAAATTGGATTATTAATTTTTTCCTATGGAGTTGTTTGAACTTCTTATATATTCTGGTTATTAATAACACAAGGGTATCAGATAGGTAGTTTACAAACATGTTCTCCAACTCTGTAGGGTGGTATCACACCAATCATAACTTGTACTTGCGAGTTATCTGCAGATAGATTCTGGGCTGCCTTGTAGGCTGCCCTTGTGTGCCAATGGTCTGGTGAAGATTACTGTGTATTTAATTCAGTACATTTGAATTTTAAATGTGTTCTGGTCACAGAGAAAACATTCTTTGGAAGATTTTTTAGGGGGTGAAAATGATAGTAGAAATTCTTTTTTTTTTTTTTTTTTTTTTTTTTTTGAGGCGGAGTCTCGCTCTGTCCCCCGGACTGGAGTGCAGTGGCCGGATCTCAGCTCACTGCAAGCTCTGCCTCCCGGGTTTATGCCATTCTCCTGCCTCAGCCTCCTGAGTAGCTGGGACTACAGGCGCCCGCCACCTCGCCCGGCTAGTTTTTTTTTGTATTTTTAGTAGAGACGGGGTTTCACCGTGTTAGCCAGGATGGTCTCGATCTCCTGACCTCGTGATCCGCCCGTCTCGGCCTCCCAAAGTGCTGGGATTACAGGCTTGAGCCACCGCGCCCGGCCACGATAGTAGAAATTCTAAATTAATAAGCTTTGGGGTAAGAAAGTATTTTCAAAGACTATTATTTATCCTTTATTTAAGAGGTTTCCTGGCATGAGCATCAAGCAATATTTTATGAGAAAAGGAAGGAATTTGGTTAATACCAGCTATATTAAAATTAAATAAAATAAATTAAAATTAAATGGTATTTTAAAATGTTTCAAAATCATCACTGAATAAATAGCTTGACTTGGTGATTACAAATCAAGGGTAGCATCAGGAGGCTAAAGCTAGAAGCCAAGCTAATACATGAGAAAATCACATTATATGAAATTTTGTGGACATGAGATTGAAAATGTGTGATTTATAAGCAAAAGGAAAAAAAAAACTTTAAATTTTTATGCCCTGCATTTCAAATTTCTGGCTGATTTATAAGCCTTTCAAAGTTCATGCTATTAAGCAATTCAAAATTTCTATGTCTATACATGTTTAGCTAATATTAACTCAACTAGCCACCCTGTGGCATTTTCCGTGCTTTTCTTCATTTCTTCCGTCTGTATTTTTTCTCGTCTCGCTTTTTTAGAAATGTTATTCCTATTTCTGTCACACTGTCACCTTTTAGTCTGTCTTGCAAGAATGTAACATCAGCAGCCAAATGAACCTAGGAAAGAAGAAAAAAACAGGCCTGTGTCATTTAATTAAAAAACAAAAAACTAAATTTTTCTCAGTCTTGTTTTAGCTTTCTTTACATTCCTTAAGAAATGATTTTTTAAAAAGCTTGTTCGTGGATAAAGGGCCCTTTGTTGAGCATACTCCAGAGATGGTACAGCTGTGTGTCAGCTCTGTGGTGTGACTCTGCAAAGAGAAGGGTGGTCCAGGCCAACTAGGATGACTGGGACACCCAGACTCTGCCAAGCTTGGCTCGCTGTGCAAGGCTGAATTATGGATCCATCTTTAGAAGAACACAAATTCCCAGCTCGAAGATAGCCTAGACCCAGTGTGCTTAGTCAGCAGAATTTCCAAGAATAAATGGATTCTTAAATGATTGCTCTCAAACAGATTTGCCATAAATCATTCTGTCATTCGCTAAATAACATAATCACTTATTCTAACAACATTTAGCAGTCACTTAGGGTTTGAAGGCTTTGAGAGTAATATCAATTAAATGAATTATAGATATAAAATTGAAGATTGAAATTACAGACATGAATATTTGATACTCAGGCCTTCTTTTTCTCTGTAAGGTATTTCCCATTTCCCAGGCACTGAAGTAAGCAGGGCTTACTTCTTTATTCATTAACATGTGTCCACATAAAAGCAGCATGATATTGCTGACCTACCCCAATAGTGTATTTATTCGGAGTTATTTTGTTTTATTGGGAAAAATAAGATAAATAAGTAAAAGCACCTAGTAAAAGCAAATAATATGTGAAAAATGCCCACGTGTGGCAGGAAATTAATTGATATTTATTGAATCTTACCTGACTCACTCCCCTCTCTCACTAAGAATTCCTTAGCTAGTCAGCCTCAATTTGTTAAACCCTTAGTGTACCAAATTATCTGACTCATACTGGGCCCGGCCTTGCAATGCCTACCATTTAACAGAAGGACGTAGACTGCACTTGGAAATACAGAAGCAAAATTCATCCTCAACTTTTTCTTCCATAAGATTTTTTAAGTCTTTGTCAAAATTTAACAGAAAATAAGTTAAATTAACAGGGAGACAATGTTGAAGCTATTTGAATATTTGGGGACACATGAGGTGTGATGCCAGCTGTCATTCAGCAAATACAATCAACTGTTATCTATGAGAGTAGAAGACACTCTTTTCCTATTTTTGACTTGATTTTATGGTTTCTCCCTTTGCCCATAAATGCTCAGAATGCTTTCCCACCCCTTCCTTGATCTCATGGCCACCGACTACAGGACAAGTCTAAAAAGATGCTAGGGTGGAAGCATGGAGAATCTGTGTGAACAATACATTGTTTCTATTGTTTTATGCTTTTGGATTACTTATTATTCTGTTTCCCCCTAATTATCACAAATAATATAAAATTACATGCATGCCTCATTACTAGGTAGCTCAATACATGGCAAGACTTTGGTTGCTATCTGGTCCCACCATTCTTAATAGCTAAGCTTCTGGGAAAATGAGACTTTGATGACTGTCATCTCTTCCTAAGCTGTTGTTGGCTCACCAATCTTTGGCAGATTGTCTTCTTTCCCTTCACTTTCCCAAAGGAGCTTTTACCAAGGCCCTCCTGGGTCTTTTGGTTCCTAAATGTTGTGAATATTTTTCAGGTCTGGTTTAACTTAGACTCTCTGCTGTACTTGTTCTTATTAATCACTCTGTCTTCTCGAAATGCTCTCCTCCCTTGTTTCTATGACTCCTTCTTTTCCTCCCTCTGATTTCTCTTTCTTGGTATCCTTTTCAGCCTTTGTGCTCTCTATTTAACCTACTTATTATATTTTATTGCTCCCTACGGTTCTGTTACTCCCTTTTCTTCTTGCTCTACAGACTCTGTCTAGGCATTCTTTTCCAATTCTAATGTTTCTTCAATCCATGTCTCTCTGTGAACTCCTGACAGGGATAAACAACTGTTTGCTGGATAGCCTCACTTGCATGTGTTAAATACCTCAACTCCAGCAGGCTCAAAATTGAACTCTTCATTTTGTCTCTACCAAGCCCAAATGTACTCCTCTTGGTTTTGCTCCTCTTGGTTTAATAGCACAACCATCTCTACAGGTTGCTCAGAAACTTACAAATCATTCTTGAACCTTTTTCTCAATTTCGTTCCTTTCAGCCAGTTCATAACCTAGTTTTATCTGTTCCGTCTTTTTGATGTTGTTCAAATGGTCTTCCTCTCCCTATTCCTGCTGTCAAGGCTTTGTTCTGGTTTTACCTGAGGTTACCATCATAACTTCCAAAGTGCCCTCATCCTTTCCTTCAGCATTGTTCCCTCTGATATACTTTCATTTGGTTGATAAAGAAATGAAATTCCTAAAACACAAGTTTCAAAATATTATTCCACTGTTTTTAAACCTATATTGATTTTTGTTGCTTCCAATGTAAAAGTCTGAATTTCCAAGCTTGTCATATGAACTCTTTTTCTTAAAATCAGTCTTCTGTAAAGAATTTAAGCCTCCTTTCTCATGACAATCTGTCTCTCAATTTATATGTCAGTCATAGTGAACTAATTCAAGTTCCTTGTTCCTTGATTGAAACATTCTTTTCGTACCTTTGAACATGCTGATTCTTCTACCTATTGTATTATTTTCTCCTGCTCCTCTTACCCAAGGCTTTTATCTAACTCCTATTTTTCTTTCAAAAGCCAGTTTAGAGTTTCCTTAGGAAGTCTAGAAAGTTTTTCCTGCCACAGGTTCTCTCATAGCCTTAATTATACTTATTTGTACATCTGACTTTTCCATTAGAAAGCAGATTTTTTAAAGGCAGCAACTATGTCTTGTTCATCTGTGCATACTCAGTACCTGACACTTAGCAGATACTAATAACTGTTTTAGTTAAACCAATTAATAATTTAGGTGTAAAATCCAGCCTCCAAAATGGCCAATGATCCCTACCTCCTGTTATTCACACCCTCAGGTAACCCACTCCTCCGTGGCACCAGGGTTGGCCACATAAGTGGCCAGGTTGTGATTAGATCTACAAAGAGGTCCATGTGGCCAGGAACCTCATGAAGCCTCCTGCCAACTGCCAACAAGGCACTGGGGCTGTGTGAGCGAGCTTGGAAGTAGACTCTCCAGCCTCAGTCAAGTTGCCAGAGGTTGCAGCCCTGGCCAGCAGCTTGACTGCATGTGTATTAAGCCATGAAAGACTCTGAGTGACAACAACCTAGCTAAGCTGCTCCCATATTTCTGATCCTCAGAAACTGTGTGAGAAAATAAATGTTTGTTTTTATAGCTGCTACACTTTGGGGGTACTTTGTAACACGTTATTAGATAACCAATGTACCCAGCAAAATGAATTATGTATATTGGTTATTTTATTTTAGTCTTAGAAGGATAAGAGATTCTCATTCATTCTTCACTTATTCAACTTTACCATTTCCAAGGCACCTCTGATAATCCCACACAGCAAGTTGCAGTAGCACAGAGAAGATCGTCCAGCAGGGAGCTCTTCCACAAACTCCACCAGAGGATTCTTGTCTAGAATCAGGGAAAATTCATTTCTGCTTGAATTGTTACAGGTCACACTTGGTGTAATTCCCAGATACATCTTGAAAGCAACCTGATAAGAAGAAAACAAAATTACTAAAACTTGGTCTAGAACAAATAACTATTAGCAGACTAAACAAATACCCTGTTCTAGGCGTTGCAGCACAATGGTTAAGCACATGGAATCTACAGTCAGGAAGTCTGGCTTCACCCTTAGCTTTGCAATTTATTGATCCTATGCTGCGAAATTTTAAAATATTTTTACTTGTGAATCACTTCCAAGATTCTTGAATAGGAACAGCTCTGGTCTACAACTCCCAGCGAGATCAACAGAGAAGATGGGTGATTTCCAACTGAGGTACCTGATTCATCTCACTGGGACTGGTTGGACAGTGGGTGCAGCCCATGGAGAGTGAGCCGAATCAGGGCAGGGCATCACCTCACGTGGGAAGCTCAAGGGGTCAGGGGATTTCCCTTTCCTAGCCAAGGGAAGCCATGAGTGACTGTTCTTGGAGGAACGGTACACTTTTGCCCAAATACTGCACTTTTCTCGCAGTCTTCACATCCGGCAGAACAGGAGATTCCCTCCCTCAGGAGATTCCCTCCAAAGCCTGTGCCTAGCTCGGCAGGTCCCGTGCCCACGGAGCCTTGCTCGCTGCTAGCACAGCAGACTGAGATTGACCTGGGATGCTGAAACTTGGTTGGGGGAGGGGTGTCTACCATTGCTGAGGCTTGAATAGGTAGTTCTATGCTCACAGTGTAAACAAAGTGGCAGGGAAGCTCTCACTGGGTGGAGCCCACCACAGGTCAGCAAGGCCTACTGCCTTCCTAGATTCCACCTCTAGGGGCAGGGCATATCTGAACAAACGGCAGAAGACAACTTCTGCAGACTTAAACGTTCCTGCCTGACAGCTCTGAAGAGAGCAGTGGTTCTCCCAGCATGGTGTTCGAGCTCTGATAACAGAGAGCCTGCCTCCTCAAGTGGGTCCCTGATCCTCATGTAGCCTGACTGGGAGATACCTCCTTGTAGGAGCTGACAGACACCTCATACAGGCAGGTGCCCCTCTGGGACGAAGCTTCCAGAACAAGGATCAGACAACAATATTTGCTGTTCTGCAGCCTCTGCTGGTGATACCCAGGCAAACAGAGTCTGGAGTGGACCTCCAGAAAACTCCAACAGACCTGCAGCTGAGGGGCCTGTCTGTTAGAAGGAAAACTAACAAACAGAAAGGAATAGCATCAACATCAACAAAAAGGACATCCACACCAAAACCCCATCCATAGGTCACCAACATCAAAGACCAAAAATAGATAAAACCACAAACATGGGGAGAAACCAGAGCGGAAAAGCTGACAATTCGAAAAACCAGAACACCTCTTCTCCTCCAAAGGAACACAACTCTTCACCAGCAGGGGAACAAAACTGGAGATGGAGAATGAGTTTGACAAGTTGACAGAAGTAGGCTTCAGAGGTCAGTAATAACAAACTTCTCCGAGCTAAAGGAGCATGTTCTAACCCATCGCAAGGAAGCTAAAAACCTTGAACAAAGTTTAGACAAATGGCTAACTAGAATAACCAGTGTAGAGAAGCACTTTAATGAGCTGATGGAACTGAAAACCATAGTACAAGAACTTCATGAAGCAGACACAAGTTTCAGTAGTCGACTGGATCAAGCGGAAAAAAGGATATCAGTGACTGAAGATCAAATTAATGAAATAAAGTGAGAAGGCAAGATTAGAGAAATAAAGAGTGAAAAGAAATGAACAAAGCCTCCAAGAAATATGGGACTATGTAAAAAGACCAAATCTACATTTGATCAGTGTACCTGAAAGTGATGGGGAGAATGGAACCAAGTTAGAAAACCCTCTTCTGGATATTATCCAGGAGAACTTCCCCAATCTAGCAAGGCAGGCCAATATTCAAATTCAGGAAATACAAAGAACACCACAAAGATACTCCTTGAGAAGAGCAACCCCAAGACACATAATTCTCAGATTCACCAAGGTTAAAATGAAGGAAAAAATGTTGAGGACAGCCAGAGAAAAAGGTTGGGTTACCACAAAAGGAAGCCCATCAGACTAACAGAGGATCTCTCTGCAGAAACTCTACAAGCCAGAAGAGAGTGGGAGCCAATATTCAACATTCTTAAAGAAAAGGATTTTCGACATAGAATTTCATATCCAGCCAAATGAAGCTTCATAAGTGGAGGAGAAATAAAATCCTTTTCAGACAAGCAAATGCTGAGAGATTTTGTCACCACCAGGCCTGCCTTACAAGAGCTCCCGAAGGAAGCACTAGACATGGAAAGGAACAACCAGTACCAGCCACTGCAAAAATATGCCAAATTGGTGCATTGACTATTGACACTACAGACTATTGACACTACGAAGAAACTGCATCAACTACTGGGCAAAATAACCATCTAGCATCATAATGACAGGATCAAATTCACACATAACAACATTAACCTTAAATGTAAATGGGCTAAATGCCCCAATTAAAAGACACAGACTGGCAAATTGGATAGAGAATCAAGACCCATCGGCTGGGTGTGATGGCTCACACCTGTAGTCCCAGCACTTTGGGAGGCCAAGGCAGGTTAATCACAAGGTCAGGAGATCAAGACCATCCTGGTTAACATGGCAAAATCCCGTCTCTACTAAAAATACCAAAAAATTAGCTGGGCATGGTGGCGGGCACCTGTAGTCCCAGCTACTCAGGAGGCTGAGGCAGGAGAATGGCGTGAATCCAGGAGGCGTAGCTTGCAGTGAGCCGAGATCACGCCACTGCACTCCAGCCTGGCCGACAGAGCGAGAATCTGTCTCAAAAAAAAAAAAAAAAAAGAGTCAAGACCCATCAGTGTGCTGTATTCAGGAGACCCATCTCACGTACAAAGACACACAGAGGCTCAAAATAAAGGGATGGAGGAAGATCTACCAAGCAAATGGAAAGAAAAAAAAATAGCAGGGGTCACAATCCTGATTTCTGATAAAACAGACTTTAAACCAACAAAGATCAAAGGAGACAAAGAAGGCCATTATATTAATGGTAAAGGGATCAATTCAACAAGAAGAGCTAATGATCCTAAATATATATGCACCCAATACAGGAGCATCCAGATTCATAAAGCAAGTCCTTACAGACTTACAAAGAGATTTAGACTCCCACACAATAATAATGGAAGACTTTAACATCCCACTGTCAATCTTAGACACATCAATGAGACAGAAAATTAACAAGGATATCCAGGACTTGAACTCAGCTTTGGACCTAGCAGACATAATAGACATCTACAGAACTCTCCACCCCAAATCAACAGAATATACATTCTTCTCAGCACCACATTGCACTTACTCCAAAATTGACCACATAGTTGGAAGTAAAGCACTCCTCAGCAAATGTAAAAGAACAGAAATTATAACAAACTGTCTCTCTGACCACAGTGCAATCAAATTAGAACTCAGGAGCAAAAAACTCACCCAAAACTGCACAACTATGTGGAAACTGAGCAACGTGCTCCAATGACTACTGTGTAAATAATGAAATGAAGGGAGAAATAAAGATGTTCTTAGAAACCAATGAGAACAAAGACACAATGTACCAGAACCTCTGGGACACATTTAAAGCAGTGTGTAGAGGGAAATTTATAGCACTAAATGCCCACAAGAGAAAGCAGGAAACATCTAAAATCAGCACCCTAACATCACAATTTAAAGAACTAGAGAAGCAAGAGCAAACAAAGTCAAAAGCTAGCAGAAGACAAGAAATAACTAAGATCAGAGCAGAACTGAAGGAGATAGACACACACACACACACACACACACACACACACACACACACCCTTCAAAAAATCAATAAATCCAGGAACTGGTTTTTTGAAAAGATCAACAAAATAGATCTACCACTAGCAAGACTAATAAACAAGAAAAGAGAGAATCATCAAATAGACACAATAAAAAATGATAAAGGGGAATATCACCACCGATCCCACAGAAATACAAACTACCATCAGAGAATACTATAAACACCTCTACACAAATAAACTAGAAAATCTAGAAGAAATGGATAAATTCCTGGACGCATACACCCTCCCAAGACTAAACCAGGAAGCAATTGAATCTCTGAATAGACAAATAAGGTTCTAACTGAGGCAATAATTAATAGCCTACCAACCAAAAAAAGTCCAGGACCAGACGGACTCACAGCCAAATTCTACACAGAGGTATGAAAAGAAGCTGGTACCATTCCTTCTGAAACTATTCCAATCAACTGAAAAAGAGGGAATCCTCCCTAACTCATTTTATGAGGCCAGCATCATCCTGATATCAAAGCCTGGCAGAGACACAACATAAAAGAATTTTAGGCCAATATCCCTGATGAACATCAATGCAAAAATCCTCAATAAAATACTGGCAAACCAAATCCAGCAGCACAACAAAAAGCTTATCCACTACCAACAAGTCAGCTTCATGCCTGGAATACAGGGCTGGTTCAACATATGTAATCCATCACATAAACAGAACCAAAGACAAAAACCACATGATTATCTCAATAGATGCAGAAAAGGCCTTCGAAAAAATTCAAAAGCCCTTCATGCTACAAATTCTCAATAAACTAGGTATTGATGGGATGTATTTCAAAATAAGAAGACCTATTTATGATAAACCCACACCCAATATCATATTGAGTGGGCAGAAATGAGAACATTACCTTTGAAAACTGGCACAAGATAAGGATGCCCTCTCTCACCACTCCTATTCAACATAGTATTGGAAGTTCTGGCCAGGGCAATCAGGCAAGAGAAAGAAATAAAGAGTATTCAATTAGGAAAAGAGGAAGTCAAATTGTCCCTATTTGCAGATGACATGATTGCATATTTAGAAAACCCCATCGTCTCAGCCCAAAATCTCCTTAAGCTGATAAGCAACTTCAGCAAAGTCTCAGATTACAAAATCAATGTGCAAAAATCACAAGCATTCTTATACACCAATAACAGACAAACAAGAGAGCCAAATCATGAGTGAACTCCCATTCACAATTCCTACAAAGAGAATAAAATACCTAGGAATATAACTTACAAGGGATGTGAAGGACCTCTTCAAGGAGAACTGCAAACCACTGCTCAAGTAAATAAGAGAGGACACAAACAAATGGAAAAACATTCCATGCTCATAAATAGAAAGAATCAATATAATGAAAATGGCCAAACTGCCAAAGGTAATTTATAGATTCAATGCTATCCCCATCAAGCTACCACCTTCTTTCTTCAAAGAATTAGAAAAAGCTACTTTAAATTTCATGTGGAACCCAAGAAGAGCCCACATAGCCAAGACAATCCTAAGCAAAAAGAACAAAGCTGGAGGCATCACGCTACTTGACTTCAAACTATACTATGAGGTTACAGTAACCAAAAGAGCATGGTACTGGTACCAAAACAGATATATAGACAAATGGAACAGAACAGAGGCCTCAGAAATAATACCACACATCTACAACCATCTGATCTTTGACAAACCTGACAAAAACAAGCAGTGGGGAGAGGATTCCCTATTTAATAAATGGTGTTGGGAAAACTGGCTAACCATATGTAGAAAGCTGAAACTGGATCCCTTCCTTATACCTTATACAAAAACTAACTCAAGATGGATTAAAGACTTAAATGTAAAACCTAAAACCGTGAAAATCCTAGAAGAAAACCTAGGCAATATCATTCAGGACATAGGCATGGGCAAAGACTTCATGATTATAACACCAAAAGCAATGGCAACAAAAGCCAAAATAAACAGGTGGGATCTAATTAAACTAAAGAGTTTCTGCACAGCAAAAGAAACTATCATCAGAGTGAGCAGGCAACCTACAGAATGGGAGAAATTTTTTTCAATCTACCCTTCTGACAAAGAGCTAATATCCAGAATCTACGAAGAATTTAAACAAATTTATAAGGAAAAAAAACCCCATCAAAAAGTGGGCAAAGGATATGAACAGACAATTCTCAAAAAGAAGACATTTATGCAGCCAACAGACATATGAAAAAATGCCCATCATCACTGTTCATCAGAGAAATGCAAATCAAAACCACAATGAAATACCCTCTCATGCCAGTTAGAATGGCGATCATTAAAAACTCAGGAAACAACAGATGCTGGAGAGGACATGGAGAAATAGGAACACTTTTACACTGTTGGTGGGAGTGTAAATTAGTTCAACAATTGTGGAAGACAGTGTGGCATTTCCTCAATGATCTAGAACTAGAAATACCGTTTGACCCAGCCATCCCATTACCAGGGATATATCCAAAGGATTATAAATCATGCTACTATAAAGACACATGCACATGTATGTTTATTATGGCACTGTTCAGAAGAGCAAAGACTTGGAATTAACCCAAATGTCCATCAATAATAGACTGGATAAAGAAAATGTGGCACATATACACCATGGAATACCATGCAACTATAAAAAAGGATGAGTTCATGTCCTCTGCAGGTACATGGATGAAGCTGGAAACCATCATTCTCAGCAAGATATCACAAGGACAGACAACTAAACACCACATGTTCTAACTCATAAGTGGGAGTTGAACAATGAGAACACATGGACACAGGGAGGGAGACATCACACAATGGAGCCTGTCAGGGGCTGGGGGGCTGGGGGAGGGATAGCATTAGGAGAAATACCTAATGTAAATGAGGAGGTGATGGGTGCACCAAACCATCATGGCACGTGTATACCTATGAGACAAACCTGCATGTTGTGCACATGTACCCTAGAACTTAAAGTATAAAAATAAATAAATGAAAATACTATTTTTACTTGTATAGAATATTGTAAGAGGCTAATTTTCTGTGGAAATAATATGGTTTATAAAAAATTACATCAAAGTATTATTTTCAAAAAACTTTTAAAAAGATATATATCCTTTCAGGGAGTAAGAAATTAAAATACAACTAATCATCAACATATCGGTTGATATTTGTCACACTGATACTAGCAAAGTATAAAACCCTGGATTAGAAGGGACCCAGGACACATTTGCCACAACAGTATGGTGACAGTCAAAGCAGAGGATGCTAGGGGCAGATTAGACCCAAGAATACATTTTGGGAAGTGGAGGGAAAAATTTTGGATTGCTGGCTGTTATCTGTGGTCTCAGTTACCTGTGGTCAACATAATTTGAAAATATTCGATAGAAAATTCTAGAATAAATAATTCATAAGTTTTAAATTGTGCTTCTGAGCAGTGTGATGAAACCTCTCACTGTCCCTACTCCATACTGCCCAGAACGTGAATCATCCCTTTGTCCAGTGCATTCACACTGTTTATAGTATGACCTGCTCATGGGTCACTTGTTAACTGCCTCAGTTAGCAGATTTTAGAAAAACATAATATATACAGGTTTGGTACTATCTGCAGTTTGGGGGTCTTGGTTGCAGGTATCCCCTAATGGAGGTCGTGGTAGCAGGTATCCCCTGTAGGTAACAGGGGACTACTCTACTATCAAAGACAAGTCTCTAAGGAGCAAGCGGTAGTGGTGGGAGGTACATAAATGAATTATAAAGTAACTTCGCAAAAAGGTCTGCTGTTTTACATTGCTTGAAGAATTTTACAATGTGGAAATGAAAGAAACTTGCAGACTGTGTCTTTTAAGGCCTTAGTTTCACAAATAAGTAAACTGGTGTTCAGATAAGCCAAATGACACTGCCAAGACCATGCTATAACTTCATTCCTTGGCTCCTAGTCCAAGGCAATTTCTTTTCACAAAACACACAGGCCTGGACTTTGAAGTTTATTAATGAAATTTCAAGTGCAGAAATTAATTAATTTTTAAAATTAAGAGCTGTGTAGGAGAGAAATGGAAGCAATTTTCTTAAATTACTTATAATCAGAAGGACTAAGAGATTCCTTATTCATTCTTCATTTATTCAACAGACACTTCTTGAGCACTGCCATTCTGGCACAGTACCTGGCACACAGTGGGAGTTCAGTAGCCATTTGCAAGACAAAATTATAGAATGGGCATCTATTGACTGAATGTTTGCTGGGCAGACAAGACTAGGGGTCTGGAGGGAAGTGACAAAGACATTCTAGGTAGTGGGAACATGTCATGAGCATAAAATGCCATGATGGAGTTCAGGGAAGCTCTACATATATCAACTTGTGAGCAGTTGTGAGCCCCAAAGGTGTGAACTGGCTAATGCAGAATTAAATTTCAGTTTTAGAGGGATCCTTTTCTTGTCAGCATAGAGGATGGATTTAGGGTTATGGATGGGTGTGAGCATGAGGTCAAGGGCAGAGATACTAATCAAAAGGTTACTATTATAGCCTAGGAAAGAAATGATGAGGACTCCTCATTTTGACTTTCCTTCAAAACTCAAACTCTCCCTAAACTTTCCCAACTAAAAAGCACATATCTCAAATCCTAAAATTTGACCTCTAACATTAGCCAGTTTAGGAAGATAGAAAATGAAAGGGCAAAAGTTGAAGGCATTCCACCTAAGAAGTGGAACAGACAGAGATGCCTACTTTCACCACTTCTATTCAACATAGTGCTATTAATAGAAATCCCATCCAAAGCAATCAGCCAAGAAAAGAAATAAAGGACATCCAAATTAGAAAAGAGGAAGTCAAACTATCTCCGTCTGTCAGTATAATCATGTATCTAGAAAACCCTAAAGACTCCTCCAAAAGACTACTAGATTTGATAAATGAATTTAGTAAAGTCTTAGTTTACAAAACTAATGTACCCAAATCATTAGCCCTGCTACACACCAACAACAACCAAAGAGTCAAATCAAGAACTCAACCCCTTTTATAATAGTTACAAAACAAACAAACAAACAACAAACAAAAACCCACCGAGGAATATACTTAATGAAAGAGGTGAAAGATCTCTATAAGGAGAACTATAAAATGCAGCTGAAAGAAGTCATAGATGACACAAACACAGGGAAATATATGCCATGCTCCTGGATTGGAAGAATCAATATTGTGAAAATAACCATACTTCCCAAAGCAATCTACGGATTCATTGCAATTCCTATCAAAATACCAACATCATTTTTCACAGAACTAGAAAAAAAAAATCCTAAAATTTATATGGAACCAAAAAAAGAGCCCCAACAGCAAAATCAATACTAAGCCAAAAGAATAAATCTGGAGGCATCACATTACCGGACTTCAAATTATACTATAAAGGTATAGTTATCAAAACAGCATAGTACTGGTACAGAGGTAGATACACAGACCAGTGGAACAGAATAGAGAACCCAGAACCAATTGATGTTTGACAAAGCATACAAAAACATAAACTGGGGAAAGGACACTGCATCCATTAAAAGGTGCTTGAAAAACAGGATAGTAACATGTAGAAGAATGAAACTGGATCCCTGTTGCTCACCATATACAAAAATCAACTCAAGATGAATCAAAGACTTATATCTAAGATGTGAAACCATAAAATTCTAGAAGGAAACCTAATAAAAAACTCTTCTGGACATTGGTCTAGGCAAAGAATTTATGACTAAGACCCAAAAAGCAAATGCAACAAAACCAAAAATAAATAAATGAGACCTAATTAGACTAATAAGCTTCTGCACAGCAAAGGAAATGAACATCAGGGTAAACAGGCAACCCACAAAATGGGAGAAGATATTTGTAAACTATGCATCTGACAAAAGACTAATATCTGGTATCTAAAAGGAACTCAAACAAATCAGCAAGAAAAAAACAAATAATTCCATCAAAAAGTGGGCAAATGACATCAGTAGACATTTCACAAAAGAAGACACACAAATGGCCAACAAGCATATGAAAAAATGCTCAACATCACTAATCGTCAGAGAAATGTAAACTAAAACCACAATGAGATATCACCTTATCCCAGTAATAATGGCTGTTACTAAAAAGGCAAAAACAATAGATATTGGTATGAATTTTGTGAAAACAGAATTTTGGTAGAATGCTGGTAGGAATGTAAATTAGTACAATCTCTATAAAAAACAGTATGGAGAGTTCTTTCTTTCCTTCTATTTATCTATTTATGAGACAGGGTCTTGCTCTGTCACCCAGACTGGAATGCAGTGGCATGATTTGGCTCACCACAACCTCAGCCTCCTGGGCTCAAGCAATCCTCCCATCTCTGCCTCCTGAGTAGCTGGGACTACAGGTGCATGCCACCAAGCCTGGCTAATTTTGGGGGTTTTTTTGTAGAGATGGAGATTCACCATGTTGCCTAGGCTGGTCTCGAACTCCTGGGCTCAAGCAATGCACCTGCCTCGGCCTCCCAAACTGCTGGGATTACAGGCATGAACCACCGCACTTTTCTTTAGTTCTTAAAGAAAGAACTTTAAGTATTAAAAGTAGATCTATTATTCAATCCAGCAGTCTCACTACTGGGTATCTACCCAAAGAAAAAGAAGTCATTATATATATATATATTTTTAGATCTGCACATGTATATTTACTGCAACAAAATTCACAGTTGCAAAGATATGAAACCAATCTAAGTAACCATCAACTGATGAATAAAGAAAATGTGGTGTATATACACCATGGAATACTACTCAGTCGTAAAAAAGAATGAAATAATGTCTTTTGCAGCAACTTGATGGAGCTAGAGGCTGTTATTCCAAGCAAAGTAACTTGGAAATGGAAAACCAAAAACTGTAGTTCTCACTTATATGTGAGAGTTAAGCTGTGGGTACATAAAGGCATATGGAGTGGTATAATGGACTTTGGAGACCCAGAAAGAGGGAGAGTGGAATTGGGGTGAGGGGTAAAATAATACATATTGGGTACACATACATATCCGGTGATGGGTGCACTAAAATCTCAGAATTCAGCACTATATATATATATATATATACACACACACACATAATTCATCCGTGTAACCAAAACCCACTTGTACCCCGAAAGCTATTGATATATATATATATAATTTTCATATGTATTTTTATATATGAAAAAAGAAAGCAAATCCCTGTCTTCCAAATCTCAAGGCATAGCAAGAGGAAAAAAATTCAAGGTTTGCAGATTTGATTTGTCTCCTGATCAATCGGCTGAAACCGCTTTCTGTTAATGTTGATTCCTTACACTGGAAAATTCCTAGACTATTATTTGTATGAGTGAGAATTTCTTTTCTGACTTTCAATCCAAGCCACATGGAAAGAATGTAAAAATGGAGCCTGTGCACTTTGAATTTATTCTCAGCCTTTAGGCTGCAGTATCACAGCCCTATTCCCACCAGTAGGAGGCATTATCTAAACATGTTGAGAAACAGTCATTCCTAAGGAATGACACTGTTTCCTTATCTGGCTCAATTCAGTCTGAGAAGAAGGACTGTTGTTTCTGATGAAGAAAGAGCTCCACCCTTAGCCACTGCCACAGCTGTTCTGACAGTAACAAAGGCACAGCATTTTCCCTCTTTGTGCATCTCCAACATGGATGCTTTTCAGGGCATTTTAAAATTCTTCCTTAATCAGAAAACTGTCATTGGCTACAGCTTCATGGCTCTGCTGACCGTGGGAAGTGAGCGTCTCTTTTCTGTTGTGGCTTTTAAGTGCCCCTGCAGCACTGAGAATATGACCTATGGGCTAGTTTTCCTCTTTGCTCCTGCCTGGGTGTTACTGATCCTGGGATTCTTTCTGAGCAATAGGTCATGGAGACTCTTCACAGGCTGCTGTGTGAATCCCAGGAAGATATTTCCCAGAGGCCACAGCTGCCGTTTCTTCTATGTCCTCGGCCAGATCACTCTGAGCTCATTGGTGGCTCCAGTGATGTGGCTTTCTGTGGCTCTGCTCAACGGAACTTTCTATGAATGTGCCATGAGCGGGACGAGAAGTTCGGGACTCCTGGAACTGATTTGCAAGGGTAAGCCCAAAGAGTGCTGGGAAGAACTGCACAGAGTTTCTTGTGGCAAAACTAGCATGCTACCTACCATCAATGAAGAACTGAAACTGTCCCTTCAGGCCCAGTCTCAGGTAAGAAAACACAAACTCGCCGTTTTCTCTCAGCATGAGCTTGAAGTCTTCTCTCTGTCCTCCTTTCAGCCAGGGCTGAGTCTGTGTCCTGTCAGAATATTTAGAAACTAAATGGAAACTGAAACCTGACGCAGCATTGAGACTATCTCAGGAAAAGCTTTTGAAAGGCTGGATGGTTCAGTAAAGTTGCTGAATGGATTATCTCTTTTCCGGTTCTGAAAAGAAAATATCCACTGGATTGTCCACATGTAAATAGTAAATACTTAAGTACTTTAAAACATTCCCTCTGGGTTGACTTTGTAAATAAATAATGCCTAACACTAAATCATAAATTGAGTGTTAATGGCAGAGCTGTAATTGGAAATTACTGCCTTCTATCAATTATTTATATTCAAGTTCGTTTCTCAAACATACACATATATTATTCATTTATTAAAATGTAGCTGAATGAAATGAGTTAATACTTTTCAAAGTTGCGTGTAATATAATTAGTGTAGAGAGTCTCTTGCATGATTTCTGGCAACCGCTATCTCTGTGTATAAATATTACCAAGATTGAGAAGAATTTCCCTTGTAAAGTAGGAATCAGCAGTTTTTAAATAGCCTCTGTGAAAAAGTGACCATAATCTCTAGGGAGATTATGTTTTATACTCTTTGTGCTATACAGCTAAAGGGGTTCTTAATTACTTCAGAAGCTCAAGATTGGGGCATTGTTTTCTTTAACAGAAGGAAATCATGTCTTTACCTAATTGATGCAGGGAGGTAGCCTGTCGTTCCTCCAGGCACATGAACACAAATCCAGATGTACAGCCTTAGGAAGGACTGACCTCCCATTTATAGGTAGTAAGAATTGCATTCCCAAAAGCAATGGTAAGAGGTGATAAGCAGATCTACAAATTGTCAGGAATGCTATCTGTTTCAGAATAAAGGCACTGAAATAGCATTATTTTACTTTTTCAACAAGGATTTGCCTTGGTAACAACACATCAAGGCAAAGTCTGTTTTTAAAATCATATACTCCAAAGCTGGTTGGCAGTAAAGTCATACTCTTCATAAATTGGTAAGTCAAAAAATTCTCCAAAACAAAATCTTTTCTTTAATGCATAAAGCACATCTTAGATAAAATATATCAGACTCCCAAATGTCTTGTGTCCTTTACTGAAGAAGGGTATAACTTACAACTCTTATGATAGAGTGATTGATTTATGGTTTATGTCCTCAGGCACCAGGATCCATTCAGTCAGTGCCAGGCCCAAACACCTACCATTGTGTGAGCTTCTCCGCTCTAAACACAGGCACTAGGAAACCATGCACATCATGTCATAGCTTAGACTGAGCACACTGACCTGCTGATTCTTCATCAGAATGAGAAGGACCTGGGGCTGATTCCTGTGGGAAGATGCATAAGGAATGTGGGCAAGAGGAGTTGTATCAACAGCAGGTGCTGACTACAGAGGTTCAGATAGGCAGGAGGCAACATATAGTCCAGACCAATAATAGTTGGACATGTGCCTGGAGGTGGAAAAGAATATTCATCCATGGGTGGGGCAGATAAACAAAAAATCTAGCTGGATGACTCTCTATTCCTAAGGAAGATAGAATGGAGTAGTGGAAAGAGCTCAGTCTTGGAATTGTCTGGCCTTGGGTTTGTATGCTGACGCTATCAATCACCAGCTATGTGACCTAGAACTAGTGGTTCGGCCTCTTTGAGTCCCAGTTTTCTCATAGTTGGTGGTAATATCACCTACTTTGGAGAGTTGTTGGAAGATTTTGAGATGATAGACACAAATGGGCATAAAGTTTCTGGTACACAGTAGGTGTTCCAAGTCAATGAGGAAAACTGCCAGGCTTTGGGGGAGGACATATGCAAAATAAGACACTATTGAGGGCTGCTATGGAAGCATCCACCATGCTCTAGTTTGACTCTGGGTACTGTGAATTGAGGGGAAGCATCGGTCATTGCAAAGGTCATGTGAAAGGGAGAAGGGGACCTGAAGCTGATGGAATAGTTGATAACTCAGCTGAAACTGGCTCCGATACTGAGATGAGATGGCGTACAGAAGCCTCAGCTCTGGAAAAAGAGGAAGATAGACAATGAAGGAAAGAGGAAGATACAAGGTAGCCAACCACAAGCCATTCAAGGACTTTCACATGATGGTAGTTGTGCCTCACTCATTAATTATAAGTACAGAAAGATATGAATTCATTAACACAATTACATAAGTGTATATACATTTGAAGAATAGCAGCATATAATATTAGCTCAAACTTAATGAACACATGTGTCCAGCGTGATTTCATTAGGTCCACCAAATTACCCTTCAAGATGAGTAACCCCCATTTCACAAGTGAAGAAACTGAGACACAAGAATATGCACAGTAAGGGGAAAATTTAGATTTAAACCTGAGTAGTGCCAGTTCAGAGTTGGCATTGGTGCAGAGGTTGAGACCCTTCACAGACACTCTATATCTGAGCCAGAAGTTGGGAACCACTGATTTAAAGCTTATTTGTGGTTTTGTTACGGTCTGAATGGGTTCTTTTGTAGATTATTTCTATTTTCAAATAGGCTTATATGCTAAAGAATATTAAGGATCATTTAAACTAAATGTCAAGAGACACCTTGAAAAAAAATGCTAGTTTTCCAAATATAAAATTAATTCCAATAGTGAAAACAGAATTAGAGCCAAAAAAGTTAGAAGATAATTTGAGCTATTTAAACTTTTGCTTTTAGATCCAGGGGAGAAAAGCTGAACCATTTCATATTCAGGAAAGAGTTTGTTTTTTCTAATTATCAAAAATCAAGACAAATCATTTTCAGGGTTTTAATGATCCTAATTTTTTCTCAGCCTTTAAATTCTTATGGCTTCAGTTTCCTGATTGTATCATCTGTCTCCCTTTTCCATGGACAGTGAGTAATGACAGAAAAAAAATTAGTCACTAGCCATGTATATACATTTATCAATGCCTAAAAATGCCTGGCTGAAGAGCTGGTCATTTGCTCACATGACCACATTTACTTATGCACAGAATATTTTCCTCTCAGAGCTAATACTATCTGAGCTTGATTTCTGTAAGTCTTATGTAATCTATACTTTGTACTCTTTTCCATCTGCCTGCCTTCTGGTTATTTCTTTGCACCAGCAATGTTGGGGAGGAGAATAGAGATTAGGTAAACACTAGCTTTATTTTGAGTTTACCTAATAAATTAAAAAAGTGAGTTTAAAGTGTTTACAAATTAAGATGAATGATTTCAAATGAGGTATGCCAAAGACCATGGTAATAATGTAGCTATACACAATAATTTAGCTATTCTCAATAATACCACCCTAGCTCCCTAAATGACTTTGCTTTCATGTGTGCTCAATATTTCTTTCTTGTTAAGATTCTAGGATGGTGCCTGATTTGTTCAGCATCTTTCTTCTCTCTGCTCACCACATGTTATGCTCGCTGCCGATCTAAAGTTAGCTACCTTCAGCTGAGTTTTTGGAAGACATATGCACAAAAGGAGAAGGAGCAGTTGGAAAACAGATTTCTGGACTATGCCAACAAGCTGAGCGAGAGGAACCTGAAATGCTTTTTTGAAAACAAGAGGCCAGATCCTTTTCCCATGCCTACATTTGCTGCCTGGGAGGCTGCTTCAGAGCTGCATTCTTTCCACCAAAGCCGGCAACACTACAGCACCCTCCACAGAGTGGTGGACAGTGGTCTGGAACTTAGCCCTGAGGATGATGAGACGACAATGGTCCTTGTGGGTACTGCCCACAATGTGTAGCTCATCCACCATCACTGACTCATGGTGCTGAGTGGGAGGCTCATTCTGGGATCCTCCTAACTTATCACCAGTAACCTGTGTATCTCTGTATTTTCTTACATTTGGAGTATCTTTACAAGACAATAACACAAAGGAAACTGCTTTGAAGGTCTCAAGTGGAGCATCAGTATGTGCTCAAATTGATGCTGAAGGGTGACAAAGATGCTCTTGCATTGGTGGAGAGTTGGGCTCAGTAGGCCCAAATGTTGCTCCAAGATCTAAGATTTTATCATTCAACAGAGAGACTCACGTGAGAGGGCTCATCAGTCTCTGTAAATATTGGTTGCAGAATTTAGCGGCAGAAGCAATGGCTTGTGAGTAAGCAAGTTACTCTTAACACAGATTGCCTTACACAGTGGCTCCTGCAGTGTGATCAGCAGGAGTCTTTGTCCTTCAAATCTATCCTTTTAAGGATGTATGAAATTCTGGAATTCATTCCCTCAGAATCTGAAGACCTCAGTTCTCAAAAATGAAAAGTTGCAAGAATATGATGCCTAAAACTGAAAGTTTTTCACATGTTTTCACTGTATACTGAAAATACGCCCCTGGAAGCAGGGCTGCATCATGATTTGTGTGAGCTTTATGTACTTTTGCCTTTGTGAACCACTTCCTACATTCAAAGTAGTAGTAACAAATATATATATATATATAGAAATATATATTTATAACTGCATTGATAAAAGGTGAATATATTAGCATTTTCTTCAGCCTGAAAGTTTATGTATTTTCTTCTGATTTTAAAAGAAATTAAAAACATTTAGTGGACCTTTACAAGCATTGTGGGTCAGGTTCTGATGAGAGCAATTTTCCAGATTGTGAACTGCTTGCTGCCTTCTCAGTGTCCTTCCATGGTGGAAAGTGCAAATCAACTCCCTTAAGCATTTTTTATAAGGCACTAATCCCATTCCTGGAGGCTCTACCTTCATGACCCAATTACTTCTCAAAGCTCTGCTTCTTAATACTATCAGCTTGGGGGTTAGGATTTCAACATATGAAATTGGGGGAGACACAAACATTCAGACTATCGTAGGGTACATTGACCCTGACTAAAGGTCTGGGGACTCTGTCCAAAGCAGTACTGGCATAAAACTGTATTGCAGTCTTACATTTATCAGAAATAATGCAAATCTTGCATTCTACAATGTACTATATCCACGTCAGTATATACATATATATGTGTATGTGTATATGTACATAAATTCTCCTTAAATCTCTGGGAAGAATTGTGCTTAAAAAAAGAACTATGTTTTGTGCTGTGGCTCATACCTTATATCAGTGGGAGTCTATCTCTCCTAGTTTGAGAAAACTGAATATTAACTTTTTATTAACATGAAACATGGTGGCAAACTGAATCCTACAAGTATAGGACCCAGAACATATCTATGTTATTGTCATTTACAAGAAGAAATATGTGTTTGATCTTTCTTCCTATTCTTGGTGCAGAGCTCCTAAAACCTTTGGGACCTCCCAAGTGATGTGTCTCGTAGTATGCAAATGAGATGACTGATGGTTAGTGGCTTCTGAATGGCCTCAGAATGGGGTCTGGTTGCCAAGGGAACCAACCATGTGTTTAGAGGGTTGGAACTTTCAGTCCCACTTCCAGACCTTGGGGAAGGGAGAGGGGCTGAAGGTTGAGTTGCTCACACATGGATAATGATTTAATCAATCATGCCCAAGAATAAAGCTTCCCATAAAAATCCAAAGGACAGGGTTCAGAGAGCTTCTGCGTTGCTCAATACATGAGGGGTGGTGTGCCCAAAGGGACCGTGGAAGTGCCATGCCCCTTTTGCCAAACCTGTTCCTGTGCATCTCTTCTATCTGACTGTTTCTGAGTTATATTCTTTTATAATAGATGGATGAAAGTAAATAAAGCTCTGTCCTGAGATTCATTGGAACCTCTGCTTTGTAGCCATGTCAGATAGAAGATGTGAGTAACTTTGGAACCTACTGCTTGTGACTGGTGTCTGAAGTTGGGGGAAGTCTTATGGGACTGAGCCCTTAACCTGCTGGGGGTCTGCACTTAATGCTGATTAATGCCAGAATTGAATTTAAGATATCCAGTTGGTATTGGAGAATTGGCCAATTGTGTGGGAGAAATTGGCCAAAGGTGTGGGAGAAAACCCATACAATTGGTGGCAAGCAGTGTTCAGTGTTGAGTGTGAATGTCAACTTAAAAAGATTTGTTTTTTCTACATACAATATCTTTGGGAACTTGGAGGTGCAGGGTCAGACGTCTGTGTGTGTATCTGGCAGGGACAGAACAGGGATTAGGGATGTGAAGGAGTAGAGTTTTCAGAATAAAGGGAGACAAAACTCAGCAAAGAATTCTCCTTCTTAATCTTTCTTGACTTGAAGTTTGTCTGCCTTTAAGCGTCTTCTGAGCTGGAAAAATACACATAGGAACCAATGCCCATGCCTCTCTTGCAGTGCTTGAGAGGCTGAAACAGAAGTTCTGTAGAAGTAGGTTACTTGTGAGAAACTGAGGATTGAGGAGTCATATCTGGGGCATATTTCTGCTACCCTCAACTCCAGGGACTTTCTGCACTCAGAAAGCTTACACTCATGACAATGACTGCCTCATTCAAGAAACTCCAAGCTGACTGGCAAGAAGCCGGCAGTCTGGGTACTTGGTGCTACAGCTTAATAAGTAGCAGAGGAGCTCATCCTCCTCCTCTGGAAGAAGTCACTTAACAGGTTGTCATCCTGACTCCTGGTCCTAAATTCTTTAACAGTCCTTTACTCAGGAACAAAACAAGTCCAAGAAAACTTATCTGTCCCACGAATTGTCCTGGAGGCAGTGGAGCAAGATAGGGAGAGCAAATTGGTGTCTGCTCTTGAGTATCCTGAGGGAATGGGTATCCGGAGGCAGCAGCATGAGCTGGCTTTGACAGCAGAGACTTTAAGATGTGTGGACCATTAGTTGTCTTTGGATGTGCTCCCTAGAGGCTGCGCCTGACACAGGGAGCTGTGTATACATGATTTATTAAAAAGGAAATCCTCTTAGGAGAAACATACTAGCAGGATAAACACAAGAAAGAATGCAGTTTCGAGTGGAGTCTCAGTCAATCCCACAGGAAATTCTGGGACTTCAGCCTCAGCTTGACCTACGGGGGCTCTGGAATGTCAGTTTCCTCCTGACCCAACTGTGCTCTGGGGCTTCCATTGCAGCCAAGAGTTGTTCCGGGGCAAGAGAGAGCATTCCTCATAAAACTCCAGGTGAGGAGTTTCCATTGGTCCAAGGGTGATCTTCCAGAGGAGGTTACACCGCAGAACTGGGACACTGGCACCCTGAATTTGGATATCTAGAGAGGGCACCCAAAGGTCATACTAATGTCTGCCATAACAGTCTCTTCCAGGTCTAGAATTGAAGCGTATGGAGGGGGTCCTTGGGCTAGAGTTAACCCAAGCCCAGGTTGACTCCCTTTTTATACTTCTAATTTTCCCTGAAGATCTTGTCTTCTCCCTACCACCACTACCCTATTACATAAGAGGAAAGGATTGCAGAATGCTCTTGAAAAGAATGTGATGCTTTCCCATACAAGGAATATACTCAAGGAAAAATTTCATAGCACATAATGCTGATTCTGTCCAATATATCCCATGATAAATTGTGTACACATATATATGATTCTTTTGTTTTTCCTGTGCAGTTCCTTCCTTTTTTCAGGCTCAACCACTTAATTCAGCTTTAGGATACATTCAGCTTATTCATATCAAATATCAAGTGGGGAAAAAATCTTTAACAAAGATTACAAAAATAAGGCATGGCAGACAAATCACTACATAATTCTATGCATTATACCTTAAAGTAATATATTGTAAAATAAATGTATCCAAAGCAACTTTTAAAACTTTTGCATGGTTTTCTATTTGAGACCTTTAAAGCATCACTGAAAATGTGTACATTTAACGAGAGAACCACGATATTATTGATTCAGATTAGTTGTTTCAAAGCCTGATGATCCACTGATTTACTCTAAAAACTGCTTAAAGCAATCCAGAAGTCACTGGGTAGCAGAAAACTGCTATCGCTTCTCACATGATATATTTCGGGTACTTCAACTATTAACCATATTATTCTATTTAGACTTTGGTGGTTCTGAATTCTCTAAGGTAATTGTCTTAATTTTCTAATATTTCCCTCTCATTTTTCTCTGTTGTACAAGCCAGGGGATATTTAACTTCCTTTGTGGGTAGTGCTTGGACTTCTCTCATTTTAGATCCCAAAATCATTAAGAAAAAGCTAAGAGGTTGGTGTGAGAGGTTTGATGGAAAGCATCTATCTGTGTTAGTCAGCAGCTCTCGATGTTGGCTGCACACTGGAATCACCTGGGGGCCTTTGACAATCTCAATGTCTGGTGCCGTTTCCTAAGAACCTGATGTAACTTTTCTGGGTTAGGGCCTGAACATTGAAATTTCTTTTAAAAGCTTCCTAAGTGATTATAATGTGCAGTCATGGTGAAGAACTACTGATTTTATATAGGGAGTTGGTGAAGGTGGTGAGGGGCTGTGAGGTTAAAATATTGGAAATGTTACCTGGATTTCAAACAGCAGAGTATGATAAAGATTTAAAAATTGGCCCTCTGGGAAAAAAGAGACGTCCTAATATGACGTATTTGCCAATATACCATGGGTTTTCTTGGGCTGGGATGAACTTTCAGAAGTTTTACAGTGAGCTTTTTTTTTTTTTTTTTTAGATTTAAATCGGTTCTAGCTAAGCAATTTTAGAGTATCTTTGGTGTACCTGGGTCTCTCATTTTAATAAACGTTTAACAGTGGTATATTAGTCAGGATTCTCCAGAGAAACAGAACCAACAGTACAACAGTATATATACATACATACATATACATGTGTGTGCATGTGTGTGTGTGTATGTGTCTGTATGTCTGTGTGTGTGTATGCGTGTGTATATATACATAAAATATATGAAAGGGGATTTATTGTGGAAATACATGTTATATATATTATTGTATACAACAAAATACAACAAATATATAACAAAATATATGGGCTATATATATATATATATTGTGTGTATATATATATAAGAGGATTTATTGTGGGAATTGGTTCATGTGATTATGAAGGCTGAGAAGGCCCATGACATGCCACCTGTAAGCTGGAGAATCAGGTAAGTGAGTAGGGTGGCTCAAGCCCCAGTCTGAGGGCCTGAGAACCAGGGGAGTTGATGGTACAAATCCCAGAGCCAAAGGCAAAGGAACTTGAAGTTTTTATTTCTAAGGGCCAATAGAGAAGGAGAAGATTGGTGACCCAACTCCAGGAGACAGAGAAAAGATTGGTGACCCAACTCGAGGGGAGACAGAGAGAGACAGAGAGACAGAGAGAGAGAGCAAATTTGTCCATCCTTCCCCTTTTTGTCCTACCCAGGCCCTCAGTGGATTGTATGGTGCCTGCCTAGATTAGGTGAGGGCAGATTTTCCTTAATTACTCAGTCCACTGATTCAAATGCCAATCTTTTTTGGAAACACCCCCACATATATACCCAGAAATAATGCTTTAATAACTATCTGGCTACCCCTTAATCCAATCAAGTTGACATCTAAAATTAACCAGCACATGTGATAAATTAAACATGGTTCAATGGCTCCTTTTGGCAGATGTAGTCTTGTTATCTTGACTTTGAATCTGACCTTATGAACCAATAAACTATGGCAGACACAAAAGTAGGTTGTTAAGCAGTATCACGGTTTATGCCTTGGTCTCTTACAATGTTGCAATGCTCAACAGTATGTTAAAAGTCACTATATAAGAACTGCAGTTACCCCAGGTCTACCAAGCTCTGAAAAGGCCCAAGCTAGCCAGTTGGGGGGTGTCCTGGGGGGAGAGAGAGAGAGAGAGAAATCCCAATGGCTCCAATTGTCCCAGATATTCTAGCTTAGGAGCCAGACATGTGAGCGAAGGAGTCATTTTAAACATTCAGGCCCCAGTGTATGTGACATGGAGAAGGACCAGGAAGTCCAACCAACAGTGAGAACAAAAGGCCCCAGATCTATGGCCCTAGTCAAATCATTGCAGCCATCTCCAAACATTTGACCCACTCCAGTGGAGGCTGCAGGCTTTGTAGAGAAGTCCTTGCTATGTCCTATCCAACTCCATGACCCCAAAAATCATGAGCTTAAATAAATCTTTGTGGCTTTAAGTCACTGAATTTTGGGGCAATATGAAGCGATAGAACCTGAACACTAACATGAAAATGAAAATTTATAAAAAGACAAAAATTAGAGGCAAATTGTATTTATACATTTATACATTCTCTCTATGCATAGAGAGCATTTTCTTCAATAATGTTTTCTTTTTCTTTAGGTTCCAGTTAGCAGTATAGCATCTATAGCATGATTTGATAGATGCTGATAAGTATCTCTCTAAAATTTCTCCACCAAAGCTGGAGATTCACTTTTAATTATTTTTGGTTAAATTTTGTTTGAAAGGAACACAAACATATTATTGGGAGGAGTAACACGTTAAGCTATTATTTGTCATTAATATCTAGGAAAAAATAGCAAGCGAGGGTTTCAGACTAGGCTGGCCTTCAGTAAGCTGGAAACAGACTGTTCTTCTAATCTTGTCCCTCAAAATGTTATCTTCAGATCGTCAACATCAGCATCGCGATGAAGCTTGTTAGAAATGCAGAATCAGACAGTATCTAAAACCCTGCAGTTGAGTCAAGCCTGCAGTTTAACATGATCCTAGATGATTCCAGTTCAAGTTAAATTTGATGACACTAAGGCAGTGGTTCTCAAATTTTGGTCCATATAAAAATCATCAGGAGGGCTTATTAAAATGTGGACTGCTGACCTCCACCTCCAGGGTGTCTGATTCGGTAGGTCTGGAGTGAGGCAAAAGAATCTGCACTTCTAACAGGTTCTCAGGTGATACTGATGCTACTGGTCTAGGGACTACATCTTGAGAATAACTGCTCTACGGCACACAGCAGGCTATTCTGGGGAAGGCAGGCTGTAAGAAACTCAGAATCTTGGGCTGCACTCCAGATCTACTGAATTGGTCATTAACCTGTCCAAGACTTTGGGGTGCCTTTCCATTCATTCAAGGATACCTTTCGTCCTTTAGGAATATTTTAAAGTTTACTTCACATAAGTTTTACATGTTCCTTGTAAACTCTATTTGTAGGTGTTTTCTTTGTTCCTATTGTAAATGGTTCCTTTTTTCCACTCTATCTTTCTAAGTGATTGTTATCTGAGTATGTGAAAAGCTATTGTCTTATGCTTATTAATTTTATCTCTCTACTAATTATTTTATTGTTTATAGGGCTTTTCAGAATTTGAAAGTAAACATTTTGCAACCTCTGATGACATAATCGATCTAGACAATAAATAATGAATTCTAAACTATTAGGTGAAAGCAGAATGGGGTCAGACCTATGCAATTTGAAGCCACTCATCCATATTAGCATCACTAAAAATCAAACCAGATATTATGTGCCTTAGGAGGCAAGGCAAGAACAAGTACATAGTACCACCTGTGAAATATTGTTTCCTAAAAAGCTAAACCTAATCAAGTATTTAGACATTACTGCTAGTTTATAAGAAATGTGAGTAACAGAAAACAAGGCAATTAGCCCCACAAGAAAACAACCAGGTACATCTAGATACAGAACATTCCATTTTATAGATGACTCAGTTTCCCCACAGATTAACAGTATTAAAAAAGAAGAATAAGGGAGATATAAGTGACTTAATAACCAGATATGCTGTATAGATCTTATTTGTATCCTGTTTCAAAACAACCAACTGTAACAAGATATCTGAGATATTTAGGAAAATATGAATATTAGATGATTTTTAGAGAATTATTAATTTTGCTATGTGTGATAGTGGTGTGCTGGTTTATGTTTTTTAAAAAGTTCTTCAGTTAGAGATATATATTTAAATATTTATATGTGAACTGCCATGATGTTTAGAAGTTTTTTAAAAATACTTTAGAAAAAAGAAAGTTTAAGGAAAAAGCTGAAAGATGAAACAAGATTGGCAAAATATGGAAACTTTTGAAACTGGATGGCAGGTACATGGAATTCATTACATTATTCTCTTTACATTTGTATATGTTTGAAAAATTTCATAAGGTACACAACAAAATTAATGAAATCAGTTATTTTGCTAAAGTTTCCTCAATCACCTCCTGCTTGGCTGCAGTTTACCTTCTAGTATCATTCTTAGCAAAGGCTCATAGGAATGCTATTCCCTGAATTCTTCCATATTCAGCCTGTTGGCCTGTTCTCTAATTGAAGGACAGCTTGTCTGCTTCATACTTTCTCTATGTGAGTGTATTGTAAGCGTTACTTCATTGTCTTTTGTCATTGAATATTGCTGAGGTGCCACACCCTGATGTCTGATGCCATCTTTATTTCTTCTTTATTACTAACATGATATTTTATCCTATATTCTCATTGGTTTCTTTATCTTTCATGTCCAAAGATGTTAAATAGGCCTTCAGGTAGGTCTTTTTGGAACAATTTTTCCCGCTACAAGTTTACTCTTTCATTCTGGAGAATCATTTTCTTATATTTCAATAAAAGCATTGGAAAATTTTCAACTTATTTTCCTTTCTGTGCTATATCATTTTCAAGAAACTATATTGTTTTGAATTTAAAACTAAACCACTCCTATGTTACTACTGGAATTTCATGAATTTAATTTTAAAAACTAAGTTAACTTGAAGTCTTGGCTCTTGTTTCATCTAAGTTTCACAAACATACTGGGAAGGAGGTATTACCTTTTCTATGTTTATAAATAATGCTAGAGTCCAAAAAGGCTAAGGTGGTTAAGCCATTGTTAAGTTATTGAACATCAGTTTGGACCTACATTTGTCTACTCCTAATTTCCATCAGACAAATTCTGACTCATTTTCGTATATTCTTGATTGTTCATATAACTTTTGAAAGCGTGTTCCCTCATTTGTAAAATGAGGATGTTGAATTCGTACATCTCAAAGTCTCTTCCAACTCTGTTGTCCTAAATCTTACAGTCAGTAGTGTGTGAATTCCCAGTCCATTGGGTTCTTAGTGTCCTCTTGGGAATAGAGGTCTATCTCCAAGTTTCCTGGCCTCCGTCTGGGCCCCTGGATTCTTTCCCATCCTGAACAGCTTTTCACCTTGGGTTTCTAAATACTTAGGATAGTTATACTCAAACTATGCTTCTACTGTATCACTGAAGTAAACTTTCCATTTTATTTTTTAAAAATTTCCTTAGATAAAAATGACAATTGATACAGAAGGAATTTTTGGCAGTGGAAAGTTTATAAAAGATTTCAAATAGTCCCCAAACTTTAATTTTTATATATTTCAGAGTGCACCTTTCTTTCTGTCTGGCCAGCTATCTTTTTATAATTTCAGGTTTCCTGAACCTATGGCTACACCAATTCCAGAGACAAATCTTCACAAGTTTTAAATTGCAATGAAAACTGAGATTAAAATGGGAAAATGAATTAATTACTTCACCTAATCACATTCACTGGGTCATTTCAAGAAATAGGATTAAGTCAGCAAAATAAGAGCTCGTGATATTGAGTAACTTTGCTTAAGAACGGTACCTTAAGATATATGCATTCTTTGGCAGTTTATAACCTATAAAATGGTGACTAGTTGCATTGTAAAAACATTCTGTGCCTATATTTTATCATAAAGACATGTGCTTCTGCAATCATAATAATTTCTGATAGTTTCAACAGAACACAATTATTTCTCCCAGGGGTTTCATTGGTATTTGTGTCATGGAGGAAGCACGAGGGATAGTAATCAGTGTTTTAAGAAGGGTTACTTCCTTAAACAGTTGGCTAACTGTGAATGGGTTTCACCGACCCTATGCATGAAGTCAAGCAATTAAAGAAATATATGCTTACAAACTGGTCAATTTCCATCTTCTTTTGAGAAATGTCCTCAAAAACACGGCCTCCTTCCCTACCTCTTTCCCTACAGACAAATTTGTTGTTCCAACTAAAGGTGAGATGGACTTTGTTTCAATCAAAACTGTTCCACTTTTATCATATCTCTCTAGTGTTTTCCACTTTTTTTCCAAATGGACTTTTATTTATTTGAAGCATGTAAAAGACATAAAATAAGAGGTAACTAGGGGAAGAATTTGGATGGAGGGTCTGGAGGAGTGGCAGCCTTAACATGCAGCCTCACTTCTATAGGAATCACCCTAGAGTTCCATAGAACACAGTTAGGGAACTCTTCTTCTAAACAGTGGAGGCCCGTTAGGATCACTCGGAGAGCATTTAAAAAGTTCTAATGCCTGTGCCTTATTCCCAGAGACCACAATTTAATGGGTCAAAAGTAAGTTCTGAACGTCAGGATTTTTTGGAAAGCTCCAGGGGATTCTATGTAGGAGCTAGAATTGATAACCCTTGCCCTGGAGTATCACTGAGAGGTCAGTGCAAGTCTGAACCAAATCTTACTTCTGACACAAACTCAACATCACACCAGGGAGCGATGGCCTGGAATTTGGTGTTCCTGATGTGTCTCTGAATCCTCAGATCCAGACAGGTCTTGCTTTAGGGTTTTGTTTCCCAGGGTATTTACTTCATGGTTTTCTTTTCTTAATAAAGAATTTTATTGTAAATAGTTATATTGATAAAATGTTCCCAAAGCTATTGCTATTTTCAACCCACTTAGGTTTGTTTTAAAGGAGTTAAGAATATGCCACCCCAAAATAGTGCCACGTTGACATATAGACTCATTATTTTGAGTTAAAGGGGCTTGAAAAGCAGCAGTCACAAGATTGCTGTGACCTTCCTGCTGTTTCTTAAAGGCAGGAGAAGAAATTCCCGTGTGAAGGATATCTTCCCTATACTAGAAAGAAAACAACACTCTTATCATCAAGGAGGGGCAAGTGAAGCTGAGAGGATTCTGTACATATTTTATTAAAATAATTATTTTCTTCTTGCCTCCCCAAATAATTTAGTTGCCTTTTCGCAAATTACTATTCTTTGTCCAATTCAGTAGGTAATTGTTCAACTCCTTGGGCCTCCGTTTCTTTATTAAAGATTCCCATGCTATGTATTAAGTAAATGTGTATGCTTTTTTTCTGTTGATCTGTCTCCTGTCAATTTAATTCTCAGGATAACTTTACAAAAAAATCCTAAGAGGATAGAGGTGAAGTTTTACCTTCCCTACAGTTTCATGAGTCAGCTTCACATGAGTTTCATCCAAATAACTTAAACAGCAGAAATAAAACCAATAATCTTCAATGCAAAGGCAGGGCAGCCTAGATATTCATGTGCTGGGATACTTGGAAGATTCAAAACTTCTCCCCTAGAAGGGAGAGCATTTGGACAAATGCCTAATGCATGCAGGGCTTAAAACCTAGATGGCAGGTTGATAGGTGCAACAAACCACCATGACACATGTATACCTATGTAAAAATCTGCGCGTTGTGCACATGTATCCCAGAACATAAAGTTTAAAAAAACTTCTCCCTTAGAGCATTTTTAGTAATAGAGCAAAAATGACATCTACGTGCAGCCAGATTTCTCATAAGTCCTGATTATGAACAAAAATGGAAGATGGACATTCATAAGGGAAGTGAGAGGCAGTGCTAAGTTATTTAGTGACTTGTAGAATTAGTAAGAATCAAGCCCTAAGAGATTCTTCTGTGACTAAAGAAAAAGTAATATTATGCAAATGCAGTCATAATAAAAGTTTAAGGGTAATTCCCTTGCAGGTGCTTTGCCTTCATGTTGGAACTCTGCCATAACGGTGGATGTGGCCTTCTGGGTTTGATCCAATCAGTCTCAAAATCCGCAGAGCTTGTGGCTGTACACATATGCTTTTCCACAAAAGAAAATTTCCTACATTTTTCCTCTTTCACCCCTCCCAGAGGTACAAAACAGAATAGAACAAATGTGTGAGTGATTATATAAGGCAGTTCTTGCCTACTCAGTGGGGAGAAACAAGCCTAAGTGGTTATGCTTGTTTAAACAAGTATCATATTTTTAATAATCTCTCTGCCATATTTCTGGCCCAAATTGTAAGACGTCTTAAAATAATTTATAAATTGCTTTGCTTTTGCTATGAATATTCATCATTTTTTAAATATTGAGAATTTTATTACCACAAAGAATTTGTCTTTCCTTTTAATTGATTTCCGCTCCCTTCTCTATTCAAAACTGCTACTAAATAGGAAAACGGTCTGACATTCAGCTCACTGTGATGCCAGCCTTCTCTGGAATGTTGTGTTGTGTTGGGCTGTGACTTCCATGGAATTCAATTCCTGTTTACCAAGGGCTCCCACTTATTTTATTTTAATATAGTATGTTGAAAAGAGTGGAAAAAAGAAAAGCAATTCAATAGGCTCTTACAACTAGGTTTTGAGTTAGCCTTTGAAAAACAGTAAGAGCAAAGAAAGATTTTATATCTAGGCTTATCTGATGAGCTTCCTTTGTTGTTGTTGTTGTTGTTGTTGTTGTTGAGGGATTAAAGGGATGAGTAATCTTAGCAAAATGTTGAGAATGAGGCATATACGGTGCTTTAACCCTTGGGTCCTCCCTTGCCTACACTGTGCTAGAACTGCTCTCTCTGACCAGGTCTCCTGTTTCTACCTGGTTGGTTGTGAACCTGCATTCTCCACATTTGTCCCGACTCTTCAGGTTAATAACTGAGCCTCTCACTTGTCTTTGCTGTACCCCTTCAGCTCTGTGCATTGTAAGGAATGCCTGGGTTGCAAATCTTACTAGACCCTGGGGATTCTGTTCTGTTCCAATACATGGGTTTCCTCCTTCAATCTTTTGGCTGGGGTGGGAGGCAAAAAAGCATGTACAATAACAGCTAATTTCTCAAGTATCTATTTACCTGTTATTCTAAGATAAGACAGTGGCGAGATATCAAAAAATTTTAGCATCTTTGAAACGAACAGAGTCACAACTGTTGGCTGTCTGATGGAAGTTAATATGGGGTAACCTCCATGCACCCTCCTGCTTCCCAGGATTCCCTTAGGGATTTCCTGTCATGTTGCTTTTGGTAGACAAAGCACTGTGTTGCTCGAGGTAAAGTAGATTGGAGCTGAGTGGAAGTTGTCCACCGCTTGTATCTGCCTTCAGTATCTATGTGGAGAGCACAGAACCCCCTCTCCATGTCTTGCGAGGCAGAAGTTACATGTCAGCTGGTGAGGTTAACAGGTAGGCAGTTGCCGTGATGTGCCTTCAGCCCTCATGAGGTGAATGCAGCATGAATGAGTCACTCTTTGAGAGGACCATGAGCAAAAATCAGTCTCCACAATATCAGTGAGAGATTTTAACCAAGTGAAGGGCAGAGATTGTATGAAAATAAACAGGTCCTAAGTCTTTTATTTTATGGCCCCCAGGCTGCATTTCTGAGCCTATACCTTAAAGTAAGTTGTTGTGTGTAAGAGGAGTATTGAGGAATGGAAAGCAACTCTAAAACTGAGGTGTAAATATTCATCCTAGTAAAAGAAAGAACATTCAGAGGACAGGAAAAAAATGTCTCCCCATTTTGTGCACAGCATTATGATGGCAGCAAAATTCAAGTGTTGTGCATTGTACTGGGTGTGTTACATCTAGACTTAGACCCAGAATTGTGAAATATGGTAACTTTTAGAGAAGTATTTGTTTTTAAGATACATGTTATTTAGAAAATTAAGGAAGCCAAATATAATCAGAAAAAAAAGAAAGCAAAGTAAGTAAAATACAGAAGCATAAGGAAATCCACCCCCTCCCACCCCTTTTTTAAGAGAAAGGTAAAAACAGCCTAAGATATCTTGCTGTCTCTCACTTGAATGCCCTGGTTTAAGTTCATTTTATCTGGGCACTTTTCCTCTTCACATTAAAAATCAGATTATCTCTCGTAACATTCTTTGAAAAAAGAAAATACACAGAATGTCAAGAGAAATGACTGAAAAAGACTTAGAAAAAAGAGTAACAAAAGAAAAAGCCCCACAGGATTAGATGACCAGAGCAAACTTCTGTAATTCATTCCTTTTTAAGAAGTTCAAAGGGAAACCTAATACTATCTATTGTAGCACAACATCATTTTTCTTAGGAGAATTTGGTTATCTCCCTTCTACCAAAGCGTTCCTCTGAGCTCACTGTCCTGAGTAACGTTAGCCCCACTCTTGCTAATGGTCTAAAATATTTACTTTGCATTAACAATGTGCTTTCACTTGACTGCTTCCAAGAGCAGAGGCATTTCATTTTGAAGCGTTTGCTTTCTTTGTTATTATCTGCAAATGTATAACAAAGACAGTTTTTTCTACTTCAATACCTTATAGTTAGCATACTAAATGGAGTCTGCAACACTAGTTATTTGCCCCAAATTCTAGCTCTGAAACAAAGAAAAACAAACACCAGCATCAGTAAGATAAATATTGTGAGCAGAAGATTCATAGATAAAGTGAGACTCATACACACACACACACACACACACACACACACACACATCTGTTACTAACTTCCTGGACAAGAAGAACAAGATATTTATCAATTACTTTGTCCTGTTTTGGAAAATCTTGGAATGTTTTTCATACCCAGATTCCCTTCCTGAGGGGCTCCCTGTGATTGCCAGGTTCTGTCTAATTATCCCGCCATTCTGGCCACAGTTAATGGATTAGGGTGGGCATTTTGAGCCTGGACAGTCAGTTCACAGTTTGGCTAGGGACCTGGAAGTGAGCTAGCACGAAACTCTACCTAACACAGGGCTAGCGATTGGCTGGACAGGTTAAAGACTCTCTTTTGGGGACTTTAAATATGAAACACATAGAGAAAGTCACAGTTTGAGTGATTGGGCAGAATGCAAATGACACCCAGAGAAAAAAGAGTAAGCAGAAGCCATGAGGCAACAAAACTGTGAAACACCAGAAGCAATGAGGTGCAGAGAAGGAAAAGAAAAATGGAAAGATATTATTAGGTAATTATAAGAGCAGAACAAGCAGAGAAGGTTTGAGTCACGAAAATGGCACAGGACTGAAGTAGAGAACCACAAAGGCTTGCTGCTGAGGGTTCAAGATAGACTAAAACTGGAAGGATTTTCCAATTTTTGTTCTTTCATGGGGTCTGATTATTGTGTCCCAGAATATCTCTACAATAAACCCTAAAGATCTGACATAAACCAAATGCTGGTAACCTAAAGGAGTCTACCTAAAACAATTTGGTTCCATGATGAATTTTAGGATAATTTTCAAGCATTTTCTGTAATAATATGTATGTAATAATTTGATTACCGACTTAATATCTTCATTTGAAATCACAATTGACCTCAGAGTTGCAGAATGAATATCTCTCTTCTGAAACATACTACACTCATATAATAAATAATAATGGAAAAACAATAATAAATATATAATTTAATACAATTACAATTTATTTATATTTGATTTATATTTAATTTTAAAATACAATATTATAAACAATATTAGAAAAAACAAATGTTTCAATAAAATTATCAAGTTGAGTTCACTATCATTATTTAATAAGAATCAGTTATTTTCCTGTTCAGGATCCTATCGCAGTTTAAATCTTGTTGTTGTGGATTTGTTATTGTGAACAACCATGTACTTTTAGAGTGCTAATTTTGAGTGTAATGAATATTGCTTGAAATAAGAGGGCAGCTTCTGCATGTGGTGTTAGTATCCAGCAGACAGAGTAGGAGTCTTTCATTTAGAGACAAATGTGGACCACTGCCCTCTTCTGGACAGACTAGGAGGAGCAACAGAGTGTAGATGAGGGAAAAGTTCTTCAAATATTTTCTAAGTTCACTTCAACAGTATTTAATAAATGTCAACAGGTGTGGATTTACCGGGTGAACCAAATCCCAAAAATGCTATAAATGATCCCTCCTTTGGAAAAACTTACAGATCTGCTGGGGAAATGAAATTGTAAATGAAAGATAACTTCACTGGTTAATACAATAAAGAATCAAATTTAAAAATTTTACTAGTATTATCATAACTTTGGGAAACTGTATTACTTCCATTTTTGTGAAACATCTTTGCTTTCTTTAGATGGAGACTGGAACTATGTACAAAATATGCTGGTCAACAGCAAATCGTTGGAAGATCAACAGGCACAAAACACGATAAAACTGAATTTCACGAACTGATTAAAACATTAAGCTAAAATGCAGACTTACATTGCTCTGCTTTCATAATAAAGATAGTTTAAGTAAGGTTAATCATGGGTTCCCTTACCTGTGCAAGGTTGCTCTGTCATTTTTGCTTACTTAACACTACAACTCTTGCCTCATGTAATGCAAACTAATTATCTACCTTTGGCACAGAAAGATCTAATGAACATTTCAGAAAGTGAACCTGGTTAATTTAAAGCCTATGAGACCCACTGGCAGGCTTTAAGTCTAAGCCCCCAGCTACATCTTCCACTGGGTGGTAGCTTAAGGGCCAGTCTGCCATTTACCCTTGAATATCACCACCTTGGGCTTCCGGGGAAGAAAGTACAAATTATTGGCAGGTGATATTCCGGAGTTCTTGACCACAGTGTCATTTAACAGTACTTCCAACAGTAATCAAATAGAGACAGTAGATTTATAGTCATTGGAGGGATTGAGAAAGGGAACATAGATATGGTTGTAGAAGTTGAAGAAATTTATAGGAAAAAAGAGGTAGTGGTTGTATTTAACAAATTTCACAGTATTTAACAAAAAGTCTTTATTTCAGAAGAATAGTTTGCACACTGAAAATTGTGCTCTTCAACCTATTTTGTGTCTTCAGTGGCAGGAAGTTGACACCACTCTAGCAATAAAAGCAGGTGGCTTCCTTTGCCATCTCTTCCTTCCACCAGACAGCTAGAGTTGCACTGAGTGGCCAGATTCATCCCAGCGTGGGAGAGCAGGTGGAATTAGGGTCAAACACGAGGCCACCAAAATTTAAGATGGCCATAGAAATATAAGTAACAATCAGGATGGCTCATGGCTTCTGTGCTGGTTGTCAGATTATTGCCTCTCAGCTTAAAACCTACCCTTCACTGCCCTGCTTGTAATGCTAGAGCTCCATCGTACAGACATTTCTGCTTGGCCAGAAGAAGGTGTTGCAGCGACACTGCAGGAAGAAGGGGCTTTTCTTCTGTCTCTAGCGTGCCTTTTGTTGGCTTGCTCCTGCTTAAGACGTGGAACTCTGTCTAAAAATGATTCCTCCTTTGGGTGCTCATTCTCACCCCTAAATTCTATACTGTGGTTTTTTTCCCACTTTCTCAGTAACTCATCCCCTATAACTAGCTCTTAATGTTTTCTACTCAACCTTTCATTTGGAAACAATTGTGTGATTCCCGTCTCCTGACTGAACCCTCTCTGGCTCACCTTCCAAGCTGTGGGACTCCCCTCTGAAAATGTCTAATAAAATCAGATCGGGATATCCTTGTTGAAGTGTCAAATCAGTGCTTCTGAGCACATATCTGTATTGGAGATTGGAAATCATAGCCCTCGTGCTGTCTCCATTCTAAAGTGGCTCAGGAGTTTTGGCTTGAAATGTTTTCATTCGTCCCATAGATTCAGTCATAGCAGTCTTGTGCATTCAGATCAGAAGCAGAAAAAAACCATATGACTAGCACGATTTGCTGAAATTTTTCTGCATACACTCAACTCTAATCTCAAATGGACCATTTTATTGAAATAAAAATGATTCATCCACTGGGAAAAAAATTCCCTCTGCTATTTTGTTTTCTCTCTGGATTATGTGCTTAAATCTTTTGCCCTAGAGTTTACGCTTACAAAATTCACCACTTAGATTTACTTCCTTGCTTTAGGCACCCTCATTCATATTGCTTCCTATGACCATTTCCTTGATTTTTTTATTACTTATCCCCCAAAATCACTGCTCACATTATTTAATTAAGGTAAAATTTCAATTTATACTATAAAAGGAAAAGATCTCTTCTTTTGCTTTCCAGAATTTCCAACAAGCACAGTACATTAGATGCTGATTTTTTTAACCTAAAAATCAGGGTTTCAAGTTTTTTAAGTCTTTTTATGCTGTGTTTAAAATCCCCTCTTACAGTGAAAACAAAGTAATGTGATATTTACACTGAAAAATGATAAATTCCCCCACGTCCCTCAGAGTAATCATCATATTGACATGGACCTGAGAGCAAAAAGCTTCCCCAACTTTGACAAACATAATTTGTGCAAGGCCAAGCAGTAATAAACACTGCCAGTAACTGGAAGGTATAGATGCTTTGCAGGAGGCTTTGGCAGCTACATTCACCACACTCAGCTATTTATGATTATAATTCAATGTGCAGATGGTAGCTAGTGAAAGTAATACCCGAAATTAAGGAGAATGACAGCTGAAAGAGGTCTCTTCTGACAAATATGGAAACTGAAGTTTGGACAGCCTAAGCAACTTGCTCAGAGTCACACAGTGGGAATGTAAATCAGCAGGATGTGGACTCTTCCTTTTTAATCTCCACTACATTGGACATGGTTAGGCCAGTGCTCATCTACTGATGAGGATCGCAGCTCCTAGTGTCCAAATTACTTTCAAAAGGCAACATGATTATAGTTATTGTCAAACCTAGCCTTTGTAATCATCTTGATTTAAATGATCAAGTTTATCTCTAATTAGCTTTTCCTAATATCAAAACTATTTTATCATAAATGTGTTTGGAAACCCTAAAATATATTTTGTATAACTAAGGAAGTTTTTGGTTCTTTGACCAGAGACAGGTGCAATTGCACTTTCTGCTTTCCCTTATAATAAACATAAAGACATACAGGTGTGTAAGTAAGTTAAATTATCTAGTATTTCATTACTACAACTAAAATCAGCTATGGTAATTCTACTGCATATTACACATTTTCATTTAGACCAACTACAAAATTTTTCTCAGAACAATTATCATAGTAGAAAAAAATCTTTAAAGATACATTTTAAACAATTAGTTCGTGGAGAAAACACTAGAATAAGGTCAGAAGAATTAAATTCTAAGCTGGGTTTTCTTACTGTGTCCGTGGTGATAGCATATAAGTCTCAATTATACTATCAGTAAAATGGGGCTAATGACAGATGATAGATGTTCTTTTTATTTTACAAGGTTCTTATAAGGGAAATACAGGCAATAGGTGGGAGTTACTTTGAAATTTTATAAAGAAAACATCAATGCTATTAAAGTTTTTCAATATCGTGTTATAATGCTGCTGACTTATTAATTTTCAAAATAAATGTCTTATTTAATATTTGTAGTTATACTTTGAAGTAACCACCGCAAAAAGTTGTTGTATACGATAAAATTCTGTTTTAAAAATGGATGCATTTTAATGCTGTAGGAACTAGACTTTATATTTAGCTTGGCATCTTCTTTTTATATAAAATGCAAGGCCAACTAAAGATTTTTGCCTTCAATGATTTGGCCCTTGTCATGGGATTTCTTTTCAGACCACTAGATGGCGCAACTAAAGGTCTACTACACGTTAAAAGACATCGTCAGAGGCCTAATGACAGACCGATCTCCTCTTTGAAGAAAAAAAACAAGTGAGGAAAACAAGAGAGAGGAATGTTATGAACACCTGAAGTTACACAGTCCTTCCCTCGCAAAGGCGGAGGCGTGCAGAGTGCAGCGTTAAGTTCAGGAAACCTGTTCCTACATGCAGTCTTTTTACTAACTCAGAGGCAGGGATGACTTCTTCTGTCTGTGCATAGGTTTCTTCATCTAGTCAATTCTCTTTAAATGCATTCCTTCTCTCTCTTTCCTTCCCTGGAGACAGGACAGAGATCATGAGTTCTATGGCTGCCATGGTCTCTAGCTGCTCAGTACTTGAGAAGGATGATAATGGTGTTGGGTAGAAGTGTGTGGTCTGAGAGGGCAGCCAAACAAATTTTACAGCCATTAGGTTCTGTTCCTGACTCTGCCATGCTCTGGGAGCAGCATGTGACTACAGTAAACTTCTGAACTTGGCCTAGTTCTCTGTAAGACTGTATCATTTGACATCTGCCTCCTCTGAGGAGTGTTTACAAGGATTAATGAGATAATGCTGCCAACAGGCCCGACGTTTGAATGAAAGCTGCTAATTATTAACAAAGCCTCAGTGGGCAGGTCCATAACTGAAGTCTGACCTTTCATCTTTGTCAAAATGCTCCTTAAATGGGTGACATTATTGCTACAAGTAAAGGAACATTTTGCTGGAGAGGTAAAAATGATTAAGAGGAAGGACACCAGGCCTTTGAAGGAAGGTGCAAAGAGCAGGGACAACTGTCCTACACTAGAGAAGGGTGAAGGTGATGAATATTCTCCTCATTGCCAAGAAAGAATCTTGCATAGGAGTGGAAGTGGATCTTTTTCATGTTCACTGAGGACAGAAGACACAGGAAGGAATTCATCAGAATGGTTGAAAAGACATGAAAAGCTTAGAGAAGGGATATTTGGAAAGCAGACGTTGTACATGTTTCTAATAGGGGAGAATCAAACAGACTTGTTTCTAACTTGCTGAAAATTGTGTACCATTAGGAGGTCAAATTTCATTAGAAGCTTCTTTACTGTTTTAAAGACAGAATATGATTTTTGAATATAATTTCTAAATGGGGAACATTCTGGATTTTCTTCATGGGTCTCTTCTTGCTGAGATACGAATTCATTTTCTTTCTTATGCTCTCCATAGAACATTTCTTACTCGATTCCTCTTCATCTTTTCTTTTTTAATCTGGAGCATTGAAAGAACTCTTGTTCTATTTCCACGTATTGAAGACTTCATTGTCAGGTAAAGCGAGGAGTTCCTCAAGGAAGGGACTTGAGGAGCCCTTGAATGTGTTGGGCAAAGTGAGGAGCATTCCCAGGCTACCTCTTGGAAAAGAAAAGCAACTTCCCAAGGGGCCTGAACAAAAGACTGCTTTGATTCCTTCTTCCTCCTTCCTCCTCTCTTCCCTTCATCTTTTCTTTTCTTTCAACTAATTTTTATTGAGTATCTACCCGGTAAGAAGGCCTACATTACGCCCCACATAAACATGTACTTCCTATTGGCATATTTAATTTGACTTTCAGCTCTGTAATTTTCCTGTGGCTAATAGAGAAATATCCTGATTGAGGACCACAGGTAACAAGAAAGTTTTACATGAGACTTCTCAGACATCTCTGGGAAGGATTCATATGGGATATTTGTTAGCAGCTATTTTGAACTTAATGACACTAATTTTTAAAAGTTATCGTTTTTTTCCTACTAGAGAAGCCTTGTTCCTTTATGTTCCTTTAATTAAAGTGAATATGTGGAATTATCTCTTCTGAGTTCCTTCAGAAGCTTTGCAGTGATTTGGATGGTGCCCTCAGCGCCAAGAATAGACAGTAAGAAAGAACCAGAGAATCCTCCCATTACACTGCACTATTCTTAGTGGATCAGCCAATATTTTCTGGGCCAAGGGCATTTACAGTTTGAGCATATTTCAGATGATCTCTGACCCTACATCATGTGACAGAATGTAATTCCAGATTCTCAGCAATAAGGTTGTATATGCCTCCACTTCCAGTTGGTTACTGCTCTTTTTTCAACAGATTTTTTTTTCATCCTGTTAATCATCTTCTTATATAAATAAGTGAATACATTAATAAATGGAAAAAGATGTGTACCATACACATACAAACATATCCAGAGGAATAAAATTTTTGCTAGTTGTGCTAACATATCTTTAGAATTAAGTCTTTAAATCGCCCTTGAAATTATTTTCTTCAAACGTTCAAAGCCTAACAAACAACCTTAAACACATGAGTCAGGTTTTATTGTCCACATTCTATAAGTTTTCAGATTATTGGTCAATGTTCTACCGCCTTATGAGTTTGCAAGACAAAGTCTTAAATTTTTCTTTCTTTTTTTTTTTTTTTTTTTGAAACAAGGTCTCACTCTGTCACCCATGCTTGAGTGCAGTTGAATGATCTCGACTCACTATAACCTTCACCTCCCAGCCTCAAGTCATCCATCCCTCAGCTTCCTGACTATAGCTGTGCCACCATGCCCGGCTAATTTTTGTATCTTTTTGTAGAGATGGGATTTCACCATGTTGGCCAGGCTGGTCTTGATCTCCTGAGCTCAAGTAATTTGCCCACACTAAGCTAATGGGATGAATTTTGGCAAAGATCAAGAGGGAGTCATTCTCAAACCAATCTAATTATCCTCATTATAGAAAGACTGTCTCTTACTAATCAAAGAGCCTAGAAGGCTACCAATTAGAAATGCAACAAAACACAACCATCCACATTTATATATTACAAGTATTTACTTTCCATTAAAACAGCTGTTATTCTTGTAGTATTGCCCATATAATTAGTTTCATTAAAAAATGTTTTATTTTATTTTTCAAACTACTGTTTTGGGATCTTACTTATATTCTGACAATATAGAAAGGGACTTTTTCCCCAATCTGGTTAGTGGTGTGATAAACTCACTGTGCTAAGGTTGGAAGATACTTGGATAACAGTTTCGACCACATTATTCACTAGCCATGAAATAATACAAGTAATAATATCAGTAAATGGAAAAATCTTTCATTTGGATTGTATTTTTTAATGTAGAATTTTTTCCCACATATACTATGATTTACTGTTCATCATATTATTTCTGGAACTTAATTTTCTTATCTGGAAAATGGGGATGGTAACTCCAGTTTTGCCTACTTCAGAGGGTTACTGTGACAATGAAAGACAAAGAGTATGTAAAACTGCTTTTAGGCTCAGAAAGCATGATGGTATAGAATGACAGCCATTCATGCAAAAGTAACAACACTACATTAATAACCATAGGCCAAGACTTTTTAAATGCTGGCTGAAGATGCATTTTCCAGTTGAATTTCTAATAACAGTGAGCTAATCCTGGATAATTCCTAGTTCTCTTCTATATATCAGGGCTATGAAAGTTCTTAGAACAAATATATTTACAGGAAGTTCTATTTTTCTCTTGGGAAAATACTCTGGGAATGACTAAACAATATTCTCTGATACTACCAAAACCCATCTCCCTCCACGTGCTGAAAATGATCATAAAGAAACTGGTTTGGGGCATGCATGTTGTAAGGTTGCCCTATTGCACTCCCCTTTTGTTTACCTTCTGAAAATGCTTTTCCCACTAGAAGACATACACTCTACACTCTCCTGTGTCAGGAAAATCTATAGTTGCTTAAATGCATCTTTCAGTTCACAGTAGCTTTATCTCTGTGCTGAAATAAGATGCCTTTCAATTAGAATCTCCTTTCTCAGCACCTAACAATGAATGCAGATGGAACCTGTCCAATCTGAGCAGAAAAACCACCAAACTTAAAAATAATCAGAGATTTTCAAGACATATCGACAGAGCTAAAAACATAGTTACCTGGGCAATTATGTCTGTAATTTCTGAATAACTATGGCATCTTCCTACACAGGATCGAGCCAGAAAGTCTTCTACAAGCCGTGTTCCAATGCCGTAACCCCTGTGGATGAAGGAAAGAGTGTGGTCTGAAAATTCTAAGAAATTAGTGAAGTCTATCAGTTTTTAAGAAGGGATTTGTGTGTTTAGCACTTGTGCAAGAGAATCACAAATCAAACCAAATATGATGAGTCAAATGGCTTTTGGCCATGGGCTTCTTATTCGTCCCACAGACCACAGAAGCAGAGAGTAACACAACGAGGAAATATTAACTGATCTCCTACAAGCAGAATAGTCTGCCTAGAATCAAGACTGGCCCAAACTTGACAATGTAAATTAAAATTAAGGAAGGCTGGTGTCTGTAGCCTAATGTTTCTCAGTGGCAACTAATTTTTCTCATCATTAGCTATGATGGAAATCAAATGAGAGTCTAGCTAAAGTGTCTGCTACATGTGTGATACCCGGATGCTCGCTCTTCTCTTAGCATTGTTATCAGGGTAGAAGGGCAGGCATTTCCAGGATGAGCTCTGGAAGGAGGGGAAGAAAGGAGCAGAAAAAATTTTTGTTGTCAGTGAAAGTTTCGGCAACTTCAGACTCTGAAGTTTACTAAGAAAAAAAACCTCGTTTTTCATTCCAGGGAAACAAACTATGGGACTTGGGGGAAGGTATTGTGTTATCTCCACCCCAAGAAAATAGCTTTAGTAGTGCCTGAAGTACAATTTTGAGAACCTGCGATTGAAATGTGATTATACACACACTGAATATGTAACTAAGGTGACTGAGCACACACTTTCAACAAGATAAACTGAGAAACGACTAAAATTCCCAAAAGGATATAAAGAAAGGTCAAAGTCTCTGTCTTATAAGAACTTGCAATCTAGCTGAGAAAATGTGACCTTCAAGGTGGAAATCAAATGGAACGCTATTTTTGCCAAACCTCTATCACAAAATTGGTCTTTTAATTTTACAGCCACATGTACATAGACAAGTGAAACGATTTCCAGTGGAGCCACAAAACGCCCAATGAGACACCACAGTGTTCAGAGGCAATGATTACTCCAGAGGCTCTAAAAAGAGATGAAATCTTTGGTGACTAGGTGGTTGGAGGGAGACAGATTTGATGTGAGAGTGCTTATGAATTCAGTGAATCTTGTGAGATATCCTATTTATATTTCTGAGTAGATAGAAATATTCAGTTTAGCTTCCTTGACTTTAGAGAAAAATGGTTTATAATTTCAGCCAAGAAGCTCACACTGCAAAGACTTTTAACAATCAACATGTCTACTTTACAGAAATAGTTGTATCAGGATTAAAAAAGATTTCCAGTGTTTTCTAATTATCACTTTGCATATCCACAGCTCAGCAACTGGGAACAGTGGTCAGAAGCCAAAACGTTATGAGCTGTACTATATCTACACATACTGCTCTGGTCAAAGGGTATGTTTCTGCAAAGTAGATATTTTATAAATTAAAAATGTAAGAGGCTCTCAGCAGAAGCTAGAAATCTAAATGTGAATTTTTTTCTTAAGGAAAGATCTTTCTGCAGCTTCTCAAAAATTTATTCTTTAATATTTCATTCATGTTTGTTAAATGTATACTCAGTTAGCTAACCGAAGGTATTTTTTGAGTCAAATAAGTGAGCTTTTTTATTATTCACAGCTTTTTCACAACACAATGCAAGTTTAATATAAGTCAAATAAAATGAAGTAATTTCTGGAAATGCTGTCAGATGTTTAAGTGTGACCTTAGTGTAAAATAACCTTAACATTCCTCACAGCTATAGACAGTTCAGCTAACGAAGTGACCGAGAAATCTATAGGTGAACAGTTGGGCAGTTCTCTTCTTTGTGAATGCCCTTGACTAATTAAGTAGAAATGCCAAAAAGAAAAAAGAAAAAAGAAAAAGAAAAAGAAAAAAAAGGCATGTGTACAAAATAAATTAGAACTTTTTAAAAAGAAAAATAATATGCATACAGAAAGAAGAAAAATGAGAGTTTTTAAAAAAGATTTTCAATCTTTATGTTGTCTTTTTCTGTATTTCAACTGAAAATACAATGAACCCTTTTAAAAAGCTCTAAAATGTTAGGCTAAATTTCCCCTTCAATCTGCCTAGATAAATCTTCTAACCAGTACACATTTTCCAGTCTTTCCTCTGTTAGAGTCCTCTTCAGAGTTTATAATTAAGAAGTTCAAAAACCATTGACAGCTGTTTTATTGTTTGGCAATCATCTGATGATCACATAGTTATTCAGAGAAAATCAAAAGGTAGAATTTGTGCAGGAGGAATCGCCAATAATAAAGACAAAGAGACTGGGTCTCATTTAAAAAGGAAGAAGTGAGTTTTTCTACCTAATGTGTTTTTTAAGAAAAGCATGGTAAGGATTAAAAAACATTCAAACAATAAAAATGCTATCTCAAACAAAATAAACTCTCCCTTTAATTTATAATTCCCATTTTCTCCATCTTCCCCTTAGGAAACTACTATTATGAGTTCCTTGTATATCTTTCAATAGATGGTCTGTGCTTGTGTAAGCATATATTTATATTGGAAGGAGTTGTGTTAGAACAAAAGACTTCTGAAAAGAATAAAATTTGATGTTCCGTCATGTTGTTAATAGAACAATTTCAATTTTACCACATATTTTGCTTATAAGCAACTCTTAAGTCACTTAAGAAATGATTTCTAACTAAAGAGAAAACATCCCACACTTGATATTTGTAGGAAAAAATTCCTTCCTAGTTCTGACTAGGGCAATCAGGCAAGAGAAAGAAATCAAGGGTATCCAGTTAGGAAAAGAAGAAGTCAAATGGTCCCTGTTTGCAGATGACATGATTGTATATTTAGAAAACTCCATTGTCTCAGCCCAAAATCTCCTTAAGCTGATAAGCAACTTCAGCAAAATCTCAGGATACAAAATTAATGTGCAAAAATCACAAGCATTCTTATACACCAGTAACAGACAAACAGAGAGCCAAATCATGAATGAACTTCCATTCACAATTGCTTCAGAGAGAATAAAATACCTAGGAATCCAACTTACAAGGGATGTAAAGGACCTCTTCAAGGAGAACTACAAACCACTGCTCAGTGAAATAAAAGAGGACACTAACAAATGGAAGAACATACCATGCTCATGGATAGGAAGAATCAATATTGTGAAAATGGCCATACTGCCCAAAGTTATTTATAGATTCAATGCCATCCCCATCAAGCTACCAATGAGTTTCTTCACAGAATTGGAAAAAACAGCTTTAAAGTTCATATGGAACCAAAAAAGAGCCCGCATTGCCAAGACAATCCTAAGTCAAAAGAACAAAGCTGGAGGCATCACGCTACCTGACTTCAAACTATACTACAAGGCTAGAGTAACCAAAACAGCATGGTACTGGTACCAATGGAACAGAACAGAGTCCTCAGAAATAATACCACACATCTACAGCCATCTGATCTTTGACAAACCTGAGAGAAACAAGAAATGGGGAAAGGACTCCCTATTTAACAAATGGTGCTGGGGAAATTGGCTAGCCATAAGTAGAAAGCTGAAACTGGATCCTTTCCTTACTCCTTATATGAAAATTAATTCAAGATGGATTAGAGACTTAAATGTTAGACCTAATACCATAAAAACCCTAGAAGAAAACCTAGGTGCTACCATTCAGGACATAGGCATGGGCAAGGACTTCATGTCTAAAACACCAAAAGCAATGGCAGCAAAAGCCAAAATCGACAAATGGGATATGATTAAACTAAAGAGCTTCTGCACAGCAAAAGAAACTACCATCAGAGTGAACAGGCAACCTACAGAATGGGAGAAAATTTTTGCAATCTACTCATCTGACAAAGGGCTAATATCCAGAATCTACAAAGAACTCAAACAAATTTACAAGAAAAAAACAAACAACCCCATCAAAAAGTGGGCAAAGGATATGAACAGACATTTCTCAGAAGAAGACATTCATACAGCCAACAGACACATGAAAAAATGCTCATCATCACTCGCCATCAGAGAAATGCAAATCAAAACCACAATGAGATACCATCTCACACCAGTTAGAATGGCAATCATTAAAAAGTCAGGAAACAACAGGTGCTGGAGAGGATGTGGAGAAATAGGAACACTTTCACACTGTTGGTGGGATTGTAAACTAGTTCAACCATTATGGAAAACAGTATGGTGATTCCTCAAGGATCCAAATCTAGATGTACCATATGACCCAGCCATCCCACTACTGGGTATATACCCAAAGGATTATAAATCATGCTGCTATAAAGACACATGCACACGTATGTCTATTGTGGCACTATTCACAATAGCAAAGTCTTGGAATCAACCCAAATGTCCATCAGTGACAGACTGGATTAAGAAAATGTGGCACATATACACCATGGAATACTATGCAGCCATAAAAAAGGATGAGTTTGCGTCCTTTGTAGGGACATGGATGCAGCTGGAAACCATCATTCTTAGCAAATTATCATAAGAACAGAAAACCAAACACCGCATGTTCTCACTCATAGGTGGGAACTGAACAATGACATCACTTGGACTCGGGAAGGGGAACATCACACATCGGGGCCTATCATGGGGGGGGAGGGGGGAGGGATTGCATTGGGAGTTATACCTGATGTAAATGACGAGTTGATGGGTGCTGACGAGTTGATGGGTGCAGCACACCAACATGGCACAAGTATACATATGTAAGAAACCTGCACGTTATGCACATGTACCCTAGAACTTAAAGTATAATAATAAAAATAAAAATTTTTTTTAAAAATTCCTTCCTATTACTTTATTCTATCAACCCAAATGGCACTTGTAAGAAATTATGTTCAGCTTTCAGATGTGATTAATTGAGATAGAAGAACCGCTGGTGAAACGAAGCAAGGGAAGTCATCAGAGGCAGCAAGAATGCAGGTGATGTAAGAAACAACAGACATTCAATAAGAATGAAGGACTTCCACTTACATTTTATCTAAATATTGGTTCACATCTTCATCTTTCTCATAATCCTTACACAGCTGGGCAACCAGAGCTCCATAGGTAAGGACAAAGAGATCTTTATTCTGGAGAAAAAGGGGTAGTTTCTTGTTACAGGCAAGTTATGACAGTATACTACTGTATTTCTTTTTTTTTTTTTACAAAATCTGGTTTGAAGTAGCCTTAGAGGTCATCTGTACATTTTTTCCTTCCTCCTATTATTGCAACAACTCGCACTTTTGAAAACAAATTATATTCACATTTGGATACATTGATGTGGGGTGAGGGAGAGAGGGCTGTTAAATAAAATGAATTTCTCAGCATGAGAACATCCTTCTATGCATTTGCTTACATGATAACTTGCAATGTATTTTCATGGGGGACAGTTTTTTAAAAATACTAATTTCTAACATAAATTTCTGTTTTTCTAAAATATATGCCAACCATGTTTTCAGTTGGAAGGAAGAATTGGATAAGACTTCTCAGGAGTCTGCACAATCCCTAATGGCTCCCAGATCTGCCAAGGAGACCTTCAGGATAAACCCAAATGTAGCAGCAAATTTGTGAGTTTCTTTTCTTTTTACTTAGAGAAAAAAAGAGAAAGTGATATTTCCTTATAAATCTCCAAAATATGTCCCATTTTTAGAGTAAATTATAGATGAAAACTAAAGCTTAAGACAATTTAGGTTTGACTTAGGATTCTTCCAAGAACCTAATAATAAATCACAAGAAATGCCGGTAAATTATCAATGAAAAGTCTGCTCAACATATAAGAGCCACAGCAGAAGACAAAGTGCTGCCATGTACTAATGCTACAGCATAAAGATAAGCAAAGGTGAAGAAGAGAGAGAGAGAGAGAGAATGAGATTGTTGTAACTACCAGTAAAACGAAAGAATCTGAAAACAATAAAAGTAAAAAAAAAATTATACCCTACCTACATGCCATGGTCCCAACACTGTGTCCATTTATAATTAAGGCCAAACTGAAATAATGGAATTTCTTCTCTGCCCCTGATGGGTGGGCACTATTATATATTGAAACCTATTTTATTTCCAGCTGAATTTCTGGTTCAGTACCCATAAAGGCCAGCTTTCTCTATTCTGCTTCATGGCCAAGGACTGTACCTTGAACTGCCTGTTCAGTTGGGTCTCAAATCCATACCACAGATGCTAGGAAAGGTCAACATAAGTTTATCTTCATAGTTTTTAAACTAATAAAAATAATCATGTGAATATCTGAGAGAACATCATTAACTATTTCAGTAGGTTATGAATGTATCAGGATAAAAATACATTTTAACTGCGTTATAAAATCAAGTGATTTTGGTATAATATGAAGTATGTATCATTTATCTTTAGCACTTGAGAGTCCCACAGGAAAATAAATCAAGATACCAGAATGCCAGAGGAGGTATCCGCAGGCATTTCAAACTGAAGTATGCCAGTTAGTCACTACAATTCTAAACACCAAGTCTGAAATTACTTAATTATATCAAATGCCCATCAGTCTCCTGAAATAATTAACAGAATTTTAAAGTTAACAATGAGCTTTTGTATCTGTAGCTTCTGAATGGCTAAAACTAAGAGGGTATTAAAGAATGTTATTTAAAACTAATCTGCAAAAAAGTAAGGTTTATAAATAACTCTTAACCTGGAATATATAGAACGGATAATATTACATACCAAGTTACAACAAGACTAGGAAACATTTTTAAAGGCAATCCTTTTTTGATGACCTATTTCTATTCAGTTTTACACATAATCAACTATATATATACACACATATATATACCTATATACACATACATATATATATATAAATTCCTATTTCCTGAAGTATGAAATACAAAAAATTGCTAATATTTTCATATTTTCTGTCAGAGGCAAAAAAAATTGACACTCGTATGGATATAATTAGTCAGAAAAGAAGACCTTAAAGTCTGTATGAAGAATTGATTATTCTTTATGTGGGAGATAATCACAATTATTCCATTTATGATCCACCTCGCTGAAGCCCCTCTTTCCTCCACTAAAAATTCTTATAGCATCACTTTTTAAAATAAATCAGAAATCACTCAAGAAAACATTTTCTCTGAAGTAGAAAAAATCTCTTTGTAGAAAGATCTTACTATTTTATGGTATTCTGGTCTTCGGTGTGCAGGGCGAGACATAGCGCTTGATAGATGAAGAATGTGATCTTCAATTTATCTTCTTTTGTCTGTTTCTTAAAGGTATATTAGTCCAGGTCTTTTTGTTTTGTTTTTGTAAGCTCTTCCTTGCTTTGAGACAGGAGTGCTACTTCTGCACTCTACTGCTTTTGCTCTTTGCTGAACTGAAGAGGGAAAAAAACCATAACAACAGGATTTTCTTATAGCCACGTAACTTGCCACGGATCAAATAACTGCTTCATTTGTAAGGATGAATTGTAATCTAGAGCCATAAAAGCTGATAATGTGAAGTCAGACCTGAAGCACTGAGACACAAAAAATTCTTTAGCCCAAGGGAGTTCTAGAGTGGTGTTTTGTTCTCATGCCAAGACATTGTTTTAAAATCATAAACAGAAAACTTTGCAATCCAAGATAGATCTAAATGTTAGCATTATTCAGTCTTGGATTGATTGTTGTAAGAATTAGAGAGACAAGATCAGCAATCTGTAGGTGATAAATCCTGAGTTCAAACCTGATCCCTTAACTACACCAATGGTTATCACATTGTCCCCAAAACCATAGATCCCTATCTTGTGTGATTGCAGTATTCAAATATATCTGGTAACCTTTTTTTCTTTTCATTAGCAGCAATCAACAACATTAAGGAGTGATAGAACGGGCAATATTTTCTTACAAAACTGTTGTTCAAAATGGGTGCTCTACAGTATAATAAAGTATAATGATCTGGTAGACAAAGTAAGCCCTTAGCTTTCTCTTGAGAGTTCTGGAGATGTTAGCTATTGAAGGCTCTCTTTATTTATGCAGAAATACTTAAAGTTCAAATAAAAAATCCTTTCACCTTGACAACTGCAGGGTGCAGAGGAAGATCAAAATCTTTCCAGAAACAGAAGCGGAAAATTCAGTTTAGGAAAGTAGTTTTCTACTACTTATAGTTTGAGTCCATTCGACCTATTTGTTCTGGCGAATTCTTGCTATAAAGGGACAGATTCAAGAATACTTTGAAGAAAAGTGTAGTGTAGTTGAAAGAACCTAGGAGGACTTGGAAGGCTCAGGCTGTTGCAGCCCTACCATTTATTGGCTGTGTGGCCTTGGGCAAGCCATTTTATTGCTCTATGGCTCAGTTTCCACATTTGCAAAATGGCAACAATATCACCCACCTCACAGAATAATTGTGAGAATCAAAGACACAGGTGTGCCATAAAATACATTAAAATGCACTATATAAAAACTAGTTATGATAGGTTATTCTTGTGGTTGGATAAATTGAATGGAATTTTACAATATCTATGGTATTTCCATGACTGCATATGTTCTATGACAGTATGATCTCAGGAAAATTAATTTCACTTGGTTGTGGGGTAGGGGTGGAGAGTTTTTTAGTAGCGATTAATAACAACTTATATATATATCAAATGTACAGTTTACAACATGGTTTTCATTCTCTTTATCTCATTTTAATTCAAATACAATCTGTGAAATATTACTGTAATTGTGGCCATTTTACAGGATAAGAATCTAAAAGTAGAGAGGTTGAGAAATGCGTTCAAGGTTATCTGGATGTTGGCAACAAGAAGGGATTTGGACTAAATTTGATGATTCCAAATCAGATATATTTTGTACTGCACACACTCTAATTACGTTAGAGCAAACTATTTTAGAGTCGACTCACAAAGCTTACTAAGGTTCAGTGACAGCATGTTGCTGGGTCAATTTGTGGGCAATCCTCAGTTCTGAGTAAGATACTGCAGAAAATAACATAGAAAGGGCCGGTGTGCTTGCTGCGAAGTGATGGCAGTACTGGAATCAATTTCACCAAACTCTAATGGCTGTGGTATGGTCACATTAGGGCCATCGGGAGAATTCAGGATGTCATTGGGTGTATTAGAAAAAGCCAGCTTTTATTTCACACTGACATGGTTCCCCTCTGCTCCATGACCTTCCAGTCAAGACACAGAGCTTGAGGAAGGAGCAGAGACCCTGCCAGGTGCTACTGTACAAAGCACAACCTGCACGACCACAGCTGTACTCACCATCACAGGGGACACTGGTTTACTGGTTTTCAGACTATGAAGCCTACTATTCTTCAGCAGCTCTTAGGATGCCAGTGAGCCCTGTGTTCCACAGACTCCTTTTTTAATGTAAAAGTACGCCTCCCTTAAATAGAAGAAAGCACAAAGATGATGTTTCAAGCAGGTACATGATCTATAGTGTCTGCCCTGGCAGCCAACTAGGCAAGATATTTATTCAAGATATTATTTCAAGATAATGCATAAGCAAAGTTTTTCGTGTTTTACTAAGAGTTCTTTAGTCTTGTTAGGACTAAATTTGGAACTGGGGTTAGGAGAAAGACGCATTCTTCAGTCTAGTCAAACTGCACTGCAGTCAGCCAACCCAAGGAAATGGTGAATTGAGCTATGCCCCTAGGCTGGTCCTTTGGGAATACGTGGGCAGCAGAGTAGACACTTGGGAAGGCTCTAACAAAGGAGGACATCCACTGATCTGTGGGTTGTATGATCACCCGCAAACTATCAGAGAAGACAAAGGTCTGAATGTCCCTAAAATTTATGTGTTTACACTTAATGCCCATTGTGGTAGTTTTAAGAGTTGGGGCCTTTGGGGAAATGATTAGATCATGAAGGCTCTGCCCTAATGAATGAATTAGTACCTTATAAAAGGGCTGGAAGGAAATAGCTTAGACTTTTGTAGCTTTTCTGCTATGTGAGGATATAGCAACAAGGTGCCATCTTGGAAGCAGAGAAGAGCCCTTGCCAGAAAACAATGCCAGCACCTTGATCTTGTACTTCCCAACCTCCAGACCTGTAAGAAATAAATTTCTGGTGTTCACTAGTCTGAAGTATTATAACATCACAAAAGAACTAAGAAAATTGATTACTCATGAATGTAGTCATTCACAGTCATTGACAAGTTACACATTGGCACTGCAGATGATGTGATTAGTTCTTTCAACAGTAAGCAATAGTAAAACTTGGGAATTTATCATCTACAAACTCCTTTACAGCAAGAATTTTACAATCCAATAATGACATCTAATCAATCAATGCTCCATCCTTTCCTACATAATTCCCTGAAATAATGGTCTACAGTTTCCTTCTCTACTTCCTTACTCCCCATATACAGATGCTCCTCAATTTGTGATAGGGTTATATCTCGATAAACCAATCAGAACTCAGAATGCATTTAATATGCCTCATGTACTGAGCAACATAGCTTAAGTTAACCTTCCTTAACATGCTCAGAACACTTACATTAGCCTAAGTTGAGCAAAATCATCTGACAGAAAGCCTATTTCATAATAAAGTATTGAATATCTCATGCAATTTATTGAATACAGAACTGACAATAAAAAAACAGAATGGTTGTATGCATGTTTGATGTAGGGTTTCTACTGAATGTATATTGCCTTCACACAATTGTAAGGTGGGGACCATCTATACTTTAATTAAGTTGATTTTTAAATATAAAATTATAAACATAAGGAGGCCAAACATGGTGGTGCTTGTCTGTAATCCCAACGCTTTGGGAGACTGAGGTCAGTGGATCATCTGAGGTCAGGAGTTCGAGACCACCCTGGCCAACATGGCGAAACCCCATCTCTACTAAAAATACAAAAAAAAATACAAAAAAATACAAAATATAAAATATAAAAATACAAAAAAAAATTAGCCAGGCGTGGTGGAGGGCACCTGTAATCCTAGCTACTTGGGAGGCTGAGGCAAGGGAATCACTTGAACCTGGGAAGCGGAGGTTGCAGTGAGCTGAGATGGTGCCACTGCACTTCATCCTGGGTGACAGAGTGAGACTCTGTCTCAAAATGTATATATATGTAAGAAATAAAAATAAAATTATAAGCCTAAGGAAAGATGTGGTATTTACTATCAAGCTTTACTAAACATGTCGCTATATACACTTCAGGCTTTGCTTTTTAAAATTTTTGTGTTGATACATGATATTTATGAGGTACATGGATAGAATATACAATGATCAAGTTAGGGCATTTAGGGCAACCATCATCTTGAGTATTTATCATTTCCATGTGTTGAGAACATTTCAAGACCTCTTTTCTAGCTGTTTTGAAATGTAAATACATTATATATTATATATATATATATAAAACTCTTGGACAAAACTTGCTAAGTTTGTTCTTTGTACATTTTATATATTTTCTGATATTTACTTGATTGATTCATTTCTGATAAAAGCATATTAAAAATATCTCTCCAGCCAGACATGGTGACTCACGCCTGTAATCCCAGCACTTTGGGAGGCCAAGGTAGGCAGATCACCTGAGGTCAGGAGTTCGAGACCAGGCTGGCCAACATGGTGAAACTCTGTTTCTACTAAAAATACAAAAAATTAGCCGGGCATGGTGGCACATGGCTGTAATCCCAACTACTCGGGAGGCTGAAGCAGGAGAATCACCTGGGAGGCAGGTGTTGCAGTGAGCCGAGATCGTGCCATTGCACTCCAGCCTGGATGACAAGAGCGAAACTCCATCATATATATATACACACACATATATATCCATAATTGTAAGAATTTTTCTTTATAATTTGATTAGTTATTGCTTTATATATTTCAAAGTTATGCAATCACAGACACACAAGTTGACAATTGCCAAAATTATTCCTTTTGACACTTTTTAGTTAAGTTTTGCCTTCTATTAATATTATTGTTCCCATTGATATATATTTCAGTACCTTTATTTTCAAGCATTGTGGTATAGTTTTGAGAGTATCACTTGTAAGCAGCATGACTCTATTTTTCAGTGACTTTGTAGGTAAGTTTAATCTACCTCTGGAATAGTGGTTGGTTAAAAGCATGTGTCAGACCACCTAAGTCCCAATCCTGGCACTTCCGCTTATCTGTGTGATGGGCGGAAGGGCCACGTCAATGTTCCTGAGTAATCTCTCCACCCCTTAGTCCTCTTATCTGTAAAAACATTGAGGATATTAGTATCTCATCATAGGGTTATTGTAGGAACTAAATAACATAAAGTTCTTAGAGCAGTAACTAGTGTCAGTAATTGTTAGCTGTTGAAAAATTTTTTTTGTTGTGATTATGGATGTATTTAGTCCCATTTCTACCATTATTTTCTGTTTTCTCTTTACCAGCCTCTTTCCATTGTTTACTCTCTCCTTTCTTGTCAATATTCTCTTTGTATTTCCTCTTTTTTGAATGATCTATGCGTTGGATTTCTATTCTTTTAGTGATTACACTTATACCCCGAAGCCACCAAATAAATCAGTGTAATTAACGTTTCCATCATCCCTGTTCTAGTTGTGTTTTCTCAGATTCTGTATTTGTCTATTTGGCATCCATTAATTACAAGATCAAATAATGGCCAAGTTGCTTACATCACCCCTGTGATCAAAGCCCATAATCTGAACCACTTCCTTATCTAATTTTCATTTACCAAGCCAATATTTTCCCTCCCTTAGATAAACTATGGCCAGGTCACAGGCAAGTAGGGATAGCCTCTGTGCCCCAAGGCCAATCAGAATTGTTTAAGTTAGCCAACCCTACGTGTCTTTCCTGACCTCCCTTGCCTTTTCCACAGAGTGCCCAATAGAGGCTCTAGCTAGGCTTTCCCTGCCACCTCTTGTCCCCTGACCAAACCTGATGTGCCCCCATGATCTTATGTGGCAATAAATTATTTAAATGGCATTGGCCTCTTTGTGTTGTCACTCAGTCACCTCCTTAAATTAAAATTCCACGGCACAAGTTGATACAACCCCAGAATTACAAAGGGATATTTCTCATATTCCTTTGTAATCCCTCTCTTCTTATCCCTACTTCCAGACTTCCTAGGCAAGCACTGGTCTGTTTTCCGTCAGTATAGATTATTTACATTTCCTAGAATTTTACATTAAAAGAATCATACACTACGTACTACTTTTCCTGAATTATTTCATCCAGAAAATTATTTCTGAATTCATTCATGTTATTAATATATATTAGGTTGGCACAAATGTAATTGTGGTTTTTGCCATTACTTTCAATTGTTTTATCCTTATTTTTTTTTTTTTTTTGGCTGAGTAGTATTCAATTGTATGAATGTATAATACTTCGTTGATTCATTGCTTTGTTGATGAATATTTGGGTTGTTTCCAGTTTTTGGCTATTCTAAATAGGGTTGCTGTGGACATTCATGTGCAGGTTTTCATGTAGACATGTGCTTTCATTTCTCTTGTGTAAGTCACTAGGAGACAAGTGCTTATGTCATATGGTAGATATATGGCTACCTTTTAAATAAAATGACAATTTCCAAAGTGTTTACTCCATTTCACATTCCCACCATGAGTACATGAGAATTTCAGTTGCTCTGCCTCCTTGCCAACATTTGGTATGGCTAGTCTTTTTATTTTAGACATTTTAGTAGATATGCAGTGACATCTTATTATAATAATATATTGCCTTAGTTGTAACTTTTGAAATAAAAATTAGTTATTTCTGAAGTGAATGGACTTTTAAAAGATTATACTTGTGCCCATCATTATTTTTGCTCCTGTGTCTCTCCTCAGGGCTCATTTTTCTTTTTGCTGTAATATATCCTTTAGTAATCCTCCTAATGAGGTTCTGTGGATGGTAAATTCCCTTAGCCTTGATGTGTCCTCATTTTGCTCTGTCTCGAATGATAGTTTGGCTGGTATTAAGCACTCTGAAGATAATATCTTCTGGTCTTTATTGTTATTAATGAGAAGTCTGCTGTCAGTCATTGCCATTCTTTTGTACATTATCTGTTTTTTTCTTTCTGATAGTTTTAAAGAATATCTCTTTATTTTTCACATTCTGCGGTTTTACTGTGTTTAGTTGTGCATTTATTTTTCTGTATATTGCTCAGAATACCCAACATTCTTCGGATATAAGAACTTTTCTTTGATTCTGCAAAGTTCTCAGTTATTTCTTCTTCAAATATTGCCTGTCTATTCCTTCCTTTTTTCTTCCAGAACTCCTACTAGACAGATTGTGTAGTTGCTTAACTGTTTTCAAAAATAATTATTTTATTTCTTTGTTTATACTGCATTTGGGGTGAATTTCTCAGTGCTACATTTCCATTCACTAATGATGTATTTAACCATATCCAGTTAAAAGTTTGAGAAGAGAAATGTATATCATGTTCACTTTTTATAAACCCAGTCAAACCTATTTCAGTGCCCTTTATATAGAAATTCTATAATAAATGTTTACTGGTTAAATACACACAGAAAACATCTTACTTTTTGTTTTTAGATATATAACTTTATTAAAAAACAAATATCGGCCGGGTGTGGTGTCTCACACCTGTAATCCCAGCACTTTGGAAGTCCAAGGTGGGCGGATCACGAGGTCAGGAGATCGAGACCATCCTGGCTAACATGGTGAAACCCCGTCTCTACTAAAAATACAAAAAATTAGCCGGGCGTGGTGGCAGGCGCCTGTAATCCCAGCTACTTGGGAGGCTGAGGCAGGAGAATGGCATGAACCCCGGGAGAAGGTTCTGGGGTGAGCTGAGATCGGGCCACTGCACTCCAGCCTGGGCAACAACAGAGCAAGACTCTGTCTCAAAAAAAAAAAAAAAAAAAAAAAAAAAAAAAAAAAAAAAAAAAATCACATTTGCGTATAACAAAAAGATACCTATAAACAAATCTGCAACTTAAATTTTTAAGCAGCACATAGCAATATGCTGTGAATGCAAGCAGATTTAAAATTTTTATGCAAAGTTAGAATATTTTGTTGTGATTTGGCTTTAGGGGCATCTAGCCTTGTTCTTTCCTTTGGAAAATCTTTTGAGCTCTTCTAGCAGAACCCTTAGGAACATTCCAGCCAGCCCTAAATTTTGGATTGCTCTAGTATTTAATAATTTTCATTAATAATTTTATTATAATTTTATGGTGACAAGATGCTGGTCTAGTACAAGGTTAAGAATGTCTCGTTTTGCTTTCAATGTTCTATTTGCTGGTGCTCAGCATTTTGTGTCATACAAAGCAGCACATAGAAAGTTGGAGGCAGCCTGCTTTCTAAGCGAGCCTCCTTTTTAATTATAGTAAAAAAAAGAAATTCCTCCCTTCACTCATACCTAAAGGAGCTCACCCTCAATTTCTTTCAGCTGTAATCAATCTGAGCTCAGCGTTCTTTCAGCTGTAA